>NW_026596131.1:17137561-17232623 GCF_907164565.1 Psammomys obesus | reverse complement strand
TTCCTCTCCATTATTTCCTCCATTTGTGTTTTCTTTAATTTTTCTAGTTCTATCTTCAGGTCTTGAGTTGTTTTGTTTACTTCCTTCACCTGTCTGCTTGCATTTTCCTCTTTTTCTTTTAGTTCCTTCAACTCTGTCTCTTTGATTTCTTTCAGTGATTTAATTATTTCTTCTCTGAAGGCCACAAGCTGTTTGGCTGCATCTTCCCTTATTCCTTCACAGATGGCCCTAATTTGCTTGTCTTTATCTTCCTCCATTTCTTTACAGATAGCCATGATCTGTTTGGTTTTATCTTCCTCTAATTCTTTACGTATTTTATCTGTTTTCTCTATTATCCTCTTCATCAACATAGATGTAAGGTCATCTTCTTGATTTTCTATTATGCTGCATTGTTCAGGGCTGTTCGCCTCTGGATGGCTGGGTTCTGGAGATGCCATATTTCTCTGTCTTTTGTTGGTTGAGCCTTTACGCTGACCTCTACCCATTGGGCTGATTTAGGTGTTGGCTGTTAGTTTCTGTGCTTCCTGGAGTCCTGAGGTAGGGAGTATCCCCTTGGCCGAAAGATGATTTTTCCTGAAGGAGTCCTTCTCTGCTTTTTGGTTATGGTCACTGTATGGCCAGTGTTTCTCAGGAGTTGCCACTGCTCACCTCAGGTTTATAGCCCTGAGTAGTAGCTGTGGTCTATGTTAGGCAGGGGGGGATCTCCTCTTACCCATAGAATTTCTCAAGACAGCTGCCCCACTGCTGGGTTTCTTGTTATAAATTTAGTTTGCTGCTGCTCACTAAATTTCCATGTACAGTCCTCTTGAAGAAACTGCTGATTCCCTAGCTGTGGGGTTTTCTCCCAACAGGGAAACTCAGTCTGTTATCCTGGGGCACACAGTTCTGTCCGGGAAAGTGGGAGGTGCACTCAGCAAGTCTCTGGGCCAGAGGCTGATTGCTCTGCTCTGGACCTGGAGAATGTGCACCTAGGTTGAGTTGGCGCCTGGAGGCACTGCTTTGGTCTGGAGACTGGGTGCCTCACTCTGGACCAGAAGCTGTGTTTCTTTGTCTGGGATGGTGGCTGTAGGCACTGCTCTGGTCCAGATGCTGTGGGTGCAGCCCTCTTGAAGGACCAGGGATTCCCACAGTTTTGACAGTCTAGCTAGGGATAACTGGTTGATCCTTGGCACAGTATCTGAGGGCTGCTGTAATGGCTCTCTGGCTTTTGTAGGTCTGAGGATGCAGCTGTGTGTCCCAGTGCCCTACGGGAACTCAATAATGGTGGCAGAGCACAGCGCTCCTGCCTGCACTAGAGTCTGTGTGAGTCCAGGAAGTGTTTTGGTGCTGGGTGTCCTAAATGTTAGAGCTGCTGACCCCCTCTGCTGGGGGTTTCCTCCTGCCAGAGACACGCAGTCTGGTGCCCTGGTGCCCTGGTGCCCACAGTTCTATCTGAGGCGGCGAATCAGGCGCGCAGGCAGGGCTCCGTGCAGGCGCCTGTGTCCCGGCTCTGGGTCCGGACTGGCTCTTGGGGCACCCGCGGAACCCGAGTCTTTTCCAGGGGTTGTCTGGGTAACCTGAGGTCGCTCCCAATCGTTTCCTGCTCCGTGGGGTTATCTCTCGACTGGGAAATCCAGTCTATGGTGTTGTGGGCCCACAGTTCAGTCTGGGACTGTGACCAGATCGCGCTGGCGTGTAGCTCTGGGCTGAGGACCAAGTGCCTGGCGGAACCGGGATCTCTTCCGCGGTTTAACCGGGTGAGTTAATGCTGATTGAATCCCCCACCGTGGGGTATCCTCTCACCTGTGAAACACAATCCCTTGTGTTTTATGGCCGCGAGTTCTGATTGCTGGTCACTGTGCCAATCCTGCTGTGCTGCTCCTCAGAATGAGAGTCCTCCTGGCACTGCCATCTTGTCCCGCCCCCTCTTTCTAGTTTTTAGCACCTGTACACACTTACTCGCACATAAATAATACATATATAAAAATTAGAATTTAGGATTTGATATGAGAAAGAACTATGGTGTTTTTCTGAACCTGAGTGATCTCCCTTGGATGTGTAAGCTTATTTCATTTTCTTTCTGTTGTGAATAGAACAGAAATACTCAGAATAACTTTTTTGAAGTATCCTGAAATATAGCTCTTACAACTTACTGACTACTAATACATTTTATTTACGTTTTTCTGCCTGTTGTTACCCTGTGTCATGGAGATTGTGCAGCTTTGTATCTGTAAGACCTGCCCCTTTATGAGTTCCAGAAGTTTATCAGTGGGGTAGGCATTGGATTGGGCCAACTCAAAGCCCTAGATCTGGACATGGAAGGTATCTGACCTGTTCAGCCCACTAGCTCTCCTCTACACACACCATCAGGATGAGCTCTCCAACACTATCACAACTAGCTCATCCAGTGAGGGCAAGGGGCAGAGCCAGCTCTTCAGTTTTCATGCCTTCAGGGTCAGCTCACCAGTGTTCATTCCAGTAGGGCCAGCTCTACTGTACAGCCCAAGCAAGGTGCAGGGCCTGCTCCCTCAGTGTTGTAGCCAGTGAGCAACAGAGACTTCTCTCCCACTCTCATGATCTTGGGGCTAGCTCTCCCACCTGTCATAGATGGCAAGCAGGGAAGGGAGATAACAACCCTCCCACCTGTGGCACTGCTTGGCAGACAAGTTGTGGGGCCAGCATTCCCATGCTCATTCCCTCTGTATTGGTTCATCAGGGCAAGCTCTACTTGCTCCTGAGAAAGGTGTGGGGCCCACTCTCCAGAGTACTGCAGCCGGCAAGGGACAAGACCATTTCTTCTGCTCTCATGCCTTTGTAGCTAAATCTTTCCAGGATGTCCAGGTGAGGGGTAGGGCTGGTTTTGCACAGCTATCAGATATCAAGTTGGCTCCAGGCAGCAGCCCCAACCAGGGATATCTACCTGGGCTTTGGTGGTAACAGACACCCACTGCTTCAGGGTCATGGATCCAGATATGTGCCTTAGTGGCAGCATAGGCCAAGACCTCATAATGGAAAGGTAACATTACCAATTACTCAAATCAAGCTGTTCCTCACTACCTTCAAGTCTCCAGTTCTGCCTCACTTCCTGAACACACATTCTTCTGATTCTCTTTTTTTCTACCATTTCTCCACCACTTGTTTGCTCATCTTAGTGGCACCTGCTGTCTCTGGGTGTCCACAGTCATCTCAGGAGTGGCCTCAGGAGTGCTATGCCCTCCTATATTGTGTGGCACCAGACAAGAGTTTCCTTGGGCCTGGTCTGCCCACCTGTGCCACTTGAACTCTTAATCAGACATTTCTTGCTTATTCTTCTACTTATTGAAGATTCATTTAAAAACAATTATTGGGTTTTTTTTTTTTTAGTATTAGTTACAGTTTATTAACTTTGTATCCCTGCTGTATCCTGCTCCCTCATTCCCTCCCAATTCCACCCTCCCTCCCTTATCTCCTCCCTGCCCCTTTCCAAGTCCACTGATAGGGGAGGATCTTCTCCCCTTTCATATGATACTGGTTTATCAGGTATCTTCAGGACTGGCTGCAAAGTCCTCCTCTGTGAAAAACAATTATTGTTATAGTTCCAACTTTCTCATCATACAAATCAGTTGAAATTTTATCTATGAGAGACCTCCTATTTATCTTTCATTCTTCCATGAATTTATGGATTCTTATTTTTATGAAGTTTCATTATACTCATTTCCATGGATTTGTCTTGTAGAAGTCCATTTAATTCATTTATACTCTTTTTTATTGATGAAGTTATTGGTTCACTTTACATTCCTATAACAGCTTCTCCTCCTTCTTCTCTCCCCAGTTCCTACCTCTCACCTCCTCTCTCCTTCCAGCCACACTTCCTCCTTTTCTTCCCAGAAAATTGGAGCCTCTCACGGACAACAACCATCCCCAGCATATGAAGACACAGCAAGACTAGGTGCATGTTTTCCCACTGAGGCTAGACAAGGCAGCCCAGATAGGGGAAAGGGATCCAAAGGCAGGCAATGTAGTCAGAGACAGCCCCTGCCCCACAGGAAAACCCAGCCACACAACTTGTTCAGAGGGCCTGGGTCTGTCCGTTAATGCTTTCTGGTTGGCAGTTCAGTCTTCATGAGTACCCATAGGCCCAGGTTAGTTGAGTCTGTAGGCTTTCTCGTGGTGTCCTTGACCCCTCCAGCTCCCTCCATCCTTTCTTTCTCCACAGAATTCCCCAAGCTCCACTCAATGTTTGGCTGTGTGTCTCTGCATCAGCCTCCAGTAGTTATTGGATGAAACCCTCTGATGACATTTACACTAGGCTTTTGTCTACAAGTATAGCAGAATATTGTGAATAGTGTCAGGGGTGAGATGCCTCTCATGGTATACATCTCAAGCTTGACCAGTCATTGATTGGCCCTTCTCTCCTCTCAAATTCTGCTCCATTCCATACCACTGGGCATCCCGTGGGCAGGAAAAATTATGAGCCTAAGGTTTTGTGGCTGGATTAGTGTCCTAATCCCTGCATTGGAAGTCTTTCTTGTTATAGGAGTTGGTTGGTTCAGGTCACATATTCCCTATTGCTAGGAGTCTTAGCTAGGCTCACCCTCATAGATTTCTGGAGGTTTCCATTGTTCTATGTTTCTAGCTCATTCATATCCTATCTGTAACAATTTTTATAGTATTTGCCTCATCGTTGTTTTCAATCTTCTTGTTTCCAATTCATTAATTGAAGTTTCACTATAAGAACATCTTTGCTTCATTACATTTTAGATAATCTATAGGAGTCAGTGTAATATTGTTAATTTAAGAGACAGGAAATATATTTCTTAGAAAAATAGTATTTGTTGAACACAAGAGCACAGTTATATCTATGGACTACCAGGGACCGTGACTGTGTGCAGACTATGTGCACCAGAACAAGCTAGACACAATTCTGTCAGTCATAGGGAATGAGTGGGCTTCTGGAGAAGGGAAATACTATTTTATTGATAGCTGCAGCCCTGAGAAGCTACTCATGTTCCAGTAGATGATCTCACACTCATACACATGTGAACATCACTATAAAGACTCATTGGGTAATTTCTTTAATACACAAGAAGTTTGGAGAGAAAATTGGTAGAAGGTACAAGAGAAGAATTGGAGAGGATGGAATGTGGATTGGATTTGATCCAGATATGATAGTCTAAAAAAATAGCACCAGGAAAACATTTAAAAAGGAATATAAAATAGCATTCTTCAATAATGATTGGAATAGGAAGGAGAGAAAAAAAAGCACTTCTAAATAAATATAAAGAAAATGATGCTCAAAGAAAAACGATCTATTTTTACTATGACTTATTTATTTTCATTTTAAGTATATGAGTGTTTGCCTGCATGTTTTGTAACACGGTGTTAGCAAAAACCAGAAGAGTGCAATGGGTCCCCTTTGACTGAAGTTACATATAGTTTTGAATCACCATTTTGGTGCTAGGTGTATCCAGGTCCTCTGCAAGAGAAGCAAGGTTTTTTGTTTGTTTGTTTGTTTTTGTCTCTTTGTTTGTTTTTTTGGCAGGGAAATTTGCCTTTACTTGAATATTCAGTATGAAAAAACTTTGCTGCCAGATGAAAATTTCTGAACCACAGCAAAAGTTCAATGATATTGTCTGTTTGAATTCCTTCCCACTTTCCCCCTCTTCTTCTGTCCTCTTTTTTCTTTTTTTTTCTTGTTTCTTTTCTTTTTTTTCCTTCCTTCCTTCCTCCTTACTTCCTTACTACCTTCCATTTTCTCTCCTTGTATCTCCTTTCTTTTTTAAAAATTTTATTTATTTATTACAATTTATTTACTTTGTATCCCGGCAGTAGCCTCCTCCCTCCTCTCCTTCCAGTCCCACCCAGCCTCCCTCTTTTCTCCCTATGCCATTTCAGTAGTCCACTGATAGGGGAGGACCTCCTCTCCTTCTATCTGACCCTAACCTATCAGGTCTCATCAAGGCTGGCTGCATCATCTTCCTCTGTAGCCTGGCAAGGCTGCATTCCCCTCCCCACCATGGGGGCGATCAAAGAACCAGCCACTGAATTCATGTCAGAGACAGCCTCTGCCCCCCTTACTAGGGAACCCACTTGGAATCTGAGCCACCTATGGGCTTCCTTTGAGCAGGGTCTAGGTCTTCTTCATGCATGGTCCTAGTAGTAACTCTTTTTTAAATTAAATTTTTATTTTTTTATATTAATTACCATTTATTCACTTTGTATCCCAGCTGTCGCCCCCTCCTTAATTCCTTCCCAATCCCACCCTCCCTCTCTTATCTCCTCCCATGCCCCTCTCCAAACCCACTGGTAGGGGAGAACCTCCTCCCCTTCCATCTGACCCTAGCTTATCAGGTCTCATCAGGATTGGCTGCATTGTCCTCTTATGTGGCCTGGTAAGGCTGCTTCCGCATCGGGTGGGGGATGGTGGTCAAAGAGCCAGCCACTGAGTTCATGTCAGAGACAGTCCCTGTTACCTTTACTAGGGAACCTACTTGGACACTGAGCTGCCATGGCCACATCTGAGCAGGGGTTCTAGGTTATATCCATGAATGGTCCTTGGTTGTAGTATTAGTCTCAGAAATGACCCCTGTGCCCAGATATTTTGATTCTGTTGCTCTCCTTATAGAGCTCCTGTCCTCTCCAAGTCTTACTATATTTTCCTTCTTTCACAGGATTCCCTGCACTCTGCCCAAAGTTTGGTTAAGAGTCTCAGCATCTGATTTGATACCCTGCTGGGTAGTCTTTCAGGGGCCCTCTGTGGTAGGCTCCTAACCTGTTTCTTGTTTTCTCCTTCTTCCAATGTCCATCTCCTTTGTCTTTCTGAGTGAGGATTGATCATCTTACCCAAGGTCCTCATTCTTCCTTAGCTTCTCTAGGTGTATAGATTTTAGTATGTTTACCCCCTTATTATATGTCTAGTATCCATTTATAAGTGAGTATATACCGTGTGTGTCTTTCTGCTTCTGGGATACCTCACTCAGGATGATCTTTTCTAGATCCCACCATTTACCTGCAAATTTCATGATGTTCTTATTTTTAATTGATGAGTAGTATTCCATTGTGTAAATGGACCACAATTTCTGCATCCATTCCTCCATTGATGGACATCTGGATTGTTTACAGGTTCTGGCTATTACAAATAAAGCTGTTCAACAAACATTGTTGAACAAATGTCCTTATTGTGTACATGAGCATATTTTGGATATATGCCTAGTGGCATAGCTGGATCTTGAGGAAGCAGTATTCCTAATTGTCTGAGAAAGCACCAGATTAATTTCTAAAGTGGTTGTACAAGTTTACATTCCCACCAGCAATGAAGAAGGGTTCTCCTTTCTCCTCATCCTCTCCAGCATGTAAGTATTTTTAACTGCTGAGATATCTCTCCAGCCCTATCTACAGCCAAATCTTAACTACGAAAAAACTTTAATCTGAGTTAAGTTTCACAAACAACATAAAGAAAATAAGTCAATAAAATTATGCATGAAGCTGAAAATAATACCTAGCTGTATTTGACATGGATGCTGGAGATCCCAACTCAGATCATCATGTTTACATAACAAACACTTTTGTCCCCAGTCAGAAATTTATTTCTATAACTGAAAATATAAGCACATTTTGAAGCTACTTAGGAAACATAAATATTTTAAATATTTTTGATTTTCTAAAAAATATGACTACATATTATTCTGGAGCATAGACAAAGCTAATATGCAATAAGATTAAGATAAAAGATACTTATATTTTTGAAGAATACTTACTAGTTATTCACTACATCAGTGCTGCTTGAGCTTGTGTTTTTACATGAGTGGAATAACAATGTGTATTTAACGCAGTTACAAAAGAGATGTACTCCTGGCACATCAGACTGAAGTATTCATGACATTACTACACTGTAAAGTTCCTATCCCATTACACAACAGTCAAATACTTGGGAAAGATAGTATTTGAAGTAAGAAAATGCTGTTTCCTCTTAAATTTCTATTCATACATTTTATATCCTATCTGTAGCAATTTTTATAGTATTTGCCTCATCGTTGTTTTCAATTTTCTTGTTTCTAATTCATTAATTGAAATTTCACTATAAGAACTTATCTTTGATAAACACCTTTAGCAAAATGGCTGGATACAAAATCAAATAAAAAAAATCAATAGCCCTCCTGTAGACAAAAGACAAAAGGGCTGAGAGAGAAATTAGGGGAACAACACCCTTCAGATAGCCACTAATAACATGAACTACCTTGGTGTGATTCTAACCAAGCATGTGAAAGTTCTGTTTGAAAAATCTTCAAGTCTCAGAAGAAAGAAATTGAAGAAGATATCAGAAGATGGAAAGATCTCCCATGCTCATGGATTGGTAGGATTAACCTAGTGAAAATGGCCATTCTGCCAAAAGCAATCTACAAATTCAATGCAATTTCCATCAAAATACCAACAGACTTCTTTACAGACCTTGAAAGAACAATTTTTAATTTCATATGGAAAAAAAACCCCAGAATTGCTAAAACAATCCTATACAACAAGAGATCATCTGGAGGTATCTTCACCCCTGATCTCAAGATGTACTACAGAGCAATAGTAATAAAAACTGCATGGTATTGGCATAGAAACAGAATGGCGGATCAATGGAACCAAATAGAAGACCCAGAAATAAACACACACACCTAGGATATACTTGATTTTTTGACAAAGAGCCAAAATCATTCAATGGAAAAAAGACAGCATCTTCAACAAATGGTGCGGGTCTAACTGGATGTCTACGTGCAGAAAAATGCAAATAGTTCCATATTTATCGCCCTACACAGAACTAAAGTCCAAGTGTATAAAAAACTTAAAACCAGTTAGAAATAGTCCGTGTTCCCCTTACTTTGGAAAACGACTTGGTTACTGAGCTACCACGGGCCACATCCGAGCAGAAGTTCTAGGTTATATCCATAGATGGTCCTTGGTTGAGTATCAGTCTCAGAAAAGACCCTGTGCCCAGATATATTTGGTCCTTGTAGAGCTCCCATCCTTTCCATATCATACTAACTTCCCTTCTTTCATCTCAAGGGCAGGCTGTTTGACCCCCACCCCAGGGGAGGAGCAGTCTGTTAGGCCACAGAGGAGGACTTTGCAGCCAGCCCTGAAGATACCTGATAAAACAGGGTCAGATGAAAGGGGAGGAGGTCCTCCCCTATCAGTGGACTTGGAAAGGGGCAGGGAGGAGACCAGGGAGGGAGTGTGGGGTTGGGGAGGGAATGAGGGAGCGGGATACAGCTGGGACACAGAGTTAACAAAATGTAACTAAAAATAAAAATAAAATAAAATAAAATGGAAAAAAAAACAAAACTTAAAACCAGACACACTAAACCTGTCAGAAGAAAAAGTGAGGAAGAGCCTTGAATTCATTGGCACAGGAGACAACTTCCTGAACAGAACACCAACAGCACAGACTCTAAGATCAACTATCAATAAATGGGAACTCTTGTAATTGAAAAGCTTTTGTAAAGCAAAGGACACTGTCCTCAGAACAAAAGACAGCCTACAGATTGGGAAAGGATCTTCACTAACCCTATATCTGACAGAGGGCTAATATACAGAATATATAAAGAACTCAAGAAATTAAACAGCAAAATTCAAGTAACAATTAAAAATGGGGTACAGTGCTAAACAGAGAATTCTCAATAGAGGAATACCAATGGCAGCAAAACAAAGAAATGCTCAACATCCATAGTCATCAGGAAAAGGCAAACCAAACGACCTTGAGATTTCACCTTACACCCATCAGGATGGCTAGGATCAAACTCTCAAGTGAGAACACATGCTGGAGAGGACATGGAGAAAGAAGAACCCTCCTCCATTGCTGGTGGGAATGTAAACTTGTACAATCACTTTGGAAATCAATCTGGTACTTTCTCAAAAAATTAGGAATAGTGCTACTTCAAGATCCAGCTATATCACACTTAGGCATATACCCAAAGTATGGATTTTAGTATATTTATCCTATCATATAGATCTAGTATCCACTGTCTTTCTGCTTCTGGGATACCTCACTTAGGTTGATCTTTTCTAGATCCCACCATTTGCCTGCAAATTTCATGATGTTCTTGTTTTTAATTGCTGAGTAGTATTCTATTGTGTGAAAGTGCCACAATTTCTGTATCCATTCCTCTGTTGAGGGACATCTGTGCTGTTTCCAGGTTCTGGCTATTACGAATAAAGCTGCTACAAACATGGTTGAGCAAGTGTTCCTGTTGTGTACTTGAGCATATATTGGATATATGCCTAGGAGTGGTATAGCTGGATCTTGGGGAAGCACTATTCGTAAATGTCTGAAAAGCTCCAGATTGATTTCCAAAGTTGTTGTAAAAGTTTACATTCCCACCAGCAATGGAGGAGGGTTCCCCTTTCTCCACAACCTCTCGACCATGTGTTGTCACTTGAGTTTTTGATGTTAACCATTCTGATGGGGGTAAGGTGAATTCTCAGGGTCATTTTGATTTGCATCTCCCTGATGGCTAAGGATATTGAGCCTTTCTTTTTTTCATTTAAATAATTTTATTATAAATTAAATTATAATTTTTAAAACATATTTTTATTTTTTTATTAATTACACTTTATTTACTTCGTATCCCCCCTGTAGTTTCCTCCCTCCTCCCCTCCCAATCTCTCTCTTTCTCCTCCTTCTCCATGCATGCCTCTCCCCAAATCCACTGGTAGGGGAGGACTTCTTTTCCTTCCTTCTGATCCTAGTCAATTAGGTCTCATCAGGAGTGGCTGCATTGTCTTCTTCTGTGGCCTGGTAATGCTGCTCCCCCCTCAGGGGGAGGTGATAGAAGAGTAGGCCAATCAGTTCATGTCACATACAGTCCCTGTTCCCATTACTATGGAACCCACTAGGAGACTGAACTGCCATGGGATTACATCTGTACAGGGGTTCTGGCTATCTCCATTCATGGTCCTAGGTTGGAGTATCATTCTCAGGAAAGACCCCTGTGCTCAGATTTTTTGGTTCTGTTGCTCTCCTTGTGTGGCTTCTGTCTTCTCCAGATCTTACTGTTTCCCACTTCCTTCATAAGATTTCCTGCACTCTGCCCAAAGGTTGGCCATAAGTCTCAGCATCTCGTATAGCATTTCTCTGCCATTCTATATTCCGCTACAGAGTATGCTCAAGTATACAACAAGGACATTTACTCAACCATGTTTGTAGCAGCTCTATTTGTAATAGGCAGAATCTGGAAACACCTAGATGTCCCTCAACGGAGGAATGGATACAGAAATTGTGGTATATTTGTACGTTCGAATACTACGCAGCTATTAAAAACAATGAAATCATAAAATTTGCAGGCAAATTTCTAGTGGAAACTGGAAAAGATCATCTTGAGTGAGGTAACTCAGAAGCAGAAAGACACACATGCTATATAGTCACTCATAAGTGACATATTAACCATATAAGATAGGATAAACATACTAAAATATATAGCCCTAAAGAAGCTAAACAACAAGGAAGACTCTAGGGAAAATGTTCAATCTTCATTCCGAAGGACAAATGGGACAGACATCGGAAGCAAGGGAAGACAGGGAACAGGACAGAAGCCTACCACAGAGGGCCTCTGAAAGACTCTACTGATCAAGGTAAGGAAGCAGAGGCTGATACTCATAGCCAAACTTTAGGCAGAGGGAATAGAATTTTATGAAAGAAGGGGAGATAGGAAGACCTAGAGGGGACAGGAGCTCCAAAAACAGACCAACAGAGCCAAAAAACTGAGCCCTGGGACCCTGCAGAGACTGATACCACATCCAAGGACCACAGCATGGAAAGGACCTCAATCTCCTGCTCAGATGTAGCCCATAGACTCAGTATCCAAGTGGGGTCCCTAGTAAGGGGAGCAGGGGCTTTTTCTGGCATGAACTCAGTGACAGGTTCTCTTATCTCCTCCGTCTGGGAGGTGCACTCTTGCTAGGCCACAGAGGAAGACAATGCAACCAGTCCTGATGAGACCTGATAGGCTAGGATCAAATAGAAGGGGAGGAAGAACTCCCCTATCAGTGGATTACGGAAGGGAAGTAGGGGGAGAAGAGGAAGTGAGGGTAGGATTGGGAGGAGATAAGGGTGGAGGCCACAGCCAGGATAAAAATTGAATAAATTGTAATAAATGATGATAAAATTATCAGATGTAGCCCATGGCAGCTCAGAATCCAAGTGGGGTCAGGGACAGGGACTGTCTCTGATAGGAACTCGGTGGCTAGCACTTTGACAAACTCCCCTTGTGGGTAGAGCAGCCTTGCCAGGCCACAGAGGAGGACAATGCAGCCAGTTCTGATGAGACCTGACAGCTAGGGTCAGATGGAAGGGATGGAGGACCTCCCCCATCAGTGGACTTGGAGAAGGGCATGGGAGGAGATGAGGGAGGGTGGGATTTGGAGGGAATGAGGAAGGGGGCTACAGCTGGGATTCAAAGTGAATAAACTGTAATTAATATAAAAAAATAAAAATTTAATTTTAAAAAAGTTCTCATATAGCAAAAATTAAAAAAAAAATAAAAAGGATGCAGTTCCAGGGTCTAAGCAAATAGCTCATTTTGAGTTTGCTGCTTTTTCTCAAATTCATTTAAAACGCCTCCTTCAAATATTGGACAATCCTTTCTCTTACTGCATTAATGACTGTCAAAAAATGTATACACTGATAAATGCGGAAGTTAAAAATTGTAAAGTTCTGTATAAACAAGATTATATAATTTTGTTGTTGGTGGTTTATACAGCAAATGGAATAAATACATTCCTATGATTTTAAACTCACCTTCACATAAATAGCCTGCTTGTATTTTTTTTTTCTTTCTGAGGGCCCAGGGATCATTTCCCAATGGTCCTCAATATTCATATTCTCTAATTAAGCTACAAAAGGATCTAATTTGGACCAAAGTCAGAAGTGGTTGTGCTTAAGGTAGGAGGGAGTTGATGATGGGTGAACTTACCTACTGATTTGTTGCCTCTTTATGGGTCAGCTACTGTTCATCTTTGATGGCATAGCTCCACACACATTGTTTCATACACCTTCAGTGATTTATACCAATAGGCAAAATATAACTTGTAAGCATTGGCATATGTAGAAAAATTTAAATGACAAATAATTAGAGCTTAAATTAGTAAAAAATAAGATAAATCATATTTTATGCTATGTCATTCTTCCTTCCCATGAAGTCTATTTTATTAGTGTTCCTCTTTATGTAATCTGGAACATTTCTTTTCATATCCTATCAGGTGATTTTTAATCATTTGTGTTCTACCATGTGAAGAAACAGAAGCAAATGTGAAGAAACAGAAGCAAATGTGAAGAAACATAAGCAAATGTGTGAGTCACAGAATTCATTGATGAAAAATGGAGATCATTTTTCCTTGTCAGAAATGAAAGCAAAGCTATGCAGTTTTGGAAAAGTTTAGAAAATTTCTTTCATGATCTTTTGGCTTCATATAAAACATCATCTTATGACTTTCTGAAAGGCAATTATTTCTTGCCAAACAAAATTTATTGGATCAAGCTTTATTATTTGTTTACATATATAATTATATGTAAACATATATGAATATCACTATATGTAACTATAGATTACCATATACATATCATGAGTTAGTCTAAAAATTTTTATGCTAGTAAATAATTGAAATATATTTTTCTTGTAGAGAGATAACTTATTGTTCAATGCTCAACTAATAGATAATATCACTAATAAAAATATTTTCCTGATAGCACATATCTATAATCTTATGACTCAGGAGGCAGAGACAGGAGAATTGTCAGAAGCTGAAAGGTAGCCAGAGTCAAACATAGCAATATCATTTAAAAATATCAACAACAACAACATGATTTCCTCTCATTTTTAATCTTTCATTCAGTAAACTCAAGAATCCCATTGCAAAACAGGAATCCACAGCAGCTGTGCATAACTGCCCTGGGTCTACCCAAGAATAATCCCCCTCAGCTGTACACACCCCTACTGACTGAAACATCTCTTCAGGCACTGATTAATTACGTCTTAACTTAGAAATTCTAGTTATAGCTAATAATTGTATTATCAAATTAGAAAATAAAAATTACTATATGTGGGACTGTAGTAATTTTCATGGAGAAAATATGTCATTACTGATTGATTAAAAGTCAAACATTTGGAAATACGGTATAATTTAACAAATTATTTAGGTAGGGTTCCAGAGGTTTTACCCATCACTGCTGAACCATTTGCTTTTGATAGTTCCTGAGAGAGGGAAAATCATTGACTTCAGCTGTGTAACCATTGAGAACTTCACTGGACTACAGTGGACTGTTCCATTCCTATAAGATGGCCCTTGTTAAATTGTTCACAAAATGAAAGCAAATACATGAATCTGGAAAAATGACTAGCAGAGCTAAGGGGAGGGAGGTTCATAGCGATAAGAGAGAGATAAGAAAGAGTGGCAGAAAAAGACTAATAAGAATGCATTTTATGCATTTATAGAACTGTAAAAACATAATACTGTTCAAGTTACATTCTTTTTTTGTATGATGATTTATTTACTTTTACTTTTTTGTATTTTTTATTTTTATTTTTTTTGAATTTTATTTTTTTCTTATCAGTTACATTTTATTAACTCTGTATCCCAGCCGTGTACCGATCCCTCTTTCCCTCCCAGTCTCTTCCTCCCTCCCTCATCTCCACCGTGCCCCTTGCCAAGTCCACTGATAGGGGGGACCTCCTCCCCATTCATCTGATCCTGTTTTATCAGGTATCTTCAGGACTGGCTGCAAAGCCCTCCTCTGTGGCTTAACAGGACTGCTCCTCCCTTGGCGGGTGGGGAGGCCAAAGAGCCAGTCATTGAGTCCCTGTTAGGAACAAGAACTATTTCAAGTTACATTCATAAATACAGTTTTCACAGTATATGTATGTATATATATATATAATATATATATATAAATTATATATATAATTAATAAAAAAAGACCATGAATTTGAAAAAAAAGTAAGGAAGGGTATATGAGAGGCTTTGGAGAGAAGATAGGAAAGAGAAAATTATATGATTATATTATAATCTCAAAAATAAAAGAAACAGTTTTTAAAAAATTCAACAAAAAGGAATAATTTCAAAAGTTCTCTTTTGGTAAAACGTAATCAAATAACACAAATGTTCTTATGTACTTTTAGTGAGTGTGACTCTCCTGAGTAGTCATCTGCTCATAAATTTGTACTTATTTGTTTTGTTTGGAGGTGGTGAAGGACCATGAATGCCACAGCATGTGTGTAGAGGGCTGATAACTTAGTAAACCAGTTCTCCACTTCCACCATGTGGGTGTCAGGGACTAAGCTCAGGCTGTCAAGCTCAGCAACTCCTACTGACGGGACATCTCTCCAGGCACAGATTAATTACTTCTTAACTTAGAAATTGTAGTTATAGCTAATAATTATATTATCAAATTAGAAAATAAAACTTGGTATCTTTTAGGTATATATGACACTGTATTAATTTTCATGGAGAAAAAATGTATCATTACTGATTGATTAAAAGTCAAACATTTGGAAATATGGTATAATTTAACAAATTATTTGGTAATTATCTAATAATTATCTAAGTATAAACTTTTATGTACAATTTATACATTTTTAGTGTTCTAAATTGATATTCATGCACAAACAAAATATACAGGCTAATATATTCAAATGTGACTATACATAATTGAATTGATAAATTTATTTTCTTGACACTAAAATTCAGCATATATAACAGAATTTTAAGCCAGCAGTGTAGAACTATAGAGCATATTTTATCCATTAAAATAATACAATTCTCATATATAAAATCATCAAAAAATTTAAAATGAATAAAAGAAAAAAACAGTATATTTGATTCTTATAACTAACCTGTAAAATTTTGCAAAAAAAAAAAAATTCTCCAAAACGTTAAACTGTCCATGTTATAATATTTAAAGCACTGAAAATTTCAATTACATAGTTTGTTTTTCTAACTTGGCAAAACCCGCTGTTGCTTTGTTCATACAAAATAATTTTGCAATTTCTACCTTAATAAATACATGTGACTATTGATAACTTGTTGTATATTACATAAAATATTTGTTTTTGTGTTGAAAATACTAACATTAAAAAACATTAAAATTTCTTGTGTAGAAACTGCATATCCTCTAAATATCTCCTCATATTCGTTGAGGAAAATCTTATAATTATGGAGAATTGCATGCATTAAGAGGGCGTTAATTAGTTGAATAGAAGTAATTACATTCAACAAAAATAGTGTTATAAATTTAGAAATGAGTGAAAAATTTGCCAATATATATATGATATTCTACCTTTTATAAAAGAGGAACAAAGAGTGCAACAGGAGCCTGCTGTAATTTACTTAGCTTTAAATTAAAGAAATAAGTATATATTTAGAAAGAACTAGAAAATAGTTTTACTTTATGAACCAATGTTATGTTGCAACACATAAGATTAAAAATTATTCTTTATTGGGGTTATCAGAAATAGTGCATGTATAATTAAACTTGAAGTGATGCTATAGGGAACTTAATTTTGAGTCAATCTTTCACAGAACGTTGGCTGATCCACATGCCTATATTAAGTGCTCCCAGCATTCACTCAGACTTTATCATGATACAACCTTATCATAACATAGGAAGTGAGATCACACTGGACCAGCAATACTACCAAGCCTGATAACCAGTTTAATCCCTGTGGCCCACAAAGTGGAAGAACAGAACCAACATCCACAAGTTTGTGTCATGGTTTGATCTCTACGTTTGCACCATGACACATGCTGCACTCCAATGCACAATAAATGAACAGATAAAAACGTAGTAGAAGGGTTATCTTTGTTTTTATTAATGGAGTAAGCTCGAAATATTTGAGATTCAGCAGTCACAGAATGTTATTTAAAATGATGAAGTAACAATAAAAAATGTGCAGATTAACGGAAGACATAATAACAGCCAAGTTTGTGTTTTGTCATTTTATTGTTGAGATAATTATATAATCAAACATTTCTCCTTCCTTTTTCTCCCTCCAAACGCTCCCATATACTCCTTCCCTTCACGGCCTCTTTTTTTTCACTAATGTTTTTGCATGCATATATGTATGTATGTGTATATATATATATATATATATATTCCTAAATGTAAAAAGTTCAGTATTAATATGATAATTCATATTTTGGATTATATTTATCTGTTGACTAACAAATTGATTGGAACACTAACTTTAAAATAAGTGATTTTTTTTTTCTAAAAATTCACCAGCATATATTCATTACACAAAATTATGGCTTTCACAACAGCATTTTTATTCAGGTGTAGTATATATTTTAACTATATTTACACTCCCTGAGTCATTTTCTCTGAGTCATTTTCATTTTTCCAACTAATCTCCTTCTATTTTTCATACATACATGCATATTTCTTTAAAAATCTATGAAAATGTGACAGCTGCTAATCACTCCAGACAAGATAATCAGAACATAACATAAGAAAAGAAGCATAAGCCAGTGAGAAAACATATGCTGATATAATTTAGAAGAAATAATACCCAGTCCCCAAGGATGAGGACTTTTACTATTTCCGAAGTAAAGAGGGTCAGTACATCAAAGTCCCTTATTATTCTAGTGTAATTAACTTTCAAAACAAATTATAGGAAAGAAGTCATAATTTGAAACATTTGTTTTTAGTTGTGAATTCTGATTTTATATTGAAACCAATTTAAATTTCATTTCAACATTTGTCATTGTTATTCTCTATTTTGACCTGCCTGAAGTTAATGATGGCAAACCACACATCAGTGACAGAATTCATTCTTCTTGGATTGACAAGTGATGTCAACCTTCAAGCTGTGCTTCTTCTCTTTCTGCTCCTAACTTATATCTTAAGTATCATGGGAAACTCAGCCATCATTCTCTTGACCCTACTGGATCACCGCCTCCAGACGCCTATGTATTTCTTCCTCCGAAATTTTGCAGTTTTGGAGATATCTTTTACTTCTGTCTTTGTTCCCAAAATGCTAGTCAATATTGGAACTGGAGTCAAAACTATTTCCTTTGCTGGTTGCTTTACACAGTTTTTTTTTGCAATCCTTCTGGGAGCAACTGAATTTTATCTCTTAGCAGCTATGTCCTATGATCGCTATGCCGCCATTTGCAGACCCCTGCATTACACAACTATCATGAGCAGAAGACTTTGCTTTCAATTAGTTTTAAGTTCTTGGTTCTCAGGTTTTATGGTTGTTGTTGTTCCACATGCAATGACTCTTCAGTTGAATTTCTGTGCATCCAACGTTATCAATCATTACTGCTGTGACTCCACTATTTTGCTGCATTTATCCTGTTCAGATACACACTTCATAGAAGTGATTCAATTCCTTCTGGCTGCTGTGACCCTCATCTTAACCTTGCTGTTGGTGATTCTCTCCTATGCACATATCATCAGGACCATTTGGAGGATCCCCTCTGCTCAACAGAGAAAGAAAGCTTTTTCTACGTGTTCTTCTCACATGATAGTGGTCTCACTTTCTTATGGAAGCTGTATTTTCATGTATATAAATCCTTCTGTTAAAGATGCAGCAAATTTTAATAAGAGAGTGGCTGTTTTAAATACTTCTGTTGCACCTCTGTTAAACCCATTCATCTACACTCTCAGAAACAAACAAGTGAAAATAGCCTTTAAAGATATGCTAAGCAAGATAATAAGTTTCTCTAAAAAGTAAAACAAAAAAGTGAAATTATTTGAGGGTTAGTACTAAGGTAATAAAGGTTTAACACATTATAATTATACATATAAACTATATTTTTACATCACTCATTTATTAAATTAAGCCATTTATCTTCTACCAAGATATGTGTGTTCCTGCGTCTCCTCTAACACTTCATTACTATTGTTTTTTTTTAAATTTAGATCTCACTTAAAAATTTACATTATTATTATTTTATGGAATGGGTACTTTTTCTGTACACATGTATAGAATGTATGTAGGTCCTTGTACTGACACATAAGCACTAGGAAAACTGAAACATTAAATATACATGCTTGTCTTCAAAATAAATGTTTAAATTGTTTTCTGCCAAGAAGCCTGAGAACAACTGTGGTTAAAAGCTTGGTGGCCTTTATGTTGTTTGTGTGGCCAGGCCATGCTGATTCCACTAGACCTTTATCTTAAGCTTGTTTGTCTCAGTCAGTCTATAGCCCTACCCTCCCACAGATTTTTATCATGAGCTTGTTTATCTTGAATCTATTTCATCAGTTAACCTATAAAGTCTATCTTTATGAAAGATGTCACTTGTACCTCACAAAGAGTTTCAATGTAGTCATGTCTTAAGCTTTGTTGTGTACTCAAGTTTGAGTTAATTATAAGTTAATTATCACAATCTTTCCAAATTGTGCTTTGTTTAAATATGACTAAAATAAACTATTTGAGGTCAGACTCTCAAAGATTGGGCCAATATTGGTTACTGAGTCGTGTTGAACCAAACTGCCTTCTTATCTAGTGTAGATTAAGGATATTTGGTGCACACTGAGGTCAGAAGAAGGCATAAGATTCCTAGAATTTGAATAAGAGATGGTTTGTGAACTGTCATGTAGGTGCTGTTAAATCCCAGTCCTCTGCAAGAGCAGCCAGTTCTCTTAAACACTGAACCATCTCTCCATCCTAAAATCTCACTTTTTATTTTTTTTAGGACTCATTTTTGATCTTTTTTTCTCATTTATTTATTTTATTCAATTTACATCCTTGTAGTCTCTTCCCTTCTCTCCTCCCAGTCCCACCCTCTCTCTCATCCCATTCCCTTTCCTCAGGAAAGAAAGGCTCCCTTTTCTATCCAGCCCAGCTCATCAAGTTGCATAAGCCCTAAGAGTGTCCTCTTCACTTGTGGCCTGGCAAGGCAGTCCCACCAGGGAAAAGTGATCTAAAAGCTGGCAAGTGAGTCTGTGTTCAGTACTGTCCACACTTCCCTTACTAGAGGACTCACTTGAAGCCTAAGCTGCCCATCTGCTACATCTTTGTAGGGGGCATATGTCCAGTTCATGCATGGTCCTTAGTTGATGCTTCAGTCTCAGGCCCCTTTAGGCCCTGGTTAGCTGGCTCTGTTGGTTTTCTTTTGGAGTTCCTGTCACTTCTGGGTAATTTTCTCTTTCTTCTCACTATTTCCCAAGACTCCCTACACATCAACCACTGTTTGGCTGTGAGTCGCAGCACCTGTTAGAGGTGTTGCTGGGTAGAGCCTCTCAGAAGACAACTTTGACAGGCTCTTGTCTGAAAGCTTAGCAGAGTATCTTTCATAGTGTCAGGGATTGACACTCTCTGATAGGATGTCAGAGCCTGGTTGGGCCAGGCATTGGTTGGTCATTCTCTTGATCTCTGCTCTATCCTTATCCCTGCACATCTCATAGGAAGGGTAAATTTTGGGTCACAGTTTTTGTGGGTGGGTTATTCCTGGCTCTTTACTAAAAGACTAGTCTAGTTAGAGGACGTCCTCTCCAGTCTCTATGGTCTCTGCTACTAGGGGTCTCTGCTAGAATCCCCCTCATATCCTCTCAGGAGCCTACCCTGACTTAGGTCTCCAGCTTACCACAGTGATACTCCCATTGTCAGTTTCTCCTTTTTCTACAGGTCTCTGTCTTCATGCCCTTGTCTTCCTCACACCCTTTACCCTCTTAAGTCTCTGTGCCCCCTCTCCTACCTTGTTCTCTTTCTTCAGCCATTACTCTGTCTATTCTATCTCCCCTTCCTAGTGAGATTTATGCATCCTCACTTGGATGGTTTTGCCCAGTTCACGAACCCCAAAAGACCAGAAATAAATAGACTCCACTGTAAATACATGAGGTTCTTTCTATTATAAATCATTACAAGCTGCAGCTTGGGTTCACATCCCCCACCACCAAAGCAGTGAGAGCCAAGCGCCCTATGCTCAGGTTAGTTGGGTGATTTAAAGATTCTGGTCCCTCCCAGCATGCCCAAGGCAGGGGCGATTCCTGCCTAGCAAGCATCTATTGGTCAAAATGTTTCATTTTGAATTGACTGGCTATAGGAAGGTCCCCAGACCATTAATGATCTGGTGTCCCTCCCTAGGGGAATGGGCCAGTTTCCTAGCAACTCTATCTCTAATGGGTGAGGAAAGAATGCAGTAAGGCAGTTCTTCCCCACAGGGCATTCCTGGACTTCTCCACCCAGCTAGTTCAGGCCTTAAATATTAATAGCTGATGATTTTTAATATTTTGGTCTCTCAGGGTCCTCCTAATAACTTATTTTCTTTGGGTCTGTGTCTTGTAGTATGCTTATTTTGTACTATATGGCTAAAATCCACTTATAAGTGAGTATATACCATGTATGTCTTTCTGGGTCTTGGTTACCTCACTCAGGATGATATTTTATAATTCTATACATTTTCCTGCAAATTTCATGATTTCTTTGATTTTAATAGCTGAGTAGTATACCATTGTGTAAATGTGCCATAGTTTATTTATTCCTTCTTCTGTTGAGGGACATCTAGGTCTAGACATATTTCACCTACAAAAGCTAAATTAAGATCAGGTAAGCAGTTTAAATAGCCCTATAACTACTAAGAAAATAGAAGCTGCCATCAAAATTCTCCTAGCCAAAAAGAGCCCAAGTCCAGATGGTTTTAGCAAGGAATTCTACCAGACATTCAAAGAAGAGCTAATACCAATATTCTAAAGTAATTTCGCAAAATAGAAACTGAGGGAACATTGCCAAGCTCATTCTACAAAGCCACAGTCACCCTGATACCTAAACCACACAAAGACTCAACAAAGAAAGAATTTCAAACCAGTCTCACTCATGAACATTGATGTGAAAATACTCAATAAAATACTGGCAAACTGAATCCAAGAGCACATCAAAAACATCATCCACCATGATCAAGTTGGCTTCATCTGAGGGATGCAGAGATGTTTCAACATATGAAAATCCATCAACATAATACACCATATAACAAACTCAAGAAAAAAAGATAACATGATCATCTCATTAGATGCAGAAAAAGCCTCTGACAAAATTCAACATCCCTTCATAATGAAAATCTTGGAGAGATCAGGGATACAAGGCCCATATCTAAATGCAATAAAGGCTGCATACAGCAAGCTGATTGCCAACATCAAATTAAATGGAGAGAAACTCAAAGCAATTCCACTAAAATCAGGACAAGACAAGGCTGCCCACTCTCTCCATATTTCTTCAATACAGTACTTGAAGTTCTAGTTAGAGCTATAGGAAAACCAAAGGAGATCGAGGGCATACAAATTGGGAAGGAAGAAGTAAAAAACATCATTATTGGCAGATGATATGATAGTGTACTTAAGGGACCCCAAAAATTCCACCAGTGAACTCCTACAACTGATAAATACCTTCAGCAAAGTGGCTGGATACAAGATTAATTTTAAAAAAAAATCAGTAGCCCTTCTGTGCTCAAATGACAAATGGACTGAAATAGAAATTAGGGAAACTACACCCTTCACAATTGCCACAAATAATATAAAGTATTTTGGTGTAACTCTAACCAAGCAAGTGAAGGACCTGTATGACAAGAACTTCAAGTCTCTGAAGAAAGAAATTGAAGAAGATACCAGAAGATGGAAAGATGTCCTATGCTCCTGAAGTTGTAGGATTAACATAGTAAAAATGGCCATCTTACTAAAGGCTATCTACAGATTCAATGCAATCCCCATCAAAATACCAACACAGTTCTTTACAGACCTTGAAAGAACAATTCTAAATTTCGTATGGAAAAACAAACAAACAAACAAACAAAAACCCCAGAACAGCTAAAACAATCCTCTACAGTAAAAGATCTTCTAGAGGTATCTCCATCCCTGATTTCAAGCTATATTATAAAGCAATTTCACTCATGAACATTGATGCAAAAATACTCAATAAAATACTGGCAAACTGATTCCCAGAGCACATCAAATACATCACCCACTATAATCATGTTGGCTTCATCTGAGGGATAAAGAGATGGTTCAACATATGAAAATCCATCAATGTAATACACCATATAAATGAACTCAAAGAAAAAGATAACATGATCATCTCATTAGATGCAGAAAAAAACAATAGTAATAATAATATAAACTGCATAGTACTGGCATAGAAATAGACTGGTTGATCAATGGAATCAAATCGAAGACCCAGAAATATACCCACATAACTATGGTCACTTGATTTTTTGACAAAGGAGCCAATACACACAATGCAAAAAGATAGTGTTTTTAACAAATGGTGCTAGTGTAACTGGAAGTTTACATGTAGAAAATACAAATAGATCAATATTTATCTCCCTGCACAAAACTCAAATTTAAGCGGACCAAAGACCCCAGTGTAACACCAGATACTCCAAATCTATTAGAAGAGAAAGTGGGGAAGAACCTTGAACTCATTGACACAGGAGACAACTTTCTGAACAAAACACCAACATCTCAGGTTCTAAAATAAACAATTAATAAATAGGAAAATCTTCTGTAAGGCAAAGAACACTGTCAATAGAAGGAAAGACAATTTACAGATTGGGAAAAGATCTTCATGAATCATACATCTGACAAAAGGCTAATATCCAAAATATACATTGAACTCAAGAAATCAAATGCCAATAAACAAAATAACCCAATTAAAAAAAAAGGCTAGGGTCAAATAGAAGGGGAGGGGGACCTCCCCATCAGTAGACTAAGGGAGGGGCATAGGGAGAGAAGAGGGAGGGTGGTATTGGGAGGAATCAAGGGAGGGGGCCACAGCTGGGAAATAAATTGAATAAACTGTATAAATGATAATAAATAAAAATTTTAAAAATGGGGCACAGAACTAAACAGAGAATTTTCAACAAAGGAATCTCAGTTGGCTGAGAAGCACTTAAGGAGATGCTCAATATCCTTAGTCATCAAGGAAATGCAAATCAAAATGACGTTGAGATTGACTAGTCACTCCAGTCAGATTGGCTAATATAAAAATCTCAAGCAACAGCACATGCTCGTGAGAATGTAGAGAAAGGGGGACACTCCTCCATTGCTGTGCACTAATGCAACCACTTTGGAAATCAATCTGGTGCTTTCTTAGAAAATTTGGAATAACTTTACCTCAAGACCCAACTATATTTGAAAGATGCTCTGCCACACAACCAATTGTTGGTTGCTCAACTGTATTCATAGTAAGAGCCAAGATCTCACTTTTAAAGGAAGTGTTTGCAGTACAGCTAGGGTTGAGACTATGATTTTTAATGATTTGTAATTTTAATGATTCAAAAAATTTTATCCATTGCTCTATGATTCTGAATGTATCAATATTTGTAACAATTAAATTAACATACTAATAAATTTAGGTTGTTAACAACAGATTAAATAACATGTCGTTGGCTTTATTTTCTTTATTAAAATTCAGATTTAAATTTAGTCTTTGTACAAAATTCACTTAGTAGTATTTAAACATGATTGGTAGTTGATCTAAGGATGCTCTAGAGAAGAGAAAATTATGTGATTGTTTTCATACTGACAGAAAATGCTAAATAGTGATTTATTCCAGATTATACTCCTTGAGAAATAAAATGAAAATAAAAAACCTAGAATAGCTAAAACAACCACGTACAACAAAAGATCTTCTGGAGGTATTTCCATCCCTGATCTCAAACTGTTCTATAGAGCAACAGTAATAAAAACACCATGGTACTGGCATAAAAACAGACTACATCATATAGAACCATGTTATTATTTTTGTATTTTTCTAAATCTGAAACTGGATAACTCTCAAGTTACATGCTTGAGAATATGACTACTTTGGTTGCTTACATTAGAATGAATGTTCAAACAAATATTTAAAGCACCATTTGACTAGTATTGCTTGCAATATGGAGAGAGGCTAGAATTGTCACAGGATCTGATTGTTACTGAATATTTGAAGTTCAGCAAAGAAGTTATTTTTAATTTTAATTTCAATTTTTTAATGTTAATTGCAGTTTATTCACTTTGTATGCCAGCTGTAGCCCCATATCTCATCCCTCCCAATCCTACCCTCTCTCCCTCATCTCCTCCCATGTCCCTCTCCAAGTCTACTGGTAGTGGAGGTCCTCCTCCCCCTCCATCTTACCCTAGCCTATCAGATCTGATCAGGACTGGGCATTTTTTTCTTCTTTGGCTTGGTAAGGCTGCTCCCTAATTGGTGGGGGGGGGGTAATAAAAGAGCCAGTCACTGAGTTAATGTCAGAGACAGTCCCTGTTTCCCTTACTAGGTAACCTACTTGGATTCTGAGCTCCCATGGGCTACATCTGTGCAGGGGTTCTAAGTTATCTCTATGCATGGTCCTTGGTTGTAGTATCAGTCTCAGAAAAGACCCCTGGGCCCAGATTTCTTGGTTCTGTTGCTCTCCTTGTGGAGTTCCTGTCCCCTTCAGGTTTTTCTATCTCCTCCTTCTTTCATAAGATTCCCTACACTCTGCCCAAAGTTTGCTATGAGTCTCAGCATCTGCTTTGATACCCCATTGGGCAGAGTCTTTCAGAGGCCCTCTGAAAGTGGATATTAGACATATAATATAAGATAAACATACTAAAATATCAGTGTCTGCTTTGATAAACTGCTAGGTAGAGACTTTCAGAGGCCCTCAGTGGTAGGCTCCTGTCCTGTTACGTGTTTTTTCCTACATCCAATGTCCATCTAATTTGTCTTTCTAAGTGAGGATTGATCATCTTACCCAAGGTCCTAGTGCTTGGTTATCTTCTTTAGGTGTATAGATTTCAGTATGTTTATCCTATTTTGTAGGTCTAGTACCCGCTTATAAGTGAGTATATACCATGTGTGTCTTTCTCCTTCTGGGATACCTCACTCAGAATGATCTTTTCTAGATCCCACCATTTGTCTGAAAATTTCATGACTTTCTTATTTTTAATTGCTGAGTAGTATTCCATTGTGTAAAGTATAACCAAACCTTTGGCAGAGTACAGGGAATCATATGAAAGAAGAGGGAGTTAGTATGACTTGGAGAGGACAGGAACTCCACAAGACCAAATATATCTGGGCACAGGGGTCTTTCGTGAGACTGTATCTCCAAGGACCATGTATGGATATAACCTAGAACCCTTGCTCGAATATAGCTCATGGTAGCTCAGTATCCAAGTGGGTATCCTAGTAAAGGGAAGAGGGACTATTTCTGATATGAACTCAATAGCTGGCTCTTTGACCTACCCCCACACCTGAAGGAGAAGCAGCCTTGCTAGGCCACAGAGGAGGACTTTGCAGCCAGGCCTGAAGACACCTGATAAGCTAAGGGTCAAATGAAAGGGGAGGAGGTGCTCCCCTCTCAGTGGACTTGGAAAGGGTTAGGGAAAAGATGAGGGAGGGATGGCGGGAATGGGAGGGAATGAGGGAGTGGGATACAGCTGGGATACAAAGTTAATAAATTGCAACTAATGTTAAAAAAATCAAAATCAAAACCAAAACCAAAACATACTAAAATTTGTATACTTAAAGAAGCTAAGCAAGAAAGAGGACCCTGGGTAAGATGATCATCCTCACTCAGAAAGGCAAATGTGACAGACATTGGAAGAGGGGAAAAAACAGGGAACAGGACAGAAGCAAAGAAGTTATTAAAAGCAATGTTTGGTAGAATGAAGATGATACAGTAATTGAGAAAGAAATCACTGAATGAATTATATTATAAAAGTATAGATCATCTATCAAAAAATTTACAAAGAAATAGAGATCTATTCCAAGATCATATACACAAAAATTTACTATTTTTTCAACTTTTACTTATTTAATTACTATATAGCCCAATCACAGCCCCCTCCCTCCTCTACTCCCAATCCTGCCCTGATGCCCCTTTGCCCTCACTCTCCTATCTCTTTCTTTTCAAGTAAGGGGAGGCCCCTGAGGAGTACCAATCCACCCTGGCATCTCAAGTCATAGCACGACTAAAAGCATCTTCTTCCCCTGAGGCCAGACAAGGCAGCCCAGATAGTGGAAAGAAATCAGTTTTCTAACAAAGTCATAGACAGCCCCTACTACCATTGTGTAGGAGGTCTATATCCTTCCCATGCAAGCTCTTTGGTTGCTGGTTCAGTCTCTGTGAGCCCCATAGGTCCAGGTTAGTTAACTTTGTAGGTTTATGTGACTCCTCTGGGATCCCTTTATCCTTCTTCCCACTCTTACACAAAACTCTCTGAGCTATTGTTTGGCTGTGGGCCTCTGCATCTGTTTCTATCAGATGCTTAATGAAGCCTCTCAGAAGACAGTTTTGTTAGACTCCTGTCTGCAAGCATAGCAGGGTGTTGTCATTAGTGTCAGCAATTGGCTCTCTCCCATGGGGTGGTTCTCAAGTTTGGCCAGTAATTGGTTTCCCATTTCCTCAATCTCTCCTCCATCTCTATCCCTACATTTCTTGCAGACCCAAAAGACCAATTTGGGTCAAAGGTTTGTTGGTGTCACTCTCCCTCCACTTGAAGTCCCACCTGACTACAGGAGGTGGCAACTTCAGGCTCCATATCCCCTGCTGTTAGGGATCTCAGCGAGGCTTATTCCCATAGACTCCTAGGGGCCTCCCCTCTCCCAAAGATGTTCTACCCCCAATTTCCATTCTCTCTTCCAGTCATCTCCCCCTCCCCCAGCTTCCTCTCTCCATCTACTTCAGATATACATCTGAAGTATATACATTTTATTAACTCTTCTGAGTGAGATTTGGGCATCTTTTCTTGACCACTTTTTGGATTCTTTGGGTCTGTGGTTCGTAACATGACTATCCTATACTTTAAGACTAATATCCACTTATAAGTCTTTCTGGGTCTGGGTTACTTCACCCAGGATATTTTCTAGGACCATCCATTTGCCTGAAAATTGCATGATGTCTTTGTTTTCAATAGCTGAGAAGTAGTTCATTGTGTACCAGATTTTCTCAATCTATTCTTTGAGGGGCATCTAGGTTGTGTCCAGCTTCTGGTTGTTACAAATTAAGCTGCTTTGAACATAGTTGAAAAGTATCTTTGTGGTATGGTAGAACATCTTTTGGATATATGCCCCGAGTGGTATAGCTTGGTCTTGAGGTAGATCTATTCCCAATTTTCTAAAAAAATTCTGATTGATTTCCAGAATGGTTGTACAAGTTTGTACTCCCACCAGCAATGGAGGAGTTTTTCCCTTTCTCCACAACCTCTCCAGCATGCAATGTCACTTGAGCTTTTGATCTTAACCATTCTGACTGGTGTAAATAGAATCATAGAGTTGTTTTGGTTTGTATTTTCCTGATGACTAAGAATGTTGAACATTTCTTTAAGTGTTTCTTGATCATTAGAGAGCCCTCTGTTGAGAATTCTCTGTTTAGCTTTGTATTCCATTTTTAAACTGTGTTATTTGGTTTGTTGGTATTTAATTTCTTGAATTCTTCATATATTTTGGATATTATCCCCTCTGTCAGATATAGGGTTGGTGAATATCTTTTTCCAGTCAGAAGGCTGCTGTTTTTTCCTATTAATGATGTTTTGACTTACTGAAGCTTTTGTGTTTCCTGAGGTCCTATTTACTAATTGTTGATCTTAGTACCTGAGCTATTGGTGTTTTTGTTTAGGAAGTTGTCTCCTGTGCCAATGAGTTCAAAGCTGATCCCCACTTTCTCTTTTAATAGATTTAGTGTATCTGGTTTTATGTTGAGATTGTTAATACACTTGGACTTGAGTTTTGTGCAGGGAGAGAAATATGAACCTATTTGCATTCTTCTATATGTGGACATCCAGGTAGACTAGTACCATTTGTTAAAGATGCTTTCTTTTTTTCTATTATATGGTTTTTGTTTCTTTGTAAAAAATCAAGTGTCCATAGGTGTGTTGATTTATTTATGGGTCTTTTATTTGATTCCATTAATTCACCATTCTGTTTTCATGCCAATACCATGCAGTTTTTATTACTATTGTCCTGTAGTACAGATTGAAATCAGGGATGGAGATACCTCCAGAAGTTTTTTCCTATACAGGATTATTTTAGCTATTCTGGATTTTTGTTTTATTTGTTTGTTTTCCCATATGAAGTTGAGAATTGTTCTTTCAATGTCTATAAAGAATTGTGTTGGTATTTTCATGGGAATGGCACTGAATCTATAGATTGCTTTTGGTAAGATGGTTGTTTTTACTATGTAAGTCCTATTGATCCACGAACATGGGAGAATCTTTTAGTCTTTTAATATCTTTTTCAATTTCTTTCTTCAAAGACTTGAAATTCTTGTCACATAAGTCTTTCACTTGCTTGGTTAGAGTTACACTAAGATATTTTATATTATTTATAGTTATTGTGAAGGGCACTGTTTCCCAATTTTTTTTCTCAGCCCATTTATTGCTTGAATAAAGGCAGGCTACAGATTTTTTTTTAAGTTAACTTTGTATGCAGCCATTTTGCTGAAGGTGTTTATCAGCTGTAGGATTTCCCTGATAGAATTTTTTGGGTCACTTAGGTATACAATCATATCGTCTATAAATAGCAATACTTCTACTTCTCCCTTTCCAATTTTTATCCCCTTGATCTCCTTTAGTTGTCTTATTGCTCTAGTTAAAACTACAAGAACAATATTGAAGAGATATGGAGAGAGTGAGCAGCCTTGTCTTGTCCCTTAAAATGATTTCACTAAGAATCACTAAGAAATCACTTTAAGCTTCTCTCCATTTAATTTGATATTGGCTATTGGCTTGCTGTATAGTACCTTTATTATTTTTAGGTATCACTGATCTCTCCAAGATTTTTAGCATGAAGGATGTTGGATTTTGTCAGAGGCCTTTTCAGCATCTAATGAGATGATCATGAATCTTTTCCCCCTTTTTCAGTTCATTATATGGTGGATTATATTGATGGATTTTCATATGTTGTACCATCCTTATATCCTTGGGCTGAAGCCTACTTGATCATAGTGGATGATGTTTTTGATGTGCTCTTGTATTTAGTTTGTGAGTATTTTATTGTATATTTTTGCATCAATGTTCATAAGGTAGATTAGTCTAAAATTTTCTTTCTTTGTTGAGCCTTTGTGTGGCTTAGGTATCAGGGTGACTGTGGCTTTGTAGAATGCATTTGGCAATTTTCTTCTGTTTTTATTTTGCTGAATAGTTGTGAAGTATTGAAAGTGGCATAGAATTGCAGACTGGAGGCTCAGTCTCCATGTAGGTCCAAGGAAGGGGAGGAAGGACCACCTCTGTCATGAACTTGATTGCCTGCTCTCTGATCACTTGCTCCTGGAGATATGGTCTTGCCAGGCCACAGAGGCAGAGGATCCAGGCAGTCCTGATGAGTCTTGATAAGCTATGGGCAGATGCCAGAGGAAGAGAACTCCCTTTCTTGGTGGACTAGGGGAAGGGGATGAGGGTGGGGAGAGGGAAGGAGGGTAGAACTTGGAGCAGTTGAGGGAGGGTTTCAATCAGGATATATAATGAGTAAACTGTGAAAAAAATTAAAATTAAAAATAAAACATTAAAGTACAAAATAAAGATATATACTTTTGTGTTTGGGTAAAATGTTCTGTAAATATCTGTTAGATCCATTTGATTAATAATGTCTGTTAGCTTCATTGTTTTTCTGTTTAGTTTCTGTCTTGATGACCTGTCCATTGGTGAGAGTGGGGTATTGAAGTCTTCCACTATTAATGTGTGGGGTTCTATGTGTGAGTTAAGTTTTAGTAATGTTTCTTTCATGTATGTGGGTAACCTCGCATTTGGGGAATAGATGTTCAGAATTGAGACTTCATATTGGTGGATTTTCCCTTTACTCTGAGGTAATGTCTTTCTTTATTGCTGAGGTGTGTTTCTTGTATGCAGCAGGATGATGGATGCTGTTTTTGCAACCATTCTGTTAACCTGTGTCTTTTTTATTGGTGAGCTGAGTCTATTGATGTTGAGAGATATTAATGACCAGTGATTGTTAATTCCTGTTATTTTGGTGTTGGTGGTGTTAGTGTGTTTTTGTGTGTTTTTCTCCTCTTGTTTCTGTTGGTTTGGAATTATTTCCTATGTTTTCTTGAATGTAGTTACCCTCCTTGGGATGGATTTATCCTTCTAGTATTTTCTGTAGGATTGAATTTGTGTATAGATGTTGTTTAAATTTGGTTTTGTTTTGGAATTTTTTTTTTAATCTATAATGATTGAGAATTTTTCTGGGTGTAGTAGTCTAGGTTGGCATCTGTGGTCTCTTAGAGGCTGCAAGACATCTGTCCAAGCCCTTCTAACTTTTGAGAAGTTAAGTGTAATTCTGATAGGTCTGCCTTTGTAAGATACTTGGACTTTTTCCCTTGCAGCTTTTAACATTCTTTTTTTTTTTGTTCCATAATTCAGTGATTTGCTTACTCTGTGTCAGGAGGATTTTCTTTTTTTATTATTCTTTATTAATTATACTTTATTAACTTTGTATTTTCCCCTGTGGTTCCCTCCCTCCTCCAATCCCAATCCCTCCCTTCCTCCACCCTCTGCATGCATGCCTCTCCCCAAGTTCACTGATAGGGGAGGACTTCTTTTCCTTCCTTCTGATCCTAGTCAATTAGGTTTCATCAGGAGTGGCTGCATTGTCTTCTTTTGTGGCCTGGTAATGCTGCTTCCCCCTCAGGGAGAGGTAATTAAGGAGCAGGCCAATCAGTTCAAGTCAGAGACAGTCCCTGTTCCTATTACAATGGAACCCACTTGGATACTGAACTGCCATGGGCTACATCTGTGCAGGGGTCTTAGGTTATCTCCATGCATAGTCCTTGGTTGGAGTATCAGTCTCAGGAACGACCCCTGTGCTCAGATTTTTTGGTTTTGTTTCTCTCCTTGTAGAGTTCCTGTCCTCTGCAGATCTTACTGTTTCCCACTTCTTTCCTAAGATTCCCTGCACTCTGCCCAAAGGTTGCCCAAAAGTCTCAGCATCTACATTGATAATCTGCAGGATAGAGCTTTCAGAGGTCCTCTGTGTCAGGCTCCTGACTTGTTCCCTCTTTTCTCCTTCTTCTGATGTCCAGCCTCTTTGCCTTTCTGGATAGGAATTGAGCATTTTAGCAAGAGTCCTCCCTCTTGATTAGTTTCTTCAGGTGTACAGATTTTAGTAGGTTTTCTTTTCTGGTACAATCTAATTGGTGTTTTGTATGCTTCTTATATGTTTATAGGCATCTCTTTTTTTTAGGTTGTGGACATTTTCTTTTGTAATTTTGTTGAAAATATCTTCTAGTCTTTGGAACTGGGACTCTTCACTTTCTTTTATTCCTACTATTAGTAGGTTAAGTATTTCCACAGTATCCCAGATTTTCTGGATGTTTTTGTCAGGAATATTTTAGATTTAACATTTTCTTTGACATATGTATCAATTTCTTCTTTTGTATCTTCTAAGACCAAGATTGTCTCTTTCATGTCCTGGATTCTATTGGTGATGCTGTGTCTTTTGTTACTGTTTCTTCTCAAGGTTTTCCACATCCAGGATTCCCTCATATTGTGTTTTCTTTATTCCTTCTCTATTCATTCTCAGATTTTGGACAATTTTATTCATTTTATTCATCTATTTACCTAAGTCTTTCTGTATTTCTTTTAAGGGACTTATTCATTTTCTCTTTAAAGGCCTCTACCCTGTTTGATTGCATTTTCCTGCATTTCTTTAAGAGAAAGGCAAAGAGGATGGACATAAGAAGAAGGAGAAAACAGGGAACAGAGCAGGAGCCTACCACAGAGGGCCTCTGAAAAACTCCACCCAGTAGTGTCTCAAAGCAGATGTTAAGACTCATAGCCAAACTTTGGGCAGAATGCAGGGAATCTTATGAAAGAAGGGGGAGATAGACATACCCGGAGAGGACAGGAGCTCCACAAGGAGAGCAACATAACCCAAAAATCTGGACACAGGGGGTTGAGACTGATACGTCAACCAAGGACCATTCATGGTGATAACCTAGAACCCCTGCACAAATGTAGCCCATGACAGCTCAGTGTCCAAGTAGGTTCCCTAGTAATGGGAACATGGACTATCTCTGGCATAAACTGATTGGCCTGCTCTTTGATCACCTTCCCCTCAGGGGGTGCAGCCTTACCAGGCCACAGAGGAAGACAATGCCACCTGTCCTGATGAGACCTCATAGACTAGGATCAGATGGAAGGAGAGGAGGACCTCCTCTATCAGTGGACTGGGGGAGGGGCATGGGTAGAGAAGAGGGAGGGAGGGTGGGATTGGAAGAAGAGGAAGGGAGCTACAGGTGGGATACAAAGTGAACAAACGGTAATTAATAAAAATAAAATATTATATAAAAAGAGATTTATTCATTTCTTCTTTAAATGTCTCTATCATCTTCATAAGATTGGATTTAAGGTAATTTTCTTGTGCTTCACTGTGTTAAGATATCCTGGATTTGTTGTAGTAAGATAAATGAGTTCTGGTGTTGTTATATTGCCTTGGTTCTCATTGTTTGTGTTCTTATTCTGTGCTTTATTATCTAGCTGTCTCTGGTACTGGCAGGCCTCAGGTAATGCAGGCTGAGTTGTGGGCCAGAAAATGGAGCTAGTGTTCTCTGATGGCTCTAGGCCTCTGGAAATATAGGTAGGGTTGTGATCTGGGAGATGGAATGAACAGGGTGTCAGAGTGTAGTCCTGGCTTTCCACTGCTGTTGTTTTTCCAGGGGCACCCAACAGGCATGAGGATGGCACACAGGTGTCTAATCTTTGTGTCCAGGTGGCCACAGGCCTATGGGGATGTAGGCTGAATTGTGGACACGGAATGTGGTGCACAGATGATGGGAGCAGGGCTCTCTGCTGCTAGGTTTTTTTGGGGAGGATAGGGAAGGCTGGGAATTGTGGGTGGAGAGGTCTCACCTGGGGTTTCTGATGGCCTCAGGCATCTGTGAATGCAGGCAGGTGTGTGGTCTCAGAGATGGAGCACACAGGGGATCAGGGCATAGCATGTGGCTTACTGCTGCTGTGGTTGCTCAGGGGCAGGGGGCTGGTACATAGAAGTCTCACCTGTCCCAGATGGCTGCAGGCTTACAGGGATGGAGGCCTAACTGTGGGCAGGGAAAAGAATGCATAGAGACCAAGATTTACTGTTTTTAATGACTTCAGTTCTTATGAAGTTAATACATAAATTCAAAATTATCTCTAATTCTATCATGGTATTTTCTGGACATTGACATGGTGATTATAACACTAATATGGAAAGACAAAGTACTTAGAATGGCTGACAAATCATTGAATGGGAAAAAGAGTTAGAAGACTCACAACTCTCTACTACAAAACCTGTAAGTCACAGCAATTGATAACAAGAGATTTTGCATGGAGATCAGTGGAACAAAATGTAAAAGGGGAGGGGCTTGGGAAGATAAGGGAGGTGGGATTGGGAGGTGTCTAGGAAGGGGGCTACAGCTGAGATACAAAGTGCATAAATTATAATAAATAAAAAATTTGAAAAAAAAGAAATAGATCTCTGAAAACAATTTGATTGCTCTTTGACAAATGAACAAAGGCCATGGAATTGAGGAATGGTAGTATTTTCTAAAATGATGCTGAAAGCCTATTGTTTGCTAGAAGATAAAAATAATTTGTTGAGATCCAAGATGCACTGGGAGAACACTGTGTCTGAGGAGCAGGACAGCAGTATTGGGACAATGACCAAGAGACTGAACTCTGGGCCCTAAAACACCAGCGATTGTGATTCCCAAGTGAGAGGAAACTTCACGTTATGGGAAGCAATCAGGTCCATTCTCAGGTCACCTAGCTAAAACCTGGAAGAGTTCCTGGGTCCCTGGAGGCACAAGGTCACCAGACCAGAGCCATATGCCTGCATGTCTTGATCACCTTCCCAGGCTGAACTGTGGGCACCAAAACACCAGTCACAACAAAACCCCAAAGGGAAGAAAGCAAACAGGACTGACCTCAAATCACCCAGTCTATCCCTGGAAAAGGCCCCAAGGACTGGTGGGCATATAGCTGCCAGCCCAGGGTAGAGCACCAGCTGCCAACCCAGAGACCGGCTGCACACTAGACACTCTGTCACAGACAAAACTGTGAGCCCCAGGGCACCAGAGACTGGGATTCCCTTTCGGGAGAAAACCCCACAGTGAGGGAAACAGCAGATACGAGTTTAGAGCACTCAGCTGACCCCCCTCCCCCATCACACATGGAAAAGTTCTCAGAAAAGTTGCCGAGTTCCTGCAGGCACCCAGTCTCCAGCTTGGAGTCACCACAGGCCAGTGCCTGCACGCTCTATGCACTACCCCAGACAGAACTGTGGACCTCAAAATACCACAGACTGGGTCTCTCTGTGGGGAGGAAACCCCTCAGTGTGTGTGGGAACATCTGGCCCTACCTCAGGACACCCAGTTCCAGAAAAGCTTCTGGGTCTCTAGACTCCTGCTGCACGCATGAGAGCTGTGCTTACCTGTCACTGATTACTACTTAGGTACTCAGGCACAGAGCTCCAACCTCAGATCTACAGAAGCCTGGGATCCCGAGATCATCCCCCAGATACTGCTCTAAGGAACAACCAGTTATCCCTAACTAAACTGACCAAACTGCAGAGTGCCCAGGTTACAGCAGCAGCTCACTAAAGTTAGAGCAAGAAACCCAGAAGCAGGGCAGCCATCTCCAGGACTTCTCTGGGTGAGAAGAGAGCCCCCTTGACTAACAAAGACCACAGTTACCACTCAGGTCTATATGCCTGAGGTGAGCTGTGGCAATTCCTGAAAAACACTGGCCATTCAGTGACCATACCCAGAAAAGTGAGGAGGCCTCTTTTAGGAAAAATCATCTTCCTGCCAAGGGTATTCTCCACACCACAGGATTTCAGGAAGCACCAGAAACTAACACCTAACATCCAACACCTAAGAGAGCCCAATGGGTAGAGGCCAGTGTAAAAGCTCAACCAACAAAGACAGAGCAATATGGCATCTCTAGAACCCATTTTCCAGGAGTAAGCAGCCCTGGACACCCTGGCATAAATGAAATTCAAGAAGATGACCTTATATCTATGCCTATGAGAGGATAATAGAGGAAACAAATAAAATGCATAAAGAATTAGAGGAAGATAAAGTCAAACAGATTATGGCCATTTGTAAAAAAATACGGGAAGATGCAGCCAAACAGTTTGTGGACGTTAGAGAGGAAATACTTAAATTACTCAAAGAAATAAAGGAAATAGAGGAATGTTCAAACAAACAGCTGAAGGAATTGAAGGAAAATACAGTCAGACAGGTGAAGGAAATCAACAAAACAGCTCAAGATCTGAAAATAAAATTGGAAAAATTAAAGAAAATACAAATGGAGGAAATCAAGGAGAGAAAAAACTTAGGGAAGAAAACAGGAACTACAGAGGTAAACAAAACCAATAGACTTCAAGAGATGGAAGAAAGAATCTCAGGTGTAGAAGATAGAATGGAAGAAATCGATATAACTGTCAAAGAAAATATTAGGTCCATAAAATTCCTGAGACAGACCATCCAAGAAATCACAGACAACATGAAAAGACAAAACCTAAGAATAATAGGAATAGAAGAGAAAGAAGACTCCCTCCTCCAAAGCCCAGAAAAGCATAGAAGAAAATTTCCCCAATTTTAAAGGAGGCCTCCTGTATTCTTAGAGGCCTACAGAACACCTAATAAATTAGACCAGAAAAGAAAATCCTCCCACCACATAATAATCAAAATAGTAAGTATACAGAACAAAGAAAAAATACTAAAAGCTGCAAGAGAAAAAGACCAAAAAACTTATAATGGCAAATCCACCATAATCACACCTGACTTCTCACCAGAGACTATGAAAGCCAGGAGAGCCTGGATGGATATCATGCAGACCCTAAGATAACACAGATGTCAGCCCAGGCTGCTATACTCAGCAAAACTCTCAGTCATCATAGATGGAGAAAACAATATATTCAATGAAAAAAAAAAAAACAAATTTAAACAATAACAACCAACAAATCCAGCATTATAGAACACACTAGAAGGAAAAATACAACCCAGGAAAGCTAACTACAGTCAGAAAAATACAGGTTATAAATAACCTCACTACAGCAAAACTAAAAGTAAGTCAAGCACACAAACACACTACAACAACCAACATCAAAATAAAATGATCTAACAGATTAATGAATCTCCCTCAACATCAATGGACTCAACTCTCCAATAAAAAGGCACAGACTAACAGAATGGATATGTAAACAAGATCCAATAACCTGGTGCATACAAGAAACACACCTAAGTCACAAAGATAGATATTACCTGAGAGTAAAGTGCTAGAAGACTGTGGGAGTAGCAATTCTAATATCTAATAAAATAGATTTTCAACCAAAATTAATCAAAGGAGATGGGGAAGGTCATTTCATATGCATCAAAGAAAAATTCCAAGAAAACAAACAAAGGGGGGGGGAGGGTGGGACCAGGAGGGGAGGAAGGAGGGACTTATGGGGGGTACAAAATGAATAAAGTATAATTAATAAAAGTTAAATAAAAATAAAAAAACCAAACATCACAATTCTGAACATCTATGCCCCAAATACAAGAGCACCCACATTTTTTAAAATTTTTTTATTTAACTTTTATTAATTACACTGTATTCATTTGGTATCCCCCATAAGCCCCTCCCTTCCCTTTCTGCATGCATGCCCCTCCCCAAGTCCACTGATAGGGGAGGTCCTCCTCTCCTTCTTTCTGATCTTAGTCTATCAGTTCTCACCAGAAGTGGCTGCATTGTCATCTTATGTGGCCTGGTAAGGCTGCAGCACCCACATTTATAAAATAAACATTAATAAAACTTAAACTACCCATAGATCCCCACACATTAATAGTGGGAGACCTCAACTTCCCATTCCCAACAAAGGACACGTCAACAAAACAGAAATTATATAAAGAAACAATGATTCTGACAGAGGTCACGAATCAAATGGACATAACAGTCATTTACAGAACCTTTCACCCAAACACAAAAGAATTTACCTTCTTCTCAGCACCTCATGGAACCTTCTTCAAAATAGACCATATTGTTGGTCACAAAGCAAGCCTCAACAGATACAAGAAGATTAAAATAATCCCTTGTATCCTGTCTGACAACCATGGTCTAAAGTTGGACCTCAACAACAACAGAAATAGCAAAAAGCCTACACACACATGGAAACTGAACAACTCCTACTCAATGACAGTTGGGTCAGGGGAAATATAAAAAAAGAAATCAAAGACTTCTTAGAATTCAATAAAAATGAAGGCACAACATACCCAAACTTATGGGACACAATGAAAGCAGTGCTAAGAGGAAAATTCATAGCACTAAGTGCCTTCAAGAAGAAATTTGAAACATTTCATACAAGCAACTTAAAGGCTCAACAAAAAGCCCTAGAAAAAAATAAGCAGACATACCCAAGAGTAGTAGATGGGTGGAAATAATCAAACTCAGGGCTAAAATCAATAAATTAGAAACAAATAAAACAATTCAAAGAATCAATGAAACCAAGAGCTGTTTCTTCGAGAAGATCAACAAGATAGACAAACCCTTAGCCAAACTAACTAAACGGCAGAGAAACATCATCCAAATCAGCAAAATCAGAAATGAAAAGGAGGACATAACAACAGACACTGAGGAAATTCAAACAATCATTAGGTCTTACTTCAAAAGCCTACATGCCACAAAATTTGAAAATAAATGAAATGGACAATTTTCTTGATAGATTCCACTTGCCGAATCTGAATCAAGAACAGGTAAATAAGTTAAATAGTCCTGTATCCCCTAAGGAAATAGAGACTGTCATCAAAATTCTCCCATCCAAAAAAAAAAAAAAAAAGCCCAGGACCAGATGGTTTCAGAGCAGAGTTCTATCAGACTTTCAAAGAAGAGCTAACACCAATACTCTTTAAACTATTCCACAAAATAGAAACAGAAGGACCACTACCAAACTCATTCTATGAAGCCACAGTCACCTTGATACCTAAACCACACAAATACCCAACAAAGAAAAATAATTTCAGGCCAATCTCCCTTATGAACATTAATGGGAAAATACTCAATAAAATACTTGAAAACCGAATCCAAGAACACATCAAAGATATCATCCACTATAACAAGTTGGCTTTATCCCAGGCATGGAGGGGTAGTTCAATATATGGAAATCCATCAATGTGATCCACCATATAAAGAAACTGAAAGGAAAAGACCATATGATAATCTCCTTAGATGCTGAAAAAGCATTTGATATAATCCATCATTCATTTATATGTAAAGTCCTGGAGAGATCAGGGATACAAGGCACATACCTGAACATAATAAAGGCAATATACAGCAAGCCTATAGCCAACATCAACTCAATGGAGAGAAACTTAATGCAATCCCACAAAATCAGGGACAAGGCAAGACTGCCTACTCCATATCTCTTCAACATAGTTCTTGAAGTCCTTGCTAGAGCAATAAGACAATTAAAGGAGATCAAGGTAATACAAATTGGAAAGGACAAAGTCAAAGTATCACTATTCGCAGATGATATTATAGTTTACATGAGTAACTGCACAAATACTACCAGGGAACTCCTACAGCTGATTAACACCTTCAGTCAAGTGGCTGGATACCAAAAAAATCAGTAGCCTTCCTGTATACAAAAGACAAAAAGACTGAGAGAGAAATTAGGGAAACAACACCCTTCACAATAGCCACAAAGGACATAAAGTACCTTGGTGTAACTCTAACCAAGAAACTTTCAGTCTCTGAAGAAATAGAAGAGGATATCAGAAGATGGAAAGATCTCCAATGTTCATGGCTTGGCAGGATTAATATAGTAAAAAGGGCTATCTTACCAAAAGCAATCTACAGATTTAATGCAGTTCCCATCAAGTTCCCAAGACAATTCTTTACAGACCTTGAAAGAAAAATTTTCAACTTCATATGTAATAACAAGAAACCCAGAATCGCTAAAACAATACTCTACAATAAAAGATATTCTGGAGTTGTCTCCATCCCTGATCTTAAACTGTACTATAGAGCAACAGTAATAAAAAAACTGCATGGTACTGGCATAGAAACAGAATGGCGGATCAATGGAATTGAGAGGAAGACCCAGAAATAAACCCACACACTTATGGACACATGATTTTTGACAAAGTTGCCAAAACCATACAATGGAAAAAAGATAGCATCTTCAACAAATGGTGCTGGACTAACTGTATATCTATATGTAGAAAAATGCAAATAGATCCATACTTTTCACCCTGCACAAAACTAAAATCTAAGTGGATTGAAGACCTCAACATAAAGCCAGACACACTAAACCTGTTAGAAGAAAAAGTGGGGAAGAGCCTTGAACTCATTGGCACAGGAGACAACAGAACACTAATAGCACAGGCTCTAAGATCAACAATCAATAAATGGGACCTCATGAAACTGAAAAGCTTCTGTAAAGCTAAGAACACTGTCATCAGAACAAAATGACAGCCTACAAATTGGGAAAGGATTTTCATCACTCTATATCTGATAGAGGGCTAATATCTAGAATACATAAAGAACTGAAGAAGTTAAACAGCAAAAAATCAAGTAATTCAATTAAAAAATGGGGTGCAGAGCTAAACAGAGAATTCTCTGTAGAGGAATATCGAATGGCAGAGAAACACTTAAAGAAATGCTCAAAATCCTTAGTCATAAGGAAAATGCATAACGACCGTGAGATTTCATCTTACACCCATCAGAATGGCTAAGATAAAAAAAAAAAAACTCAAGTGAGAGCACATGCTGGAGATAATGTGGAGAAAGAGGAGCCCTCCTCCATTGCTGGTGGGAATGTAAACTTGTACAACCACTTTGGAAATCAATCTGTCACTTTCTCAGACAAATAGGAATAGTGTTACCTCAAGATCCAGCTATACCACTCCTAGGCATATATTCAAAAGAGGCTCAAGTATACAACAAGGACATTTCCTCAACCATATTCATAGCAGCCTTATTTGTAATAGCCAGAACCTGGAAACAACCCAAATGTCCCTCAGTGAGGAATGGATACAGAAATTGTGGTGCATTTACACAATGGAATACTACTCGGCAATTAAAAACTAAGAAATAATGAAATTTGCAGGCAAATTGTGGGATCTAGAAAAGATCATCCTGACTGAAGTATCCCAGAAGCAGAAAGACACATATGGTATATATTCACATATAAGTGGATATTAGACATTAATATAGGATAATCATCCTAAAGTCTGTACCCCTAAGGGAGCTAATCAAGAAGGACTCTGTGTAAGATGCTCAATCTTCATTCAGAAAGGCAAATGAGATGGACATCAGAAAAGGGAGAAAACAGAAAACAGGAAAGGAGCCTATCAAAGAGGGCCTCTGAAAGACTCCACCCAGCACGGTATCAAAACATATGCCTGAGATGCATAGCCAAACTTTGGGCAGAGTGCAGGGAATCTTATAAAAGAAGGGGGGGGGAATAAAAAAAACCTGGAGGAGACATGAGCTCCACAAGGGGAGCAACAAAACCAAAAAAATCTAAGCACAGGGTCTTTTCTGAGACTGATACTCCAACTAAGGATCATGCAGGGAGACAACTTAGAACCCCTGCACAGAAGTAGCCCAAGGCAGCTCAGTATCCAAGAGTGTTCTGCAATAATAGGACCAGGGACTATCCCTGACATGAACTTACGGGATTGGCTCTTTGATCACCTCCACCTGAGGAGGGAGCACTGTTATCAGTCCACAGAGGAAGACAAAAAAGTCAGTCCTGATGAGACCTGATAGTCTAGGGTCAGATGGAAGGGAAGGAGGACCTCCCCTATCATTGGACTGGGGGAAGGGCATAGGAGAAGAAGAGGGTGAGAGGGTAGGATTGGGAGTGGATGGGGGAGGGGTCTACAGCTGGGATACAAAGTGTATAAAATGTAATTAATTAAAAAAATTATCTCCAAGGGAAAAATAAGTTGTTGATTGAGACCAAGGCCAACACCTTACCTTGTTTAGTGGAGTCTCTGGGATACCGTTGATCAGCAACTTTATGAGAGGTATCCCAGTCCTGACACTGGCTATTTTATTTGGCAACCTCTAGCTTCTGTAATGAACATGATCACCTGTGCAAGCTAACATTTGATATTTAGAAAGCTTACAATATAGTAGATTTTCATATGACTTTTTCAAACACTCTAAGTGTTAATCCTTTATTCTGCAAAATCCTCCTCTGCCTTATCTTTCCAGATATCGCCCCAATTAAATCTTCTCCACATCATGTCACCTGTGTTCCCTCATGTCCCTCTATTTTGAGATCTTTTTTTCTTTCTCAATAGTTATCTCTTTCTAGTTTTCTGGATTATACAATAACTCCAAGCCAAAAATACAAACCTAAAGATTTGAACCTAAGATTTTCAAATTTTGTGGCATATAGACTTTGGAAGTAAGACCTAATTATTGCTTGAATTTCTTCAGTGTCTGTGGTTATGTCCCCCTTTTCGTTTCTGATTTTGTTGATTTGGATAGTTTTTCTCTGCCTTTTAGTTAGTTTGGCTAAGGGTTTGTCTATCTTGTTGATTTTCTCAAAGAACCAGCTCTTGGTTTCTTAATTCTTTTAATTGTTTTATTTGTTTCTAATTTATTGATTTCAGCCCTGAGTTTGATTATTTCCAGCTGTCTACTCCTCTTTGGTGTGTCTGCTTACAGAGAATTCTCTGCAGAGGAATATCGAATGGCAGAGAAACACTTAAAGAAATGTTCAACCTCATTAGCCATCAGGGAAATGCAAATCAAAATGACCCTAAGATTTCACCTTACACCCATCAGAATGGCTAAGATCAAAAACTCAAGAGACAACACATGCTGGAGAGGTTGTGGAGAAAGGGGAACCCTCCTCCACTGCTGGTGGGAATGTAAACTTGTACAACCACTCTGGAAAGCAATCTGGCGCTTTCTCAGACAACTAGGAATAGCGCTTCCTCAAGATCCAGCTATACCACTCCTAGGCATATATCCAAAAGAGGCTCAAGTACACAATAAGGACATTTGCTCAACCATGTTTGTAGCAGCTTTATTTCCAATAGCCAGAAGCTGGGAACAGCCCAGATGCCCCTCAGTGAAGGAATGGATGCACAAATTGTGGTATATCTACAGAATGGAATATTACTCAGCAATAAAAAACAAGGAAATCATGAAATTTGCAGGTAAATGGTGGGATCTGGAAAAGATCATCCTGAGTGAGCTATCCCAGAAGCAGAAAGATGCACATGGTATATACTCACTCATATAGACATATAATATAGGATAAACCTACTAAAATCTGTACACCTGAAGAAACAAATCAAGAGGGAGGACTCTTGCTAAAATGCTCAATTCCTATCCAGAAAGGCAAAGAGGTTGGACATCAGAAGAAGGAGAAAAGAGGGAATAAGTCAGGAGCCTGACACAGAGGACCTCTGAAAAGCTCTGCCCTGCAGACTATCAATGTAGATGCTGAGACTTTTGGGCAACCTTTGGGCAGAGTGCAGGGAATCTTAGGAAAGAAGTGGGAAACAGTAAGATCTGCAGAGGACAGGAACTCCACAAGGAGAGCAACAGAACCAAAAAATCTGAGCACAGGGGTCTTTCCTGAGACTGATATTCCAACCAAGGACTATGCATGGAGATAACCTAAGACCCCTGCACAGATGTAGCCCACGGCAGTTCAGTATCCAAGTGGATTCCATTGTAATAGGACCAGGGACTGTCTCTGACATGAACTGATTGGCCTGCTCTTTAATTACCTCCCCCTGAGGGGGAAGCAGCATTACCAGGCCACAGAAGAAGACAATGCAGCCACTCCTGATGAAACCTAATTGACTAGGATCAGAAGGAAGAAAAAGAAGTCCTCCCCTATCAGTGGACTTGGGGAGGGGCATGCATGCAGAGGGTGGAGGAAGGGAGGGATTGGGATGGGAGGAGGGAGAGAACCACAGAGGGGATACAAAGTGAATAAAGTGTATAAAGAATAAATGAATAAAGAAAAAAAAAGATTTGAAGCTAAGATTGATATATGATTGAGGGCATGAGCCATTTATCTTTCAGAGTCTGGGTCACTTTATTCGATATATTTTCCAGATCCATCCATTTACTTAAATTTTAATCTTTACAGATAAATAAAGTTGAATTGCATACAGGTACCATATGTTATAATCCATTTATCATTTGATAGGTATCTAGGCTGTTTCTGTGTTAACTACTGTGAATAAAGCATCATGAACATTGATGAGCATTTTTCTCTATATTAGAAAATGGAATTTCTTGGGTATAAGACCAGGAGTGATACAGTTGGATAATATAATATATTCATTTTTTGTTTTTTTTTTTTTTTTGTAGAGATGTCCCACTGATTTACATACAGGTGCATCAGTTTACATTACCACCAATAGTGTATGAACATTTCCTATTCCCACATCCTTGCCAGCATTTAGCATTCAGTTTTTGGATCATAGACATTCTAACTGAGGTAGGATGAAATCCCAAAATAGTTAGAATTTGTATTTTCATTGTAATTGCAATTGCTATTAATTATCCACCAGAACTTGAAGATAAGACCCTATTTCTGAAGAAACACACACACATACACACACACACACACACACACACACACACACACACATAGACACACACACACACACACACAGATATGAAAGGACAGAGAAATCAAGTCACTACAGATCAGGAAGCTTCTTTCCTGATGGCTATCCTTCACAGTTCTAAAAGGTGTTATTCAGGTTTCTGTTGGGGTGATGGTGGTGGTGGTTATCAACACTCTTCTACAAAGGTGAACACTGTGAACTACATTAAGACCAGCATGCCAGGACATGCTGATGAGTACAATAGGGGCATGAATGTTATGTAGATAACCAATTACTTCTGGTTGAATTTAAGGTCCAATGCACAAGAAGAAATATATGCTTTTTACTATAAATCAGTCAAAAACCCCAAGATCCAAGATGGGGTGCTCATGAACTCCAGGGGTGAGCCTACAGTTATTTTTATGCTAAATAGACATACTATCAAGCCCTGCACATTCCTCTACCCATTGATTTGTACAGCTCTTAGAACTACCAGAAAAGAAAGTGCAATAAACAAGTAGATTCACAATTTGTCAAAGTATAGAGAATAAGCGTCATGGCATTATCAGGCACTAATGGGTAATCTATATCATGCCACACAAGGCTAAAGAATCATTGTAGAATAGGGAAAAGAAAGATTATAAGAGCCAGAATTCAGGAAGCGTAAGCAAAGCACAAAGAGTGTCTTCTGGACATGGTGGAACTGCTTCACTCAAGAACTTACAGTGTTTTCTTACATACTTACAAGATTGAGCCAGTTAACCTGCCAATGAGCAGGGAGAGACTCATGAGCTCCTAACATCACTCTGATTAAGGATGGCCTTGGCAGGTGCACCATGGTACAATGGATGGTTCTGCGCCCCAGAGTATATAGACAAAACTAATTAGACTTGAAAGGTTATTTTATTTTTTTTTTAATTTTATTTTTCTCATTAGTTACATTTTGTTAATTCTGTATCCCTCATTCCCTCCCCAGTCCCACCCTCCCTCTCTCATCTCCTCCCTGCCCCTTTCCAAGTCCACTGATAGGGGACGACCTCCTGCCCTTTCATATGACTCCGTTTTGTCCAGTATTTTCAGGACTAGCTGCAAAGTCCTCCTCTGTGGCCTAACAGTACTGCTCCTCCCTTGGGAGGTAGGGAGGTCAAAAAGCCAGTCATTGAGTTACTGTTAGAAATAGTCCTTGTTCCCCTTACTATGAGAAACCAATTGATTACTGAGCTATCACGGGTCACATCCGAGCAGAGGTTCTAGGTTTTATCCTCTCATGGTCTTTGGTTGAGTGTCCATCTCAGAAAAGACCCTGTGCCCAGATATGTTTGGTCCTTGTGGAGCTCCTATCCTTTCCACATCAAACTCCCCTTCTTTCATATGATTCCCTACACTCTGCCGAGAGTTTGGTTATGAGTCTTAGTATCTACTTTGGAACACTGCTACGTAGAGTCTTTCAGATGCCTTCTGCGGTAGACTCCTGTCATACATTCAATGCATATCCCATTTGTCTTTCTAAATGAGGACCCCGTGTCCACTTTCTTAATTATCTTCTTTAGGTGTATAGATTTCATTATGTTTATCATATCTTTTAGGCCTATATAAGCGAGTATATTCCATGTTCGTCTTTCTCCTTCTGGGATACTTCACTCAGAATGATCTTCTCTAGATCCCACCATTTGCCTGAAAATTTCATGATTTCCTCTTTTTTGATTGCTGAGTAGTATTCCATTGTGTAAAAATACCACAATTTCTGTACCCATTCCTCCACTGATGGACATCTGGGTTGTTTCCAGGTTCTGGCTATTACAAATAAATCTGCTACAAATATGGTTGAGCAAATGTCTTTATTGTGCACTTGAGCAAATTTTGGGTATATGCCTAGCAGTGGTATAGCTGGGTCTTGAGGAAGCACTATTCCTAGTTGCCTGAGAAAGCACCAGATTGACTTCCAAAGTGGTTGTACCAGTGTACATTCCCACCAGCAGTGGAGGAGGGTTCCCCTTTCTCCACAACCTCTCCAGCATGTGTTGTCCCTTGAGTTTTTCATCTTGGCCATTCTGATGGGTGTAAGGTGAAATCTCAGGGTTGTTTTGATTTGCATTTCCCTAATGGCTAATGAGGTTGAGCATTTCTTTAAGTGCTTTTCTGCCATTCGATATTCCTCTACAGAGAATTCTCTCTTTCGCTCTGTTCCCCATTTTTTAAGTGGATTACTTGGTTTATTGCTTTTCAGCTTGTTTAGTTCTTTATATACATTGGATATGAGTCCCCTACAGATTGGGAAAGAATCATCACCATGCAGTTTTTATTACTATTGCTGTGTAGTACAACTTGAGATTGGGGATGGAGATACCTCCAGATGATCTGTTGTTGTACAGGGTTGTTTTGGAGATTCTGGGTTTTTTGTTTCTCCATATGAAGCTGAGAATCTTTTTTTCAAGGTCTGAAAACAATTGAGTTGGTATTTTGATGGGAATTGCATTGAATCTGTAGATTGCTTTTGGCAGGATGGCCATTTTCACAATGTTAATCCAACCAATCCATGAGCACGGGAGATCTTTCCATCTTCTGAGATCTTCTTCAATTTCTTTCTTCAGAGACTTGAAGTTTTTCTCAAACAGGTCTTTCACTTGCTTGGTTAGTGTCTCCCCAAGGTGCTTTATGTTATTAGTTGCTATTGTGAAGGGTGTTGTTTCCCTAATTTCTTTTTTGGCCCTTTTGTCTTTTGTATACAGGAGAGCTTCTGATTTTTTGAGTTGATTTTTTATCCAGCCACTTTGCTGAAGGTGTTTATCAGCTGAAAGAGTTCTCTGGTTGAATTTTGGGATCTCTCATATTTACTATCATATCATCTGTGAATAGTGACAATTTGATCTCTTCCTTTCCGGTTTGTATCCCCTTGATCTCCTTTAGTTTTCTTATTGCTCTGGCGAGGACTTAAGTACTACGTTGGAGAGATATGGAGAGAGTGGGCAGCCTTGTCTTGTCCCTGATTTCAGTGGGATTGATTTAAGTTTCTCTCCATTGAGTTTGATGTTGGCTGTAGGCTTGCTGTATATTGCCTTTACTATGTTTAAGTATGTGCCTTGTATCCCTGATCTCTCCAAGACTTTAAACATGAATGGGTGTTGGACTTTGTCAAATGCTTTTTCAGCTTCCAAGGAGATGATCTTGTGGTTTTTCTCCTTCAGTTTGTTTATGTGGTGGATTACATTGATGGATTTCCATATGTTGAACCACCCTTGCATGCCTGGGATGAAGCCTACTTGGTCATGGTGGATGATATCTTTGATGTGTTCTTGGATTCGGTTTGCAAGTATTTTATTGAGTATTTTTGCATCAATATTCATAAGAGAGATAGGTCTGAAGTTCTCTTTTTTTTGGGTCTTTGTGTGGTTTGGGTATCAGGGTGACTGTGGCTTCATAGAATGAGTTTGGTAGTGTTCCTTCTGTTTCTATTTTGTGGAATAGTTTGAGGAGGATTGGTGTTAGCACTTCTTTGAAGGTCTGGTAGAATTCTGCGCTGAAACCATCTGGCCCAGGGCTTGTTTTGGAGGCAGACTGTTGATGACTGCTTCTATTTTATTGGGAGATATAGGGCTATAGGGCTATTCAGTCTTTCTACCTGATCTTGACTTAATGTTGGAAGACGGAATCTATCAAGAAAATGGTCCATTTTATTTAGATTTTGAAATTTTGTGGTGTATAGGCTTTTGTATTATGACCTAATGATTGTTTGGATTTCCTCACTGTCTGTAGTTATGTCACCCTTTTCATTTCTGATTTTGCTGATTTGGATAGATTCTCTCTGCTTTTTAGTTTTAGTTAGCTTGGCTAAGGGGTTGTCTATCTTGTTGATTTTCTCAAAGAACCAGCTTTTTGTTTCATTGATTCTTTGAATAGTTTTATTTGTTTCTAATTGATTGATTTCAGCCCTGAGTTTGATTATTTCCAGCCTTCTGCTCCTCTTGGGTGTATCTGCTTCTTTTTTTTCTAGTGTTTTCAGTTGTGCCATTAAGTTACTTGTATGTGATGTTACAAATTTCTTTTTGCAGGCACTTAGTGCTATAAATTTTCCCCTGAGCACTGCTTTCAATGTTTCCCATAAATTTGGGTATGTTGTGCCTTCATTTTCATTGAGTTCTAGGAAGTCTTTAATTTCTTTCCTTATTTCTTCCTTAACCCAGCTGTCATTGAGTAACAAGTTGTTCAGTTTCCATGTGCATGTAGGTTTTTGGTTATTTCCATTGTTGTTGATGTCCAGCTTTAGTCCATGGTGGTCTGATAGAATACAAGGGATTATTTCAATCTTTTTGTATCTGTTGAGGCTTGCTTTGTGACCAACTATATGGTCTGTTTCGGAGAAGGTTCCATGAGGTGCTGAAAAGAAGGTATACTCTTTTGAGTTTGGGTGGAAAGATCTGTAGACATCTATTAGGTCCATTTGATTTAGGGACTCTGTAAGTGCTTTTATTTCCCTATTTGGTTTCTGTCTAGTTGATCTGTCCCTTGGTGCGAGTGGGGTGTTGAAGTCACCCACTATTAGGGTATTGCGATCAATGTGTGGTTTAAGCTTTAATAATGTTTCATTTATGAATGTAGGTGCTCTTGTATTTGGGGCATAGATGGAAAGGTTATTTTAAAAAGAGAGAGAACATGAATTTTGGGGAAGGAAGTAGAGAAAGTGGACTGGATCTAAGAGGAGTTAAGAAAAGAGTATGTGCTTGAATATGATCAAATATATTGTATGAAAGCTCAACAAATTAAAATTTTTGGATTTATTATTATCATTATTATTTTACAATTTATTCATTTCATATTCTGATTGTAGCCTTCTCCCTCATCTTTTCCAGGTCCCACTCTCCCTTCCTCTCCCTCCTCCATCCCTTTCCCCTAGTCCACTGATAGGGGAAGTCCTCCCCTCCTGCAATTTGACCCTAGTTTTTTCAAGTCTCCTGAGGAGGGGCTGCATTCTTATTGTTCAATGGTAGCATATGCAAGTATATTGTTTGTTGTCTGCATTTAAATATTCAGCACTGGCCTAATCTTTCTTCAGCCAAATAGTTGTGATTCTGATGTTTAAATATTAATGTCACTCTCTTCTCTTTTTTTATTTGTCAATGCTGACATGCCTTGACTTTCTAGATACAGTATCTGATTCCATAAATGAAGATGGGGTACCTCAGAAGCTTATCTAGAGAGGTACAATATGAGCTGTTTATTCAATGAATCTTAACCTAATGTTTCAAGAAGGCCTTTTTATATTTATAAGATATTCATTTTTATTTTTCTTATATTTTTTGTGTGAAAATATAAGGAGTTGGGCTTAAGTTATAGTTTATAACATAAAACTATTCAAACATGATTATGGCTTATGAGCCCCCTTCACTCAATAAAATTATTTTTTTAATTTTAATTTTATTTTATTTCAATTATCCTTTATTTACTTTGTATCCCCCCCCTCTAGTTCTCTCCCTCTTCCCCTCCCAAAACCTTCCCTTCCTCCCCCTTCTCCACTCATGCCCCTCCCCAAGTCCACTGGTAGGGGAGGGTTTCTTTTTCTTCCTTCTGATCCTAGTTTGTTAGGTCTCATCAGGAGTGGCTATACTTTTAATATATTTGACATACTAGCACAATAGTCTCCAGAGAATTGCTTTCTTCTCATGTTAATTTTTAAGTCTTTAAATCCTCTTGAGACAAGCGATTCAGTGTACAAAAGGATTATAGCTCCTGTAATCTTAAAAACTACAAAACAAGCTAATATCTGTTCATATTGGCTGGAAGTATTTCAGAGAAAAGAGAAGTCTAAACTTTTATGTTGCCTTCTATTCCAACTTAAACAAAACATATTTTATGAATAATCAAGTAGTTTATGTACCAGTTTAAAAATGAAATTGGGGAATATTGTTTCTTCAATAAGAAATCATGAAAAGTGAATAACAATGGGACTTCTTTGTCTTGCTGAGACTTATGGACTCAACATCCTGAGTATGTGTATCTGGTACTATGGCAGTTTTGGATAAGAAGTCAAGACCAGAATATGTGCGAAAGCAATCTACAATACACTGCATATGAAACATTCAGAAAATGCTTCTGTTCTAAGACTTACATAGAAAGATGTTTGAAAATAACATTATCTCAGAAAAAACTAAGGTTTGGAAAAATATGGCATTATTTTAGCCTTGTAAGTATTTCAACAAAGCTAGAAAAAGCAAATTACTGTTATACTGATTGTAATAGCATAGCATAACACTGACATTATTTTTATAGCACACATAAGATACATTTTAAAGTTATACTGTAGAAATCAATTGTGCTATGAAATGTAATTTTTTATTTTTTATAAATCATGTTTTCAGCAAACACTGTTCACAGTGTAAATAAAACTGTTACTAAATGATTGTTTTTTCACCTGATAGTTATAATACATATGCTTCTATTATACATGGTGGTTGTGAATATTAAAATATTACAGGGAAAAGGTTTATTCTGAACTTGAGCTTTCTTTAATATTTATCAAGCACTTATATTAATGTAATATAAGTTTAAATTTTCACACACTTTCATTTCCTAAAAGGATTTCTCATCTCATCAATGAATTTCCTAATCAGCCTCCAATACAGAGGACCATGTGATAGTTACTACTATTTTACTGTCAACTAGAAAATACTTTCATATGGAATTAAGCATACTGATGCTGTTTAATGGTTTTCAATAGTTCTTTATTATTTAAATTCAAATCGAAGCTAAACACCAGACATAATTAAAAATTATTTATTTTAAAAATAATAAAATTCAAAAAAATCATGTAAAAAAGTCCAGATATTATCATTTTACATCAAAATTACCCCTTTTGTCTGGGCTACTTCTTCATTCTGCCTGAATTCTTTCTTGTTTTCTTAAACCATCACCTGCTATTGACTACATTAGTATGTGATTTTGTAAGCAGCACAGAAGTAGAGAAATCATAATGAAAGGATGAGTATTAAATTTGTGATATATAGTCGTTGATAGCTGTAAATTGTTCATTTTTGCCTTTGTATTATAATGCTATATAGATTTGTAACACAATTCTTTTATTGCTGAAATGTTTGTTTAATGATTGTCTTTTACTTGGCTGTTGGTAGACATAAGGACTCATCTCCATTGATTAGTGCAACTGTTGCAGAGGAATTTTAATTCAGAACGTGGCTGCTCTGGTAAGAGATCATATCCAAAGATCTTCTAGGTCAATGTGATCTTGCTGGAATACAAACACACCTTTAATCCAGGAGACACAGGCAAGCAGATTGGGTTCAAGGACAGCCTGCTACAGAGCAAATAACAGGTAAAGAAAAACTTAAGTCCAGGCCTGGTGGTACAGACCTTTAATCCCAAATAATGAAAGTAAAGTTAGTTTGTAGAGGAAAGCACCCATGTCTGAAAGTGATGTCTAATTGAGAGGCAGAAAAAGTGACAAACTAGAGAAGATTTGAAAGAACAGGATACACTCAACTCTAACAAGAAGAAAGAGGAAAGGGAAGCTGCTTAAGGGGCAATGCAGAGAGAGAGGAGGCACTTTTACCGGAAGAGTTTTACAGAGAAAGGTTGAAGGAGCCAGAGAATGAGAAGGAGCTGGAAGACTAGAAAAGATTGCTGGAGTTAGTTTGAGGCCAAGCAGAGCAATTCAGAGGCTGAGAGAAAAGCCAAATTGAAAAAGTTAGCTGGGAGGAGTTTGAGCCAAAACAGCTGAGTTGAACCAGCCTGCACAGAGATTAGTAAAAACAAGAAAGGGCAAGCTTATTCAGCATTAGGTCTCAGAGGATGAAAACATTCTAGACCTAGGTTAGAGTGTACAGAGACTAGAAAGTTCCAGGCCTAGGCCCTAGTTAGCAAACAGAGGCAATAATCTTTTGAGACAACAATTGAAGCAGGGGAATGAAAGTTACAAACTGCAGAGTCAAAATATGTATTGCTCTTTAGCTTTGATAGACATCAAGAGTTTTCCCAAGTGGTTATACCCAGCATGACCTAGAGAGAGAGAGAGACAGAGACAGAGACATAGAGGAGAGATAGACAGAGACACAGATAGAGATAGAGAGACACAGAGAAAGAGAGAGGGGGAAGAGAGAGAAGGGGCAGAGACGAATTTACTTTGCAACCTTACCAAACCTTGCTGTTTTCAGTCTTTTGATTACTCCTCATTTTCATATACATATCCACAGATGGATATACTAATTGGGCCTAAGAAAAGTTAAACACTTTTTGATGTATTTTAAATAGTTCTTTGAGAATTTTATATAATGAGTTTTGATCATATTCACTTTCATTTACCCAGCTCTTCACAGACCCAGCTCTCTTTCTTTTAAACTCAACTCTGTGTCTTTTCTATATCAAGCCTAATTTGTGCTTGGATGTGTGGTCTTGTAAAGGAGTGTGGCCTATTTCTGAACATTATTATCATATATGCCCATCTTTCACAAAAGGAAGTTTTTCTATGCCTTTGATCTTTAAGATAGATAGTGACTTTGAAGTTCAGAATGTGTCACTCATGTGAACAAATACTATAAGCATTATATGTTCAGAATAAAAATATTCAGGCACTTTAAAAAAGTGACCAAATGAAGATACCTGAAAAGAATTCAAAGTTAAAAAGCAATAAAGTGAGATTAGAAGAATATCTTATCTACTAATCATTTAAAATTCTTTTTCACACTAGAACTGGTATTTAAGAAAAAAATGTTTTAGTACAATTATCTAAAACCTTTAGAATCAGACATGGTCGATATTTTCAGGTGATAAACATGAATATCTAAGCATTTCTGAAAAAAAAGATAAAAGAAAACAACTTAGAAAGTTATCATAATTTTTAATTTTTATATCCCAAGTGAGAAAGAAAATTGAGGAGGGCTGTGACTAACACACAGAAGGAAAGCGTTGGGAGCAGCAGGCAGAATAATGGCACTAACTCTCCAACATTTTATCTTGTATTGTTCGGCCTTTATGTCACTGCAAATACTCAGAAAAACATGCTATATAATTAATATAAATATCAAAAATGAAAATACACTCCCTAGTTATAAAAAGTATAACAGAGGAAAAGAGAGTAATGAAAGGTAAGTGAGCTACTTATATTTTTGATTTGTCATCAAAATCAGTATTAATAGGAAATCTGTAAAATACAACATTCATATTATAAAACTATAAGGGTGTTACAGAAAAAATAAGCAAAGTCAAATTCAGGAAAAGCCAGAAGGCAGAAATAATAATGCTCATCAGGAGGCAAAGCTAGAAGTTTTCAGATGTTTCATAAGGTTATTGAAGTCCCAACTGCATCTCAGCTAAAATGCCAAGTCCATCAAGTGTTTCCTTTAAGAGTTTGCTGGTAAAACCTTCCAAAAAATAGCAAAGTCTATGAAAAGAATGTAACAAATGTAGCTTTTTGTTGTTGTTGTTAAGTAATGAAGAATGGGTCACCAGATTAAAATAATGCAATAGAAGATAAATATTTTGGAAAGTATTCAAGTATAATTCAGAAAATACAAATTTAAACATTATGTTAATTTTGTGTATATTTGATTTTACATTTAAATGACTCTGTTGAGCATATTATCCATTGTAATACTTAATTGTAATTATCCATTGTAATACTTAAGTTTGTGAACTTTCAGTAAACTGAATAACAGCATTATCAACAAGAACAACAAAATCCTTGCATTTACTTTGTGAAATACCAGGTTAAAATGTATGAGAAAAATTGTGTAGGATACTACTGGAGAATAGTGCCTATTGAGGATTATTTAAGTGTGAATACTAGTGTGCTTATAAAGGGTTTCATTTATCTTGTTCAGATTTTTCTCCCTTATTTCTATTTTTTTCCTATTTTTTGGACAATCCGAGCTCAGCTATGAAGAACCACACAGCGGTGACAGTATTCATTCTTCTTGGATTAACAGATGACCTGCAATTACAGGTGGTTGTTTTTGTCCTTCTCTTTCTCACATATGTGCTGAGTGTTACTGGGAACCTAACCATCATCACACTCACACTACTGGATTCTCATCTCAAGACACCCATGTATTTCTTCCTACGAAACTTTTCATTTTTAGAAATTTCATTCACAACTGTCTGTATCCCCAAATTCCTTGTTAGTATAGCCACAAGGGATAAAACCATTTCATATAATGACTGTGCAACACAACTATTTTTCACTATTCTCTTGGGGGCAACTGAATTTTTTCTTCTGGCAGCCATGTCCTATGACCGCTATGTGGCCATTTGCAAACCCTTGCACTACATGACCATCATGAGCAGCAGAATTTGCAACTTATTAGTCTTTGTTTCCTGGTTGTCTGGTTTCCTGATAATTTTTCCTCCCCTCCTCATGGGGCTTCAGCTTGATTTCTGTGCAGACAACACTGTAGATCATTTCTTCTGTGATGTCTCTCCTATACTTCAGCTCTCTTGCACAGACACACACATGATAGAATTAATGGTGCTTCTGTCTGCCATTTTGACACTCCTTGTTACCCTGGTGTTAGTAAGCCTTTCCTACACAAACATTATCAGGACAATTCTGAGAATCCCATCTTCTCAACAGAGAAAGAAAGCCTTTTCTACATGCTCTTCACACATGGTTGTGGTGTCCATTTCTTATGGCAGCTGCATCTTCATGTATGTGAAGCCATCTGCAAAAGAAAGAGTTGCTTTAAATAAAGGGATAGCTCTGCTCAGCACTTCAGTTGCACCCATGTTGAATCCCTTCATTTATACACTCAGAAACAAACAAGTAAAAGATGCTTTTAAGAACATGATTAAAAGATGGAGCTTTTCTCATTGAAGTGACCACTTAATGGCATTCCAAGTTGACTTGTATTGTCAGCCTGAAAAGTGGAGTGTATCACCAAACTCTTCCATCCATGTATTTAAAATCATACAACCCTTTACTTGAGTGAACAGCTTCTGTGTCCCGAGTATGTATAAATTTTGACTCTTATCCTGTTTAAAATAAGGTAGCCCAATTTTCCATGTTGAGTTGGCATTATACAGAAATTAATAATCATGCTGGTCTTAAAATACTTTAAAAAATTTCTAATTGTTTATGGTTGACACACTGTACTAAACATGTAAGGTCATATTTATGTGGTTTTGATTATTGAAAAGATAAAGTATTCTTTAAATTATAAAAAGAGAAATATCTATTTGCTTTTTATGTTTATATCTCCCAGAATTCTCTTACAAAGTGACTTTAGAATGTCTATGACCTTTTCCATTATTCAGAACTTTGGAGATTCAATTTCACACACACACACACACACACACACACACACACACACACACCACAACACACACACACACACACACACACACATTCTCATACCATATTGTTACAGAATGCAAGGCCCAATTTTTTTAAACAGTATTCAAAATTATCACAACACTCATTCTCATGATTTGCTAGGCTCCTTGAAATGTTTTAGTTTTATCCTCCAGGCTTCATAAAATGGGTATTGGCATGTTAATTTCTGAATGAAAAAAAATTTATGGATATCTCATTATGACAAAAATGGAAAACAAATGTCTACATGAAAGAACTAACTGATTGAAAACTTGTCTTTTTCAATTCCTATGATATTCTTACATACTGTTAACAAAATTATGTAGCAATTCTTATCTGGACTTGGAACAGTTAGGACATAAACAATTGTAAAATTTTTTTAGAGCATTCCACAGATTAAAGACTATCATGAATAAGCTTTGAGCACTGTAGGGACTACCTGAGTACATTCTTCTCAAGTCAGATGGTCAAATATATATTTTAAATGGTATAATGACTGGTCTTGTAAAAAGCAGAATGTCTTGGCCTGCTTCCTTTGAGACTAATACTCAAATCAAGAACCATGCATGGAAATAAACTAGAACCCCTGCACAGAGGTAGCCCTTGGCAGCTCAGTCTCCAAGTGGGTACCCCAGTAAGGGGAACAGTGACTGTCTCGGGCATGAACTCAGTGGCTGGCTCTTTGATCACCCTCCCCTGGTGAGGGAGCAGCATTACCAGGCCACAGAGGAAGACAATGCAGCCAGTACTGATGAGACCTGATAGGCTAGGGTAGGAGGGAAGGGAAGGAGGACCTCCCCTATGAGTAGACTTGAGAAGGGCATAGGAGATGAGGGAAGGTGGTATTGGGAAGAGATGAGGAAGGGGGCTACAGCTGGGATACAAAGTGAATAAAGTATAATTAATAAAAAATAAATTAATTAAAAAATGCTCATTCAAAACTCTTGGCATCAGTTCCAAAATTAGGCCAGAATAGTACAGATGAATCTGTGGACCTTTTTCCTATGTCTTAAGTTTTCAAATGTAATTGTGTAAAACTTAGTTTCTAAATATATCATTTACTTATTAAACTTATTTACATTAACTCTCAGCCTCTTACAGCAAAGACTCTGTTACATTATTTTTCCTTATGTAAAACATTTATCTCTAACATATTGAAAGTCAGAGATATTAATTTTGTTCATCTATTTATAATACATAACCTATATTTTGCCCTTCAATTTCTAGGCTGATTAACTTATTTAAAAATAGAAAAGTAAATAAAATGCAGACTTAAACCATAACGGGAAATGAGTGTTTGATGTAACTTTTCATTTACTTGAAAAGAAATTGAGTTCATGAATAATTCACTTGCATAAATACTGAAGGTTGGTGTAGTCATTGAACCTGTTTTCAAGTTGTGTTAGACTTTACAAAATGTCAGATTCCCTATTGCCATAAGCACTGTTCAGCTTTTTAAATTTTTATTTAATTTTTTAATATTAAATTTTATTTTTATATTAATTACAGTTTATTCACTTTGTATCAGAGCTGTAGTCCACTCCCTCATTCCCTCCCAATATCATCCTCCCTCCCTTATATCCTCCCATGCCCCTCTCCAAGTCCACTATGAGGGGAGGTCCTCCTCCCTTTCCATCTGACCCTAGCTTATCAAGTCTCATCAGAATTGGTTGCATTGTCCTCCTCTATGGACTGGCAAGGCTGCTCCTCCCTCAGGGAGAAGTGATCAAAGAGCCAGTCACTGAGTCCATGTCAGAGACAGACCCTGTTCCCCTTACTATGACACCCACTTAGATACTGAGCTGCCATGGGCTACATCTCAGCAGGGATTCTAGGGATTCATTATCTCCATGAATACTCCTTAGTTGAAGTATCAGTTTCAGAAAAGTTACCTGTGCCCAGATTTTTTGGTTCTGTTGCCCTACTTGTGGAGCTCCTGTCCTTGCCAGGTCTTACTATCTCAACCTTCTTTCCTAAGATTCCCTGCACTCTGCCCAAAGTTTAGTTATAAGTCTCAGCATCTGCTTTGATACCCTGCTGGGTAGAATCTTTCAGAGGACCTCTGTGGTAGGCTCCTGTCCTGTTTCCTGTTTTCTCCTTCTTCCAATATCCATCCCATTTGTCTTTATGAGTGAGGATTGATCATCTTACCCAGGGTCCTCCTTCTTGCTTAGCTTCTTTAGGTGTACAGATTTTAGTATGTATATCCTATATTATATGGCTAATATCCACTTTTAAGTGAGTATATACCTTGTGTGTCTTTCCACTTCTGGGATACCTCATTCAGGTTGATCTTCTCTAGATCCCACCATTTGCTGCAAATTTCATGATGTCCTTGTTTTTAATTGCTGAGTAGTATTCCATTGTGTAAATGTATTACAATTTCTGTCTCCATTCCTCAGTTGAGGGACATTTGGGTTGTTTCCAGATTCTGGCTATTACAAATAAAGCTGCTACGAACTAGGTTGAACAAATGTCCTTGTTGTGTACTTGAGCCTCTTTTGGATATATGCCTAGGAGTGGTATAGCTGGATCTTGAGGAAGTACTATTCCTGTTTGTCTGAGAATGCACCAGATTGACTTCCAAAGTGGTTGTACAAGATTACATTGTACAGCAATGGAGGAGGGTTCCCCTTTCTCCACAACCTCTCCAGCATGTGTTGTCACTTGAGATTTTTATCTTAGCCATTCTGATGGGTGTAAGGTGAAATTTCAGGGTCGTTTTGATTTGCATCTCTCTGATGACTGAGGACGTTGAGCATCTCTTTAAATGTTTCTCTGCCATTCGATATTCCTCTACAGAGAATTCTCTGTTTAGCTCTGTACCTCATTTTTAATTGGATTACTTGATTTGTTGCTTTTTACCTTCTTTAGTTCTTTATATATTCTGGATATTAGTCCACTGTCAGATATAGGGTTGGTGAAGATCCTTTCCCAGTCTGTAGGCTGTCGTTTTGTTTTGACAACATTGTCCTTTACAGAGGCTTTCGAGTTTCATGAGGTCCCATTTATTGATTGTTGCTCTTAGAGCTTGTGCTGTTGCTGTTCTGTTCAGGAAGTTGTCTCCTGTGTCAATGAGTTCTAGGCTCCTCCCCACTTTTTCTTCTAACCAATTTAATGTGTTTGGTTTTATGTTGAGGTCTTTGATCCACTTGGACTTTAGTTTTGTGCAGCGTAATAAGTATGGATCTATTTGCATTTTACTACAAGTAGACATCCAGTTGGACCAGCACCATTTGTTGAAGATGCCATCTTTTTTCCATTGTATGATTTTGGCATCTTTGTAAAAAATCAGGAGTCCATATCTGTGTGGGTTTATTTCTGGGTCTTCTAATCGATTCCATTGATACACCATTCTGTTTCTATGCCAGAACCATGCAGTTTTTATTACTATTGCTCTGTAGTACAACTTGAAATCAGGAATGGAGATATCTCCAGATAATCGGTTGTTGTACAGCATCATTTTGGAAATTCTGGTTTTTTTGTTTGTTTGTTTTTTGTCTGTTTGTTTGTTTTCCATATGAAGTTAAAGATTCTTCTTTCAATTCCTGTAAGTAATTGTGTTGGTATTTTGATAGGAATTGCATTGAATCTGTAGATTGCTTTTGGCAGGATGGCCATTTTCACCATGTTAATCCTGCTGATCCATGAACACTCGAGATCTTTCCATCTTCTGACATCTTCAATTTCTTTATTCAGAGACTTGAAATTTTTGTTTTGTTTTGTTTTGGTTTTTTGGTTTTTTTAATACAGGTGTTTCACTCCCTTGGTTAGAGTCACACCAAGGTACTTTATGCTATTAGTGGTTATTGTGAAGGGTGTGCTTTCCCTAATTTCTTTCTAGGCCCTTTTTGTTATACAGCAGGGCTTCTGATTTTTTGAGTTAATTTTGTATCCAGACACTTTGCTAAAGGTGTTTATCAGCTAAAGGAGTTCTGTGGTTGAATTTTGGGGGCCCACTCATATATACTATCATATCTTCTACGAATAGTGAAACTTTGACCTCTTCCTTTTTAATTTGTATCCCCTTGATCTCCTTTAGTTGTTCTAGCTAGCTCTAGCTAGGACTTCAAGTACTAAGTCTAGCTCTAGCTAGGATTTCAAGTACTATGTTGAAGAGATATGGAGAGGGTGAGCAGCCTTTCCTTGTCCCTGATTTCAGTGGGATTGATTTAAGTTTCTTTCCATTGAGTTTGATATTGGCTATAGGCTTGCTGCATATTGTCTCTACTATGTTTAGGTATGTGCCTTGTAGCCCTGATCTCTCCAAGCCTTTAATCATGAATGGGTGTAGGATTTTGTCAAATGCTTTTTTACCATCTAAGGAGATGATCATGTAATTTTTCTCCTTCAGTTTGTTTCTATCTAGGATGAATCCTACTTGGACATGGTGGAAGATATTTTTTAAATGTTCTTGGATTTGGTTTGCAAGTATTTTATTGAGCAGTTTTGTATCAATGTTCATAAGAGAGATAGGTCTGAAGTTTTTTTGGGGGGGTCTTTGTGTGGTTATGTATCAAGGTGACTGTCGCTTCATAGAATGAGTTTGGTAATGTTCCTTCTGTTTTTGTTTTGTGGGATAGTTTGAAGAGAATTGAAGTTAGCTCTTCTTTGAAGGTCTGGTAGAATTCTGTGATGAAACCATCTGGGCCTGTGCTTGTTTTTGGAAGGGAGACTTTTGATGACTTCTTCTATTTCCTTGGGGCATATAGGACTATTCAATCTATTTACTTGATCTTGATTTAATTTTGGTAAGTGGAATCTATCAAATTTGTTCATTTCATTTAGATTTTCAAATTTTGTGGCATATAGGTTTTTGTAGTAAGACCTAATGTTTTTTTTGGATTTCCTCAGTGTCTGTTGTTATGTCCCCTTTTTCATTTCTGATTTTGGTGATTTGGATAGTTTCTCTATGCCTTGTAGTTAGTTTGGCTATGGGTTTGCCTGTCTTGTTAATTTTCTCAAAGACCAGATATTGGTTTTATTGATTCTTTGAATTGTTTTATTGTTTCTAATTGATTGATTTCAGCCCTGAGTTTGATTATTTCCAGCCATCCATTCCTCTTTGGTCTGTCTGCTTCTTTTTTTTCTAGGGCTTCCGGGTGAGTCATTAAATTGCTTGTATGAGACATTTCAAATTTTTCTTAAAGGCACTTAGTGGTATGAACTTTCCTCGTAGCACTGCAATCATTGTGTCCCATAAGTTTGGGTATGTTATGCCTTCATTTTCATCGAATTCTAGAAAGTCTTTTTTCTTTCTTTATTTCTTCCTAGTTGTCAGTTTCCGTGTGTGTAGGCTTTTTCTATTTCTGTTGTTGTTGAGGTCCAGCTTTAGACCATGATGATCAGATAGGATACAAGGGATTATTTCAATCTTGTTGTATCTGTTGAGCTTTGCTTTGTGATCAGCTATATGGTTATTTTGAAGAAGGTTCCATGAGGTGCTGAGAAGAAGGTACACTCTTTTGAATTTGGGTGAAAATTTCTGTAGATATATATTAAGATCCATTTTGTTTAGGACCTCTGTATGTGCCATTTCTTCCCTATTTAGCTTCTGTCTACATGATCTGTCCCTTGGTGAGAGTGGAAGGTTGATATCTCCCACTATTACTGTGTTGGGATCGATGTGTGATTTCAGCTTTAATAATGTTTCATTTACGAATGTAGGTGCTCTTGTATTTGGGGCATAGATATTCAAAATTGTGATGTCTTCCTGGTGGAATTTTCCTCTGATGAGAAAGAAGTGCCCCTCCTCATCTCTTTTGATTAATTTTGGTTGAAAGTCTATTTTATTAGATCTAAGAATAGCTATCCCAGCTTGTTTTCTGGGTCCATTTGTTTGAAAAATATTTTTCCAGACATTTACTCTGAGTTAATGCTTATCTTTGTTGCAGAGGTGTGTTTCCTGGATGCAGCAGAATGTTGGATCCTGTTTCTGCAACTATTCTGTTAGTCTGTGTCTTTTTATTGGAGTCCATTGATGTTGCTAGATTATAGGGATCAATGAATGTTAGTTTCTTTTATTGTGAAGTTAGTGGAGTTACTGTGCTTCATTGCATGATTTCTTTTAATTTTTGTTGTGAAGTTACCTATATCCCATGTTTTCTTGGGTGTAGCTGTTTTTGTTGGATTGGAGTTTCCTTCTAGTATCTTCTGTAGGACTGTGTTTCTGTGTAGATATTGTTTAAGTTTAGTTTTGTCATGGAATATTTTTTTTTCTCCATCTATGTTGATTGAAAGCTTTACTGGGCATAGTAGTCTGGGTAGGATCTGTGGTTCCTTAAAGTTTGCATGACATCTGCCCAGGCCCTTCTGGCTTTCATAGTTTCTGATGAGAAGTCTGGTGTGATTCTGGTCGGTCTACCTTTATATGTCACTTGGCCTTTTTCCCTTGCTGCTTTTAATATTTTTTCTTTGTTCTGTAGGTTTAGTGTTTTGACTATGATGTGATGTAAAGAGTTTCTTTTCCAGTCTAGTCTACTTGGTGTTCTGTAGGCCTCTTTTATGTTAATGGACATCTTTGTCTTTTTTTCATCTTCAAATTTTTTTAGTTTTTTATTAATTATACTTTATTCACTTTGTATCCCCCCATAAGCCCCTCCCTCCTCCACTCCTGACCCCACCCTCCCTCCTCCTTTTATTTTTATTTTTTTAAAATTTTCCTTTTAAGTTACATTTTGTTAACTCTGTATCCCAGCTGTATCCTGCCCCCTCATTCACTCCCAATCCCACCCTCCCTCATCTCCTCCCTGGCCTTTCCAAGTCCACTGATAAGGGGAGGACCACTTCCCCTTTCATCTGACCCTGTTTTATCAGGTATCTTCAGGACTGGCTGCAAAATCCTCTGGGGCCTAACAGGAATGCTCCTCCCTTGGGGGGTGGGGAGGTCAAAGAGCCAGCCATTGATTACCTGTTAGAAATAGTCCTTGTTCCCCTTACTATGGGAAACCAATTGGTTACTGAGCTACCACGAGCTAGATCTGAGCAGAGGTTCTAGGTTATATCCATACATGGTCCTTGGTTGAATGTCAGTCTCAGAAAAGACCCTGTGCCTAGATATAGTTGGTCCTTGTGGACCTCCTATCCTTTCCACATCATACTGACTCCACTTCTTTCATATGATTCCCTGTACTCTACCGAAGGTTTGGTTACGAGTCTTAGTATCTGCTTTGAAACACTGCTAGGTAGAATCTTTCAGATGCCTTCTGAGGTAGACTCCTGTCATACGTTCAATGCACATCCCATTTGTCTTTCTAAATGAGGATTGATCATCTTACCCCATGTATGCTTTCTTTATTTTCTTTTTTTAGGTGTATAGATTTCATTATGTTTATCATATCTTATAGGTCTATATAAGTGAGTATATACCGTGTTTGTCTTTCTCCTTCTGGGATATTTTACTCAGGATGATCTTTTCTAGGTCCCACCATTTGCCTGCAAATTTCATGATTTCCTCCTTTTTGATTGCTGAGTAGTATTCCATTGTGTAAAAATACCACAATTTCTGTATCCATCCCTCCATTGATGGACATGTGGGTTGTTTCCAGGTTCTGGCTAATACAAATAAAGCTGTTATAAACATGGTTGAGCAAATGTCCTTTTTGTGTACTTGAGCAAATTTTGGGTATATACCTAACAGTGGTATAGCTGGGTCTTGAGGAAGCACTATACCTAATTGTCTGAGAAAGTGCCATAGACTTCCAAAGTGGTTGTACCAGTTTACATTCCTACCAGCAGTGGAGGAGGGTTTCCCTTTCTCCACAACCTCTCCAGCATATCTTGTCACTTGAGTTTTTCATCTTGGCCATTCTGATGGGTGTAAGGTCAAATTTCATTTTTGATTTGCATTTCCCTAATGGCTAATGACGTTGAGCATTTCTTTAAGTGTTTCTCTGCCATTCGATATTTCTCTATCGAGAATTCTGTTTAGCTCTGTTGTCCATTTTTAAATTAGATTACTTGGTTTGTTGCTTTTCAGCTTCTTTAGTTCTTTATATATACTGGATATTAGCCCTCTGACAGATAAAGGGTTAGTGAAGATTCTTTCCCAATCTGTAGGTAGTCGTTTTGTTTTGATAACGGTGTCCTTTGCTTTATAGAAGCTTTTCAGTTTCATGAGTTCCCATTTATTGATTGTTGTTCTTAGAGCCTGTGCTGTTGGTGTTCTGTTCAGGAAGATGTCTCCTGTGCCAATGAGTTCTAGGCTGTTCCCCACTTTTTCTTCTAACAGATTTAGGGTATCTGATTTTATGTTGAGGTCTTTGGTCCACGTAGACTTTAGTTTTCTGCAGGGTAATAAATATGGATCTATTTTCATTTTTTCTGCATGTAGACATCCAGTTGGACCAGCACCATTTGTTGAAGATGCTGTCTTTTTTCCATTAAATGGTTTTGGCTTCTTTGTCAAAAATCAAACATTCATAGGTGTGTGGGTTTATTTCTGGGTCTTCTATTCAGTTCCACTGACCCTCCTTTCTGTTTCTATGCCAATACCATGCAGTTTTTTAAAATTTTTTTATTAATTACACTTTATTCATTTCGTATCCCCCCATAAGCCCCTCCCTCCTCCCCTGCCGATCCCACCCTCCCTCCCCTTTCTGCATGCATGCCACTCCCCAAGTCCACTGATAGGGGAGGTTCTCCTCTTCTTTCTGATCTTAGTCTATCAGTTCTCATCAAAAGTGGCTGCATTGTCCTCTACTGTGGTCTGATAAGGCTGCTCCCCCCTCAGGGGGAAGTGATCAACGAGCAGGCCAATAAGAATATGTCAGAGGCAGTCCCTCTTCCCATTACTATGTAACCCACTTGGACACTGAACTGCCATGGGCTACACCTGTACAGGGGTTCCAGGTCATCTCCACGAATAGTCCTTGGTTGGAGTATGGGTCTCGGGGAAGTTCCCTGTGTTCAAATTATCTTGTTCTGTTGCTCTTCTTGTGGAGTTCCCATCCCCTCCAGCTCTTACTATTTCCCACTTCTTACATAGAATTCCATTCACTCTGCCCATCAGTTGGCCATCAGGCTCAGCATCTGCTTTGACAGTCTATACTGCAGAAGCTTTCAGAGGCCCTCTGTGGCAGGTTTCAAGGTTGTTTCCTGTTTTACACTGGCTTTCAGAGGCCCTTTGTAGCAGGTTCTGAGGTTGTTTCCTATTTTCTTTTTCTTCTGATGTCCATCCTCTTTGCCTTTCAGGATGGGGATTGAACATTTATTTAAGGTCCTCTCTTTTGCTTAGTTTGTTTAGATGTACAGATTTTAGTGGGTTTATTCTATATTGTATGTTTATATGAGTGAGTATATACCATGCGTGTCTTTTTGCTTCTGGGACAACTCACTCAGGATGATCCTTTCCAGGTCCCACCATTTACCTGCAAATTTCATGATTTCCTTATTTTTCATTGCTGAGTAGTACTCCATTGTATAGATGTACCACAGTTTCTGCATCCATTCTTCAGTTGAGGGTCATCTGGGTTGTTTCCAGATTCTGGCTATTACAAATAAAGCTGCTACAAACATGGTTGAACAAATGTCCTTTTTGTGTACTTGTGCCTCTTTTAGGTATATGCCTAGGAGTGGTATGGCTGGATCTTGAGGAAGCACTATTCCTAGTTGTCTGAGAAAGCACAAGATTGATTTCCAGAGTGGTTGTACCAGTTTACATTCCCACCAGCAGTGGAGGAGGGTTCCCCTTTCTCCACAATCTCTCCAGCATGTGTTGTCCCTTGAGTTTTTCATCTTGGCCATTCTGATGGGTGTAAGGTGAAATCTCAGGGTTGTTTTGATTTGCATTTCCCTAATGGCTAATGAGGTTGAGCATTTCTTTAAGTGCTTTTCTGCCATTCGATATTCCTCTACAGAGAATTCTCTCTTTCGCTCTGTTCCCCATTTTTTAAGTGGATTACTTGGTTTATTGCTTTTCAGCTTGTTTAGTTCTTTATATACATTGGATATGAGTCCCCTACAGATTGGGAAAGAATCATCACCATGCAGTTTTTATTACTATTGCTATGTAGTACAACTTGAGATTGGGGATGGAGATACCTCCAGATGATCTGTTGTTGTACAGGGTTGTTTTGGAGATTCTGGGTTTTTTGTTTCTCCATATGAAGCTGAGAATCTTTTTTTCAAGGTCTGAAAACAATTGAGTTGGTATTTTGATGGGAATTGCATTGAATCTGTAGATTGCTTTTGGCAGGATGGCCATTTTCACAATGTTAATCCAACCAATCCATGAGCACGGGAGATCTTTCCATCTTCTGAGATCTTCTTCAATTTCTTTCTTCAGAGACTTGAAGTTTTTCTCAAACAGGTCTTTCACTTGCTTGGTTAGTGTCTCCCCAAGGTGCTTTATGTTATTAGTTGCTATTGTGAAGGGTGTTGTTTCCCTAATTTCTTTTTTGGCCCTTTTGTCTTTTGTATACAGGAGAGCTTCTGATTTTTTGAGTTGATTTTTTATCCAGCCACTTTGCTGAAGGTGTTTATCAGCTGAAAGAGTTCTCTGGTTGAATTTTGGGATCTCTCATATTTACTATCATATCATCTGTGAATAGTGACAATTTGATCTCTTCCTTTCCGGTTTGTATCCCCTTGATCTCCTTTAGTTTTCTTATTGCTCTGGCGAGGACTTAAGTACTACGTTGGAGAGATATGGAGAGAGTGGGCAGCCTTGTCTTGTCCCTGATTTCAGTGGGATTGATTTAAGTTTCTCTCCATTGAGTTTGATGTTGGCTGTAGGCTTGCTGTATATTGCCTTTACTATGTTTAAGTATGTGCCTTGTATCCCTGATCTCTCCAAGACTTTAAACATGAATGGGTGTTGGACTTTGTCAAATGCTTTTTCAGCTTCCAAGGAGATGATCTTGTGGTTTTTCTCCTTCAGTTTGTTTATGTGGTGGATTACATTGATGGATTTCCATATGTTGAACCACCCTTGCATGCCTGGGATGAAGCCTACTTGGTCATGGTGGATGATATCTTTGATGTGTTCTTGGATTCGGTTTGCAAGTATTTTATTGAGTATTTTTGCATCAATATTCATAAGAGAGATAGGTCTGAAGTTCTCTTTTTTTTGGGTCTTTGTGTGGTTTGGGTATCAGGGTGACTGTGGCTTCATAGAATGAGTTTGGTAGTGTTCCTTCTGTTTCTATTTTGTGGAATAGTTTGAGGAGGATTGGTGTTAGCACTTCTTTGAAGGTCTGGTAGAATTCTGCGCTGAAACCATCTGGCCCAGGGCTTGTTTTGGAGGCAGACTGTTGATGACTGCTTCTATTTTATTGGGAGATATAGGGCTATAGGGCTATTCAGTCTTTCTACCTGATCTTGACTTAATGTTGGAAGACGGAATCTATCAAGAAAATGGTCCATTTTATTTAGATTTTGAAATTTTGTGGTGTATAGGCTTTTGTATTATGACCTAATGATTGTTTGGATTTCCTCACTGTCTGTAGTTATGTCACCCTTTTCATTTCTGATTTTGCTGATTTGGATAGATTCTCTCTGCTTTTTAGTTTTAGTTAGCTTGGCTAAGGGGTTGTCTATCTTGTTGATTTTCTCAAAGAACCAGCTTTTTGTTTCATTGATTCTTTGAATAGTTTTATTTGTTTCTAATTGATTGATTTCAGCCCTGAGTTTGATTATTTCCAGCCTTCTGCTCCTCTTGGGTGTATCTGCTTCTTTTTTTTCTAGTGTTTTCAGTTGTGCCATTAAGTTACTTGTATGTGATGTTACAAATTTCTTTTTGCAGGCACTTAGTGCTATAAATTTTCCCCTGAGCACTGCTTTCAATGTTTCCCATAAATTTGGGTATGTTGTGCCTTCATTTTCATTGAGTTCTAGGAAGTCTTTAATTTCTTTCCTTATTTCTTCCTTAACCCAGCTGTCATTGAGTAACAAGTTGTTCAGTTTCCATGTGCATGTAGGTTTTTTGTTATTTCCGTTGTAGTTGAGGTCCAGCTTAAGTCCATGGTGGTCAGATAGAATACAAGGGATTATTTCAATCTTTTTGTATCTGTTGAAGCTTGCATTGTGACCAACTATATGGTCTATTTTGGAGAAGGTTCCATGTGGTGCTGAAAAGACGGTATACTCTTTTGAGTTTGGGTGCAAAAATCTGTAGACGTCTATTAGGTCCATTTGATTTAGGGACTCTGTAAGTGCTTTTATTTCCCTATTTGTTTTCTTTCTAGATGATCTATCCCTTGGTGAGAGATCCCACTATTAAGGTATTAGGATCAATGTGTGATTTAAGGTTCAATAATGTTTCATTTACGAATATAGGTACTCTTGTATCTGGGGCATAGATATTCAAAATTGTAATGTCCTCTTGGTGGATTTTTCCTTTGATGAGAATATAGTGACCCTATTTGTCTTTTTTGATTAGCTTAGGTTGAAAGTCTATTTTATTGGATATTAGGATGGCTACTCCAGCTTGTTTTCTGGAACCATTTGCTTGAAAAACACTTTTTCAGCCTTTTACTCTGAGGTAGTGTTTATCTTTGTTGCATAGGTGTGTTTCTTGGATGCAACAGAATATTGGATCCTGTTTCTGAAGCCATTCTGTTAGTTTGTATCTTTTTTATTGGGGAGTTGAGTCCATTGATGTTGATAGATACTAGTGACCAACAATTGTTACTTTCTTTTGATGTGGGGTTGGTGGTGTTGCTGAGTTTCATTGCTTGTATTCTTTTGTTGTTGTTGTTGTTGTGTAGTTATCTATTTCCTCTGTTTCCTTAGATGTAGTTCTTTTCTTTGGGTTGGAGTTTCCCTTCTAGTAACCTCTGTAGAGCTGGGTTACTATGTAGATATTGTTTAAATTTTGTTTTGTCATGGAATATTTTGAATTCTCTATGTTGATTGAAAGTTTTGCTAGGTATAGTAGTCTGGGTTGGCATCTGTGGTCCCTTAAGGACTGCATGATTTCTGTCCAGGCCCTTCTGGATTTCATAGTTTCTGTTGAGAAATTTGGTGTGATTATGCTAGGTCTACCTTCATATGTTAGTTGGCCCTTTTCCCTTGCTGCTTTTAAAAATTTTTCTTTGTTCTGCAGGTTCCGTGTTTTGACTATGATATGATGTGAAGAATTTCTTTTCTGGTCTAGTCTACTTGGTGTTCTGTAGGCCTCTTGTATGTTTATGGACATCTTTTTCTTTAAGTTGAGAAAATTTTCTTCTATGATATTCGTGAAAATATTTTCTGGACCTTGGAGCCTGGAATCTTCTTTTCATCAATTCCTATTATTCTTAGATTTTGCCTTTTCATGGCATCCTTGATTTCTTGTATGTTTTGTTTTGGGGACTTTCCAATTTTACTTTTTATTTGAGATAAGTATGAATTTCAGCAAGTGTATCTTCAGCACCTGAGAGTCTCTTTTCCATCTCTTGTATTCTGTTGGTGATGCTTACCTTTGTGGTTCCTGCTCTTTTCTCTAAGTTCTCCAGCTCCAGAGTTTTCTCTGTGTTTTCTTTATTGATTCTAATTCTGTTTGCATGGCTTGCACCATTTCCTTCATATGTTTGAATGTGGATTCCTTTCTTTCTATGATGGCTTCTATTTTTGTTTGTTTTTTCTCTATATGCCACTAATTGTGTCTCTGCTTGTGCCTCTGTTTGTATTTGTTTTTGTTTTTTGTTTTTTTTTTTTGCCTGTATTTTTTGAGAGCTTTGTTTCTTCTTTATGTGCCTCTAATAACTGGATAAGCATAGCTTTAAAATAATTTTCTTGGGTTTCCGATGAATTGAAATATCCATTGATTTTGGGAGTTGCTGGAGGAGCCATGATGTCCTGATTTTTGTTGCATGTGTTCTTACACCCACCTTTGGACATTTGCTTATCTGTAACCTTCACTATTTGTTCCTGGAGTCTATAGTTCAGACTGGGTCCATCTTTCTCTGGTGTCTGTAGTATTCTTCAGGAAGATGAGAGATGTCCACTGGTTTGAGAGTGTAAATTGGCGTTTCAGCTATACCTAAGGGAGGAAAAGCTGCTGACGCAGAATGAAAATTGCAGGTGAACAAGTTTGTGCATGTGGGTGGAAGTGTGTCTTAAAGGACAGAGTGCTAGAGAATGTAGATGTATGGAATGTGCGAGGGGTGCAGGAGTGGGAGGTGGGTGTGGATGGTAGTGCTATTTATGGGTATATTTTGCAGGTGCTGTTTGCAGGTGCAATGCGCCTGCACGAATATCCTGAATACCTCAGTGGTCTACAGTCCTCTCATACTGTTGTTCTGGTATTCAGATCTGTCTGGCCTCCAGGAGTTGTTTGCCCAGGCTTCAAGGTTGATAATCCTGTCCCAAGAATCCCTATGTTGTTGCAGAACTTGGGGGCTGGTGTTATGGTCCACTGGGAGTCTATCCACTGAGGCAGAACTAGGAGGCCATTGGAACAGATGCCTTCTGGAAGGCCCTGTGGAGCCAGGGACCTGTTTGGCCTGGTGGAGCCACCAGCACTGCACTCTGTGATAGGAGGTGTGGACACTGTGGGCTGGGCATTGTGCTCTGTGACGGTAGCTGTGGGCTGCCTCTGCAGCCTCTGCCTCTGCCAAGGAGGGAGAAAGGAGGCCTGCTGAGGGGAAGTGCAGGGGGATTGAGTATTCTGTCTCAGATCTCAAGCAGGGGATTCTGTGCTAGGAGCAGCCCAGCACTGTGCTCTGTGCTAGGAGCTGAATGCACTGTGGACTGCCTCTGCTGCCTCTGCTACTTCCTCTGCTGCCTCCACTGCTGCCTCTGCCATTGAATAGGAAGGCTCATTAAAGGGGAATTGAGTCCTAAGCAGAAGTCAGCAGAGAAGTCTGTGGTTGACCTGAATCCTAATGGTCTCAGCCCAGGGTTTGTTCCCTTTCTCCCAGGAAGCCTCACTGTTGATGTTCTGGGTTCAGCTGCCCCTCCACTCACCAATTTTGGAGTTTCAGATCCTCTGCTCCTCAGATAAGGTACACTCTGGTCGCAGCCATCTTGGATCTCTTTGTTTTGTCCTATCCCATTGTATTAATTTTTTCTTTTATCTTTATTTTATTATTTTATTTTATTCTTGTCCTTTAGACACCTGTTTGTTTTCTTATTTGTGACAGAAAGTTTGTGGATTCAGATGTGAGGGAATTGGGTGGAGAAGCGTGCTGCCTAATATTTGTCAACTTATCACAGGTACAGTCATTTGAAAGGAAGGGTCCTCTACTGAGAAAATACCTCCATAAGATCGAGCTGTAAGCAAGCCCATTGAGTACTTTCTTAATTAGTGACTGATACATGAAGACCCAACCCATTGTGGGTGGTACCTACACTGGGCTGTTGATGGCACGGGGTCCTGTAAGAAAACATGTAAGCCATGATGAGCAAGCCAACAAGAAGCACTCCTCCATGGCCTCTTCATCAGCTATAGGCTCTAGGTTACTTCAAGGTCTGAGTTCCTATCTTGACTTTTCTCAGTAGACTATGATTTAGGATATGAAAACCAAATAAACTCTTTCTTCCTCAGTTCCTTTTGGTCATGGTGTTTGATCACAATAACCCTGATCAAGACAAGAAATATACTTCACATGCACACCTAAGATACCTCAAGAATTTACTTTTAACTGACTGATGGATATGACATCCTTCACCAGATGAATTTTGTCAAAATAACAGGGACAAGATGGACCAGTTCCTTCCTGCTTACACATCCTTCCATGCAGTTTTTCAAGTAAATCACCTCCTAATATCTTCCCCAGTCTATTAGTGGCACAAAAAAAGGCTGTATAGGAGACATAACTTATGGTCTAATAAATTGATTAGATTAACTATATTAAACCTTATTAAAGACATATAATTTAATTGACAGCTGTAAGATATACCAATTTGCGTATGTGCTATGAAAAACTATCTAATCCTAATACAGGTACATGAATAATTAGATTAAATTAGGAGCCTCACTAATAACTGTTTTCTTAAATGTTATAGCAGACAATTCTTATAGCAGCAATCTATATTCAAATCTCTGGAGATAGTTTAGTTTCTTAAGGTTAATTTTGCTTTTAAAAATACAGAATATCTGGGGACTATATTTGGATAACATGAAAAATGTTTCCTTGGGAAATGTTGTTATGAATCTCAGATTCTCATGAGAATTTTTATCATGTCTTTAGGTTTCAATTGAAGAAGTGAGAACATGAAAATTTCCTAAGATTAGGATTGATTCATTTTTATATTGCAGTGTGAGCAATACACAGAAAATGACTCAATGCATGGAACAGATCAGTTACAGATAACTACCTGCAAAATGGTTGCTAATGAAGTCATCTACAAGACTGTATTACCAGGTAAACATATCACATACTGTGGTTTAAGGTCAGACACGTTCAGAGAGGAGTACAGTGTTTGTGTTCATATCACAAACTTGCTCAAACCATTTAATATGGAGAGTTGTGTCCAAGTACATCCATGACTATATTTCTGCTTGTATGATATTTGAGCATGTGTGTTTAAGATAATTGATTATATCTTTTAGATTTTTTAAACACTTAATTGGGATTCCAGAAAATAAAAACAACATTTACAAAAGTTAAAAATTATTTTCTGCTAGCTATATTTAATGTATTTTTGACATTTTCACTAAAATACTGATGCTTTTAATCATCTTTAAATTTTAGTTCAAAGAAAATAAGGAATTCTTTTTCCATTTTAGATTAACCTGATACTCATAATTGGTGACAAAACTCTTTGAAAGTTCAGTCATAAATCAATGTGAATTCTACTTTTTTAGACTATTTTGTGGACTCATTGGTATGTGTGATTGAAGTTGGATAAATGAATGATCTTAAGTAATAATACTATTATTTCTGTGGTTTAAATATATGAATTTCTACATTTTTGGACATTATTGTAATCTGTGCCAACAAGGGAAACTTATAAGAGAAGCCTTCATGACCCTCTGAATGTCCAATAAAAGTGGTGACCCTCTTTCCCTGTTTGTTGACTGTGATGGTGTGCATGGTTCTGTCAGCAGGGGTCTCCTCATTGCTTCTAAGTAGATTATGGTTTTACCCTCTACTTTGCCTCAGTTTTCATCACTACACTGTGAATATTTTGTCCCATTTCTGCTTCTCATGCTAAGACCTGTCATAGAATTTAAACGTTTTTTATAAACATTTCTTAATATTATCTTAAACAAATTTACTTTGTAGTTGGATGCCTTATATTAAGTTACTTGTGCTATCTCTTAATAATGATATATGCATTAGAGGTTGCTCATAGTTAGTATAATATCCTTTAGGCAAAAAGAATTGTCATAAGATGTCATGGCCTTCTTGAAAATGTAAGCACCTATGTGTCTGATGATAAAGAGCCCAGGTAAGAAATTCTCCCAAGAGATAATCATTATTTTTCATACTGGATATTCAGCTTAATAAATACCTAAATTTAAACAATTTTGTTTGTGAATTATGTCATTTCTATATATAAAGCGATCTACATCTACCTGCTAACATCATTGTTCATGGTTACTGCTCTCTTTTCTCTTTTCTCTGTTCTCTCCACAACCCTCTGTCTCTTATCAAGTCCAGGTTCTCTTTCATTAGTCCAGCACTCTGGCACTGAATTATATCCACAGTTCCATAATTTTTCATTAACTGAAATGTTATCTTGAGAGTTTAATAACTTTTGTGAGGAGAAAACATGCCAACTCTAATTCAAGTCATGTTATTTGATAATACAATATGCTCATTAATTTGCCAAATAATGCTCTTCTTTTGCAGGTCATGAATTTATGTTGTCAATCTCTTCAAAAGATGACCCAGAAAAAGTATTAGAAGTATTAGAAGTACAAAAAGAAAAATAAAAAATTTAAGAATTTACAGTTTTACTTGTTACTAATTTATATTTAACACTGAAATCATTCTCTTCAAGCTCATTTTTTCATCCCTAAAGTTCCTATAGCTGAGATTTATTATTATTATTATTATTATTATTATTATTATTATTATTTACAATTTATGCACTTTATATCCTGGTTGTAGCCCCCTCCCTCAGCCCCTCCTTGTCACACCCTCTTATCCCTCTTCCCTAGTCCACTGATGGGGGATGTACTCTTCCCCTACTTTCTGACCCTAGCCTATCAGGTCCCACTAGGACTACCTGGATCCTCTTCCTCTATGGGCTGGCTAGGTTGCCCTGCCAGGGAGAAGTGATGAAGAAGTAGGCAACTGAGTTCATGTCAGATATTGTCTCTTCTCTTAATAGGGAACTCACATGGAGACTGAGCTGTCCCGCGGCTACATCTGAACAGAGGTCTAGGTCCTCTCTATGCATGGTCTTTGGTTGATACACCAGTCTTTGCAGGACCTTCTAGGCCCAGAGTTTTAGGCTTTCTCCATCTCCTTGGGGAACTCTTGTCTTCTCCAGGTCCTTCTATATCCCCGTTCTTCCATAAGACTTTCTGCACTCTGTCCAAAGTTTGACTGTGAGTCTTAACATCTGCTTCGATATCCTGCTCTGTAGAGTCTTTTAGAGGAGATCTGTGTAGGTTCCTTTCCTGTTTCCTCTCTTCTAAGGCTTCTGGTGTCTATCCTGTTTTCCCTTCTGAATGAAAACTAAGCAACTTCCCTATGGTCCTTCTTGTTGTTTGGCTTTTTTAGGTCTGTAGATTTTAGTATGGTTATCCTATATTATATGGCTAATATCCACTTAAGTGAGTATATACCATGCATGTCTTTCCTGGTTCTTGATTACCTCACTGAGGATGATTTTATTCAAGTTCCATATATTTGCCTGCAATTTTTATAATTTCCTTGTTTTTTAATAGCTGAGTAGTATTTAAATTTCCCCAATCTTAAACCTCAGATTTTTAAACAGCTTTGGCACTCTTACCTTATACAAGTTTATAAAACTGTTTACATATCTCTCCTTTCTCCAGTGTACTTGTATCTCATGATTCATTTTTCTTAGTATTTAAAGCATAAAAACCACAATGGAGACCAGGTGTAGTGTGATAAACTTTTACTCCCTGCACCAGAAGGCAGAAGCAGGCAGATCCCTGTGCATCTGAGGCTCACATGGTCTACCCAGAGCGTTTCAGGACACTGAGAGCTACACAGTGAGACTTTGTCCTCAACATAAATAAATGAATAGATAATAATTACACGTTCTTACTTCAGACCTTCATAATATGCAACTGTTTCTACTGAGTTGGCATAGAAATAGAAGGTCAACAAAACATTAGGTAGCAAGAGAAGGCAAAAAAATGGACATAGCAATAGAAAGTTAAAAAAAGTACTCTAATGATTTTCAGTTTTAAAATTGGATCACTTTTGTGGAAGCAGTGACATGGAAATCAGATGTTTCAGCTAGATGAGCTGAATAAACTGGGATATTGGCTCTAGGTCTCGGTCTCTCTCTCTCTCTCTCAATGTTATCCTCTCACCTCTTTATCAGTACAAACCACTATGTTTCAAGTGACTAATGGATTTCTGTGAAAACATTTCACTGGATTTCATTGAAAACATTTAGTATTGTAGTAAAGTAAACTTCTTTAGGTGAACAGGAAATATGACTTGCCATTCTAACTCTAACATATAATAATGTTCAAGAAAGAAAACATTTTTTGTCCTCTAATGTCTTTGATTTCCTGATAATTAATGTTTTTATTTTTATTTTTATGTGCACTGGTGTTTTGCCTGTATGTATTCTGTGTGAGGGTGTCAGAACTTGGAGTTACAGACAGTTGTGAGCTGCCATGTGGATGCTGGGAGTTGAACCTGGGTCCATCTGGAAGAGCAGCCAGTGCTCTTAACTGCTGAGCCATCTCTCCAGACCCTAATTAATGCTTTTACCTGATACAGGGCATGGCTGGTATACCTGGCCTTGTACCCTGAACTTTGCAGCCCAGGCACTGGACTTATTTTCCCCAGAGGTTCTTCACTTACATAATCTAGACATTGGTCTCCCACTCTCTGTGTTTCTCTCTTTCTCTCTGCGTGCACTTACTCTCACCCCACTCCCATTCTCTGTCTCCCTTCCTGCATGGTGATTTCCATGTTCCTGTCCCTGGGGACTGGTGAAACAGAGAGCTGATCCCAATAAACTTCCTTTCTGTGCTTTAAAAAAAAAGAGATGAACAGATAATATCACCATATATATTGTTCTACAGAAAAATTAAAAATTGATATTCTAATTTCTGTCAACTACCATTAATCCATAAACTACTTTTTTCCTGGTACAGCCCTCTTTAGAGATGTTGTTCTGTCTGAAACCTGGCTTTTGCAATGTTGATGGTACTTTAGCATGATGTATCACCTGCATAGTTCTATAGTGATTACCTCCCCCCCCCATTTTATTTAGACCAGCTGACAGCCAGAGGATCACAATGAAGAACCATACACAGGTGACAGTTTTCATCCTAGCAGGTTTGACTGATGACCCACAGTGGAAAGTTGTGTTATTCATCTTCCTGCTTCTTACTTATCTGTTCAGCATCACAGGCAATCTGATCATCATCACACTCACCCTGGTGGATACTCACCTGAAGACCCCCATGTATTTTTTCCTTCGGAATTTTTCCTTCTTAGAGATTTCCTACACTACTACATGCATTCCCAAACTGCTTGCTACTATGGCAACTGGAGACAAAACCATTTTTTACAACAGTTGTGCCACTCAAGTGTTTTTTGCTTTCCTACTTGGAGCATCAGAATTTTACTTGCTGGCAGCCATGTCCTATGACCGATATGTAGCCATCTGCAAGCCTCTGCACTACATGACTATCATGAGCAACAAAGTCTGTGTGCAGCTGGTCCTCAGTTGTTGGCTTGCTGGATTTTTTGTCATCTTTCCACCACTCCTGTTAGGCTTGAATCTTGATTTCTGTGCTTCCAACATCGTTGACCATTTCTACTGTGACACCACTCCACTCCTGCAGCTTTCCTGCACAGACACACAGCTCCTGGAGATGATGGGATTTGTCTCTGCTTTGGTGACACTCTTACTCACCTTGGTAATGGTGATAATATCCTACACCTACATTGCCCTGACGATTCTAAAAATCCCTTCAACCAGCCAGAGGAAAAAGGCTTTCTCTACATGTTCTTCTCACATGATCGTGATATCCCTCTCATATGGCAGCTGCATCTTCATGTATGTTAAACCATCATTCAAGCAGAGAGTATCTATTTCCAAGGGAATTTCTGTGCTCAATACCTCAGTGGCTCCACTTCTGAATCCTTTTATCTACACCTTGAGGAATCAGCAAGTGAAAAAGGCATTTGTTAATACGATACAAAGGATTGCATCTTTCTCTAAGAAATAACTGTTCTATTTCATTACATAAAGAAAATGAAGAAAGGAGATTTAAGTAACACTAATTCTTCCTATGATAAGTCTGATTCAATTTCCTCTCCTTGTCCTGTTACTGATTTTCTCATCTCCAAGAATATTTTTGCTCTACACAAGCTAGTTTTATATGTATGAGGAGCATGAAATTAATCAAACATGACTTAATGCTTACCAGGCCAGCACACTACTAATGAGTTGATTCCAGTTTATTAAGCTAATATTTTTTAAAATACAAAGATTTTTTTTCTGAAACTCATCTTCATTGTTCCTCAGTGATAACTGAGAGATATTGAGCTTATATTTTCACTGTTCCCTTTGTCTTTTAGAAAGTCCAGTTATGACTTAGAAATTGTAAGTAGAGGGATTCCCCACACACAAAAGGGCCTGATTTTGCTCCCCAATTTCGACAACTACAAAAACCAAAATAAAATGTTAAATTCCAGTTAGTCAGGACTATAAAATATTGTTTCACTTTATATTATATCTGATGCATTGTTTAATGGGAAGGTTATAATACTTCTCTGTATTTGGAATCATTTACAAGAAAATTAAAATTATTTAATAATTAAAGTAAATATTAAAATTATTACTTAATTTGAATTTTTATCAATGTCCTTTTAATTTTTTATGTGTACTTTTTTTATAAAGAGACTAAGAGCTATCATTGTGGCTCAGTAGGAAAAATGGCCCTTGTTGCCAATTCTGACGACCTGGTTTTGGTCCCTGGACCCACAAAAGAGAAAAACAACATGACTCCTACAAATTTTCCTTGGATCTCTATCATAGGTGCTGCTGTTGTCTCCCACACACACATAGAAACATGAACAAAATAAAAAATTTTAAAGTAATATTTTTAATTAAAAATTATAACAGAGTTTATCCATTATTGTGGTTTTTCATCTGTGAATATATATTCATCTTTGTATATAAAGTTATATTTAAATATTATATATTGATAATCATAGCTGTAAACATTTTATGGAAAATATTCATTCTTAAAACTAAAGTTATGTTTATAATTTACAAATAGTTCTTTCTTACTATATCTAAAAGAAAATGGATAATTGTGAAAATAGTAGCACAATAGGTAATTAATAATTTAAGATCTTTAATTACTTTGTAATATTTGAACTAATGAGAGATAATTTGTAATTAGAATCTTTACCTCTACTTACTTGTGTTCATGGTACTGGAAAGTATTCTGCCAAAACTCGAACACTTATGTTGTTTGAGTGATGAGAGATGGTTTGTGAATGATTACTAAATTTTAAAATGAGGGGCCTTTGATCAGGCTCTAAAGTGATTAAACAAATAAATTAATAAAAAATGCTGTCTAGTATTTTATTATTATTTTCAAATTTGCTTACCTAGTGTTAGTTTCAGACATAAGTGTGTGATGCACAGAAACAGATGAACAAAGAGGGAAGTATGTGTGTGTATATGCCTTAGTGAAACAAAAATAGTTTAAGAAACAAGCCCTCTCTTAATGGGAATTTTTATCTGTAGATAAAATCTGCTGGGCATTCCAATGTTATTTTTTCATAAATACTTCCTAAGTCTGTTATTTTTTTCTATGTTGTTTGTTTCTCATTTCAGTGGTTTGTTGTATCTCAAGTTTTGTTTTATGAAAAATAGATTTTTTTCATACCGTATATCCTGTTACAGTTTTTCCTCTGCAACTGCTCTGAGATTCTACCTGCCGGCCCTCCCATCTGAATCCAGATGCTTCCTCTTTAGAAAACAAATGAGCACAGATGGGCAAGGTGGTGCACAACTTTAATCCCAGCACTCAGGGAGAAGAGACAGGTGAATCTCCGAGTGTTCAAGGCCAGCTTGGTCTACAAATCAAGTCCAGGACAGCCAAGGCTACACAGAGAAATTCTTGTCTTGAAAAACCACACACACACATATACACACGCATGCACAAATGAGCATATAAGGAACAATAATGAAATGGAATGAAACAACAACAAAGAAATCAGAATAGAACAAAACAAAGTCTTCTTTGGTCTGCTACAGAATATCTTCCAGTATCGTGAGCACAAGCACTAGGCTAAAGACTCTAGTAGGCACCAGCTTCACTTCTCCATGTTCAGTAATTTGTGTAGATTTTTTTTTCAGCAATAGGGCCTTACCACCAGTTTTAGAGGACAATCAACAGCTCTGACAATTGTATGGGTTTTTATTTTTTTTTGGGGGGGGACTTGGGGATCCTTTGGCCAACAACTCAATTAGATGTAAGCCATTCCCAGGACTCAGGTTCATTTGGTGATGAGAGATATACAGTTGGGGTTCCATATTTCCCATTAATTGGTGATATATTTTACATTGCCTTCCCATATTTGAGGAAGCTTCTGTTGTATTGGGTTTCTATACAATTCCTCAAATGGCCCTTATTTCCTCTTTATCTGTATTCTCAACGCCTCATTTGGTTCTCCTGTCCCCATCCCCAATTTCATCCATAACTATATACTCTATTTCTCCTTCTTAAGGATGGCCGTCCCTTCCTCTTAGCCCCTTGCTCTATGCCTAACCCCGGTGGTTACACAGATTGTGGTTTGCTTATTGAAGACTTAATAGTTAACATCCATATATAAACCATATTTGTCTCTGGGTTTGAGTTACTTTCCTCAGGACAGTTTTTTTTTTTTTTTTTGTATATCTATCAATGTACCTGCAAATTTCATGATTTCAGTTTTTAATGGCTGAGTCATATGCCATGGTATAAAATTACTACATTTTCTTTATCCATTCATCCATTGATGATAGATATCTGGGCTGTTTTCAATTTTCGGCCATTATGAATTGAGTAAAATGAACATAGTTAAGCAGGTGTCTATGCAGTAGAACAAAACATCCCTTGGTTTTATGCAGAAAAGTGATACAGCTGGATCTTAAGGAAGATTGATTTCCAGCCTTCTGAAGCACTGCCACACTGACTGTCCATAGTGGTTGTACGGCAATGCCTAGCATCCGGAAGGTACTGTTTGACAAAGTTCCAGTGCTTGGATAACCTGGATTGATACTTCCCTGTTCTTGGTGGAAATTTGCTACACAACCTTTGCTTATGCTTATATTCATTACTTTTAAAAGCTTTTCATAGACTTCCAGCACTATGTTGAAGAGATATGGAGAGAGTGGGCAGCCTTGTCTTGTCCCTGATTTCAGTGGGATTGCTTTAAGTTTCTCTCTGTTCAGTTTGATGTTGGCTATAGGCATGCTGTATATTGCCTTTACTATGTTTAGATATGTGACTTGTATCCCTGATCTCTCCAATAATTTATACATGAATGGATGTTGGATTTTGTCAAATGCTTTTTCAGCATCTAGGGAGATTATCATGTGTTTTTTTTTTCTTTCAGTTTGTTAATATGGTGGGTCACATTGATGGATTTCCGTATATTGAACCACCCCTGCATACCTGGGATGAAGCCTACGTGGTCATAGTGGATAATATCTTTGATGTGTTCTTGTATTTGGTTTGCAAGTATTTTGTTAAGTATTTTTGCATCAATGTTCATAAGGAAAGCTAGAGCTGGGATAATGTTAAAATTCTTATAAAAGCTGGTGTTAATGCGAATAAAACTTCTAAGTTGAAGGGTGGTCCAAACATGGGTAAATACACTAAAGAGCTATTGAACTGCCACACTTTACATACGTGCATTCTGCGAACTGTAAATCACCTCTCAAGGGATCAAATAAATGAACTCACAAGAAAAAATAATAAAACTAGTGGTAGTTTCCTGAGAAGAAACAGCTATGTAGAAAATGGAGTTTTCTATAGAACCCATGGCTTAGACTCACTCATTTAGATTATTAATAAGTGGCACTAGTAAGCATTAGATACCAGGTCTGGAACAAAAACATAAAAAAATGTAGGGAAATTTTAGAAGCTCAAAAAATGTAACTGAATTTTTAGGTTTTTATGTCTAGCTTCAGAAACACTTAACGGGTCTAACAAGAAAATAGTTTAATTATACAATTAATTTCAAACCTTGGTGCCTTTCTGGAGGCAAAGTAAACAGTTCTAGGAATCCTGATGTTCTTCCCTTTACAGGACTGTAATAAAGATAGGGATCATGTTGAAACAGGAGTATATGACAAAGACAAGAGAGAAACATTTTGGCTGAGTGAACTGGCTGAGCATGTCCTGAGAAGACTTGTCCGATCATGAATTTTCTGATATTGTAGAAAAACAAAGAACAGATTATGTGCTGCTGGAAAAGGTGCACAGGATAAACATACTAAAATCTATATACTCCTAAAGCTAAACAAGAATGGATAGACATTTGAAGAGGGAGAAGACAGAGAACAGGAGAGAAGCCTACCACAGAGTGCTTCTCAAAGACTCTACCCAGCAGGGTATCAAAGAAGATGCTGAGACTCAGAGCCAAACTTTGGGCAGAACTTAGGGAATCTTATGAAAGAAGGGGGAGATAGAAAGACCTGGAGGGGACAGGAGCTTCAAAAGGAGAGCAACAGAGTCAAAATAACTGGGCCCAGGGGTCCCTGAAGAGAATGATATCCCAAGGACCATGCATGGAGAGGTCCTAAAACCCCTGCTCAGATGTAGACCATATACAGTGAATATGTAATAAATAATAAATAAGTGTGTGGGTTTATTTCTGGGTCCTCTATTCGGTTCCATTGATCCACCATTCTGAATCTATGACAGTACCATGCAGTTTTTAAAACTGTTGCTCTATAGTACAACTTAAGATCAGGGATGGAGATACCTCCAGAAGATCTTTTATTGTAGAGGATTGTTTTAGCTATTCTGGGTTTCTTGTTATTCCATATGAAGTTGAGTATTTTTCTTTCCAGGTCTGTAAAGAATTGTGTTGGTAATTTGATGGGAATTGCATTGAATCTATAGATTTCTTTTGGTAAGATGGCCATTTTTACTATGTTAATCCTGTCAAGCCATGAGCATGGGAGATCTTTCCATCTTCTCATATCTTCCTCCAATTCTTTCTTCAGAGACTTGAAATTTTTTTCATACAAGTCTTTGACTTCCTTGGTTAGGGTTACTCCAAGGTACTTTATATCATTTGTGGCTATTGTGAAGGGTGTTGTTTCCCTAACTTCTTTCTCAGCCCTTTTGTCTTTGGTATACAGAAGGGCTACTGATTTTTTTTTGAGTTAATTTTGTATCCAGCCACTTTGCTGAAGGTGTTTATCAGCTGTAGAAGGTCCCTGGGGTCACTCATGTATACTATCATATCATCTGAAAATAGTGATAATTTGACTTCTTCCTTTCCAATTTGTATCCCCTTGATCTCGTTCAACTGTCTTATTGCTCTAGCCAGGACTTTCAGAACTATGTTGAAGAGATATGGAGAGAGTGGGCAGCCTTGTCTTGTCCCTGATTTCAGTGGGATTGTTTTAAGTTTCTCTCCGTTCAGTTTGATGTTGGCTATAGGCTTACTGTATATTGCCTTTACTATGTTTAGATATGTGCCTTGTATCCCTGATCTCTCCAACACTTTAAACATAAATGCATGTTAGATTTCGTCAAATGCTTTTTCAGCATCTAGGGAGATTATCATGTGGGTTTTTTTTCTTTCAGTTTGTTAATATGGTGTATCACATTGATGGATTTCCGTATATTGAACCACCCCTGCATACCTGGGATGAAGCCTACTTGGTCATGGTGGATGATATCTTTGATGTGTTCTTGTATTCGGTTTGCAAGTATTTTGTTGAGTATTTTTGTGTCAATGTTCATAAGGGAGATTGGCCTGAAATTCTCTTTTTTTTTGGTGGGTGTTTGTGAGGTTTAGGTACCAAGGTGACTGTGGCTTCATAGAATGAGTTTGGTAGTGTTTCTTCTGTTTCTATTTTGTGGAATAGTTTGAAAAGAACTGGAGTTAGCTCTTCTTTGAAGTTCTGGTAGAATTCTTCCCCGAAACCATCTGGTCCTGGGCTTTTTTTGGATGGGAGAATTTTGATGACTGCTTCTATTTCCTTGGGGAATATAGGACTATTTAATTGATTTACCTGGTCCTGATTCAGCTTTGGTAAGTGGAATCGATCAAGAAAATTGTCCATTTCATTTAGATTTTCAAATTTTGTTGCGTATAGACTTTTGAAGTAAGTCCTAATGATTGTTTGGATTTCTTCAGTGTCTGTAGTTATGTCCCCCTTTTTATTTCTGATTTTGTTGATTTGGATGGTGTCTCTCTGCCTTTTAGTTAGCTTGGCTAAGGGTTTGACTATCTTGTTGATCTTCTCAAAGAACCAGCTCTTGGTTTCATTGATTCTTTGAATTGTTTTATTTGTTTCTAATTGGTTGATTTCAGCCCTGAGTTTGATTATTTCTAGCTGTGTACTCCCACACACTTATGGACACCTGATCTTTGACAAAGACGCCAAAACCATACAATGGAAAAAAGCATCTTCAATAAATGGTGCTGGTCCAACTGGATGCATACATGTAGAAAAATGAAAATAGATCCATACTTATCACCCTGCACAAAACTGAAGTCCAAGTGGATCAAAGACCTCAACATAAAACCAGACACATTAAATCGGCTAGAAAAAAAGTGGGGAATACCCTAGAACTCATTGGTACTGGAGACAACTTCCTGAACAGAACACCAACAGCACTCTAAAAGCAACAATCAATAAATGGGACCTCATGAAACTGAAATGCTTCTGTAAAGCAAAGGACACCGTCATCAAAACAAAGCGACTGCCTACAGATTGGGAAAGAATCTTCACCAACCCTTTATCTGACAGAGGGCTAATATCCAGTATACATAAAGAACTAAAGAAGCTGAAAAGCAACAAACCAAGTAATCCAATTAAAAAAATGGGGAACAGTGCTAAACAGAGAACTCTCTGTAGAGGAATATCGAATGGCAGAGAAGCACTTAAGGAAATGCTCAACCTCATTAGCCATTAGGGAAATGCAAATCAAAACGACCCTGAGATTTCACCTTATACCCATCAGAATGGCCAAGATCAAAAAGTCAGGTGACAACACATGCTGGACAGGTTGTGGAGAAAGGGGAACCCTTCCCCACTGCTGGTGGGAATGTAAACTTGTACAACCACTCTGGAAAGCAATCTGGCGCTTTCTCAGACAACTAGGAATAACACTTCCTCAAGACCCAGCCATACCACCACTCCTAGGCATATATCCAAAAGAGGCTCAAGTACACAAAAAGGGCATTTGCTCAACCATGTTTGTAGCAGCTTTATTTCCAATAGCCAGAAGCTGGAAACAGCCCAGATGCCCCTCAACTGAAGAATGGATGCAGAAATTGTGGTACATCTATACAATGGAGTATTATTCTGCAATGAAAAATAAGGAAATCATGAAAGTTTGCAGGTAAATGGTGGGACCTGTAAAGGATCATCCTGAGTGAGTTGTCCCAGAAGCAAAAAGACACACACGGTATATACTCACTCATATAGACATACAACATAGGATAAACCCACTAAAATCTGTACATCTAAAGAAACTAAGCAAGAGAGAGGACCCTAACTAAAATGCACAATTCCCATCCTGAAAGGCAAAGAGGACTGACATCAGAAAAAGAAGAAAACAGGAAACAACCTAGGAACCTGCCACAGAGGGCCTCTGAAAGGCTCTGCCCTGCAGACTATCAAAGCAGAATCTGAGCCTGATGGCCAACTGTCGGGCAGAGTGAATGGAATTTTATGTAAGAAGTGGGAAATAGTAAGAGCTGGAGAGGACAGGAACTCCACAAGGAGAGCAACAGAACAAGAAAATTTGAACACAGGGAACTTCCCAGAGACTCATACTCCAACCAAGGACTATTCATGGAGATAACCTAGAACCCCTGCACAGATGTAGCCCATGGCAGTTCAATGTCCAAGTGGGTTACATAGTAAAGGGAAGAAGGACTGCCTCTGACATAATCTGATTGACCTGCTCTTTGATCACCTCCCCCTGAGGGGGGAGCAGCCTTACCAGGCTACAGAAGATGATAATGCAGCCACTTCTGATGAGAACTGATAGACTAAGATCAGAAAGAAGGAGAGGAGGACCTCCCCTATCAGTGGACTTGGGGAGAGGCATGCATGCAGAAAGGGGAGGGAGGCTGGAATTGGGAGGAGAGAAGGGAGGGGCTTATGGGGGGATACAAAATGAATAAAGCATAATTAATAAAAGTTAAATAAAAAATTAAAAAAATAAATAATAAATAAAAAGGAAAAGGTGCACAGTAACTTTAAAATTTAATTAATTACAGTTTTTCCACTCTGTATCCCCACTGCAGCCCCCTCCCTCATCTCCTCCTAGCCCCATTCACCCTCTATGCCCCTCTTTTCTCCCTATGCCCTTTCCCTAGTCCCCTGATAGGGGAGGTTCTCCTCCCCTTCTATCTGACCCTAGCCTATCAGGTTCATCAAGGCTGGCTGCATCATCTTCCTCTGTGGCCTGTCAAGGCTGTATCCCCCGCCCCAGGGGGAGATGATCAAAAAGCCAGCCACTGAGTTCATGTCAGAGATAGCCACTGCCCCCTTACTAGGGAACCCACTTGGAAACTGAGCATCCAATGGGCTTCCTCTGAGCAGGAGGTCTAGGTCTGCTCCATGCATAGTACTTGGTTAGAGTATTAGTCTTTATAGCCCCCACCCCGCCCCCTCTTGGCTCACCGCATTTTAAGAATCAAAATAAATAAAAAAGATTGTAGTCCTATGTCAAATACAAAAGAAAAATGGAAAAGGAAAAGGAACTAAAGAACTGAGAGATTGGTCTTCCATAGAAAGATAAGCTTGATATAACAGGTAGTAGGAAAAAAACTTCTGATCTATTAACTCTGCTAAACTTTTAAAAATTTAAATGTATTTTTATTTTATTCACTTTATATCCCATTTGTAGCCCTCTCCCTCATCTCATCCCAGTCCCACCCTCCCTCTTAAACAGAGCACTCAAATAGTCATTCTATCTAGCAATTCTGTAAGCATAAGGCTTACAACACCAATCTAAATAAAAAGACATTGAGTTGAAAGAAAACTGATTTTATTATAGTGTTAATTTTTAGTTCTTAGAAAATTTGCTTTTGTTTACTTTGTTTATTTTACTTCAATATGCTTCTGTACTCAAGGAACTTGTTTAACTGTACTCTAAAAGGTTCTATAATTAACTGTACTCTGAAAGGTTATATAATCAATGATTAAAGTTTTGAGGTAATGATTTTATGCATAAATAAAGTCTGTGAGAGCCAAAATTTTGTCAGAGTAGGTCAAACCATACTGAGATGTGCTTTGTGTCTATTTCTCTCTCTTTTGTGAAAAATATTATTATTATTATTATTATTATTATTATTTTATTATTCATTTTACATCCCATTTTAGCCCCTCCCCCCTCTCTTTCTAAACCCACCTTCTCTTGCTGTTTCTCCTATCCCCCTTTCCTAAGGAATATCTATAGATCTGGGTTTGGCATGATTGTAATTCTAGGTATTAATATCTGGTGTTGTCTTTATTGGAGAGGGCTCCCTTCCTTGGTTTCTGTTGCCTTCTCTATTTCTTGGCGTACAACAGTGGTTGTAGCCTGGTAGAGATATTTATGGGATCCTGCCAGCTGTGGTCACTAAGGGTTCCAGGTAGAATATGTTTCTAGGTAATTTATAGGTTTTTTGATAGGCTAAAATGGGGGCTGCTGAAAAGATCCACAGGAGGGAGGAGAACTGAAGTGACCCCAGGATCTGTATAAACCCCCTGAGAATGGGAGCAGAGAAGGAGAACATACAGCTGGAGATAAAAATTGGAATTGTAGGACAGCTGGTAGAGTCAAGATCACTTCCTCATCCTTGGCCAGTGCTGCCTGAGAGTTTCCAGGATGTGCCTGGAACAGGTGGGTACAGGTGGCTGAGACAAAGAGATGGAGTGGGTGGTAGAAGAAGAACATAATGCATATGCTAAAATTGTAATGATACAAGATCAGCATGGCTCCTGCACACATTGCAATTTTTAAAATCTGAATCCTTTTTTTAAATTAAAATTTTTTATATTAATTAGTTTATTCCTCTACAGAGATTAAACAAGAAGAGGTTCTGGGGTAAGACAATCAATCCTCACTTAGAAAGACAAATGGGATAGAGATTGGAGGTAGGAGAAAACAAGAAACAGGACAGGAGCCTATCATAGAGGGCCTCTGAAAAACTCTACCTAGCAGTGTAACAAAGCAGATGCTGAGACTCATAACTAAACCTTGGGTAGAGTGCAGGGAATCATATGAGCTTATGTAGCTTGACCACTACCTGGAGAAAAGTGCAATAAGAAGATGTCTTATACTCTACCTAGCAGTGTGTCAAAGCAGATGCTGAGACTCATGGCCAAACTTTGGGCAGAGTACAGGGAATCATATGAAAGAAGAGGGAGTTAGTAAGACCTGGAGAGGACAGGAGCTCCACAAAGACCAAATATATCTGTACCTTAGGACATCCCTACACGCACACACTCAATCACATGTTACCCCACATTTGTCCTTCTGTGCCTGCGAACTTTCCTTCTACAGGTAGAGCTGAATAACCAACGCACACACTGAAACCACTAGACCTCACCCATTTTCCTGAAGAATTCTCCAGATACCAGAGAAAAACCAGTCAGACCTGCAGAATCCAGGAACAGTGAACACTACAGATAACCAAATGGCCAGAGGTCGGCGAAAGAACACAACCAATGCAAATCAAGATATCATGGCTTCATCGGCAACCTCCAAAATTATTGGACACTCCAACTCAGCAGAAACACAAGAAAATAATTTTAAAGCTATGATTATCCAGTTATTTGAAGCACATAAAGAGGAAACCAACAAATCTCTCAGAGAAATAGTCATAGAGATTCAAACAGTTAAAGAGGATACAAAAAAATCCCTTAAAGATTTGGCCTCCCAATAGAAACAAAGAAAAACAAACTGAACAAAGAAGCTCTTAAAGAAACACATGCAAATATAGCCAAACAATTAGAGGCAGAAGCAGAGACACTAAGAGAGGAAACAAACAAAAAAAAGAGACCATCTTGGAGACACAGGAATCCACACTCAAACAGATAAAGGAAATGTTGCAAGACATGAAAACAGAATTAGAATCAGTAAAGAAAACACAAACCGAGAAAACCCTGGAACTGAAGAACTTAGAAAAAAGAGAAGGAATCACAAAGGTAAGCATCACTAATAGAATACAAGAGATGGAAGAGAGAATCTCAGGTGCTGAAGATACACTCACAGAAATTGATACTTCTCTCAAAGCAAAAATAAAATCAGAAAAATCCCAAACACAAACCATTCAAGAAATCAAGGACGCCATGAAAAGGCAAAATCCAAGAATAATAGGAATTGAAGAAGAAGAGGAGTCTAGGCTATGAGGTCCAGAAAATATTTTCAAGAAAATCATAGAAGAAAATTTTCCCAACCTAAAGAAAGAGATGTCCAAAAACACACAAGAGGCCTACAGAACACCAAATAGACAAGACCAGAGAAAAAACTCCTCATGCCACATCATAGTCAAAACACTTAATCTACAGAACAAAGAAAAGATACTAAAAGCAGCAAGGGAAAAAGGCCAAGTAACACATAAAGGGAAACCTATCAGAATCACACCGGACTTCTCATCAGAAACTATGAAAGCCAGAAGGGCCTGGGGAGTTATCATGGAGGCCCTAAGGGACCACAGATGCCAGCCTAGACTACTTTATCCAGCAAAGCTTTCAATCAACATAGATGGAGAAAATAAAATATTCCACGACAAAACTAAATTTAAGCAATATTTGAACAGCAACCCAGCCCTACAGAAGATAGTAGAAGGAAAATTCCAATCCAATGAAAACAAATACACCCAAGAAAACATAGGTTAAAGATAATTTACAACAAAAATCAAAAGCAAACAAGCAATGATTCACAGTAACATCGCCAACTCCACAATAATAGGAAATAACATTCAATGGTCATTATTATCTATCAACATCAATGGACTCAACTCTCCAATAAAAAGACACAGACTAACACAATGGGTGCGGAAACAGGAACCAACATTCTGCTGCATCCAAGAAACACGCCTACGCAACAAAGATAAACATTACCTCAGAGTAAAAGGCTGGGAAACAGTTTTTCAAGCAAATGGACCCAAAAAAAAAGCAGGAGTGGCTATCCTAGTATCTAATAAAATAGATTTTCAACCAAAACTAATCAGAAAAGACATAGAGGGGCACTACATTCTCATCAAAGGAAAAATTCATCAAGAAGACATCACAATTCTAAACATCTATGCCCCCAATACAAGAGCCCTACATTCATAAATGAAACATTATTAAAGCTTAAACCACACATTGATCGCAATACCCTAATAGTGGGTGACTTCAACACCCCACTCGCACCAAGGGACAGATCAACTAGACAGAAACCAAATAGGGAAATAAAAGCACTTACAGAGTCCCTAAATCAAATGGACCTAATAGATGTCTACAGGTCTTTCCACCCAAACTCAAAAGAGTATACCTTCTTTTCAGCACCTCATGGAACCTTCTCCGAAATAGACCATATAGTTGGTCACAAAGCAAGCCTCAACAGATATAAAAAGATTGAGATAATCCCTTGTATTCTATCGGACCACCATGGACTAAAGCTGGACATCAACAACAATGGAAATAACCAAAAACCTACACGCTCATGGAAACTGAACAACTTGTTACTCAATGACAGCTGGGTTAAGGAAGAAATAAGGGAAGAAATTAAAGACTTCCTAGAACTCAATGAAAATGAAGGCACAACGTACCCAAATTTATGGGACACATTGAAAGCAGTGCTCAGAGGAAAATTTATAGCACTAAGTGCCTGCAAAAAGAAATTTGTAACATCACATAAAAGTAACTTAATGGCCCATCTGAAAACACTAGAAAAAAAAAAAAAGAAGCAGATACACCCAAGAGGAGCAGAAGGCTGGAAATAATCAAACTCAGGGCTGAAATCAATCAATTATTAACAAATAAAACTATTCAAAGAATCAATGAAACAAAAAGCTGGTTCTTTGAGAAAATCAACAAGATAGACAACCCCTTAGCCAAGCTAACTAAAACTAAAAAGCAGAGAGAATCTATCCAAATCAGCAAAATCAGAAATGAAAAGGGTGACATAACTACAGACAATGAAGAAATCCAAACAATCATTAGGTCATACTACAAAAGCCTATACGCCCCAAAATTTGAAAATCTAAACGAAATGGACAATTTTCTTTATAGACTCCATCTACCAACATTAAGTCAAGATCAGGTAAAAAGACTGAATAACCCTATATCCCCCAATGAAATTGAAGCAGTCATTAACAGTCTCCCCTCCAAAAAAAGCCCTGGGCCAGATGGTTTCAGCGCAGAATTCTACCAGACCTTCAAAGAAGTGCTAATACCAATTCTCCTCAAACTATTCCACAAAATAGAAACAGAAGGAACACTACCAAACTCATTCTATGAAGCCACAGTCACCCTGATACCCAAACCACACAAAGACCCAACAAAAAAAGAGAACTTCAGACCTATCTCTCTTATGAATATTGATGCAAAAATACTCAATAAAATACTTGCAAACCGAATCCAAGAACACGTCAAAGAAACCATCCACCATGACCAAGTAGGCTTCATCCCAGGCATGCAAGGGTGGTTCAACATACAGAAATCGATCAATGTAATCTACCACATATACAAACTGAAGGAGAAAAACCACATGATCATCTCCTTGAAAGCTGAAAAAGCATTTGACAAAGTCCAACACCCATTCATGTTTAAAGTCTTGGAGAGATCAGGGATACAAGGCACATACTTAAACATAGTAAAGGCAATATACAGCAAGCCTATAGCCAACATCAAACTCAATGGAAAGAAACTTAAATCAATCCAACTGAAATCAGGGACAAGACAAGGCTGCCCACTGACTCCATATCTCTTCAGCATAGTACTTGAAGTCCTAGCCAGAGCAATAAGACAACTAAAGGAAATCAAGTGGATACAAATTAGAAAGGAAGAGGTCAAAGTGTCACTATTCGCAGATGATATGATAGTATACATGAGTCATCCCAAAAATTCAACCAGAGAACTCCTTCAGCTGATAAACACCTTCAGCAAAGTGGCAGGGTACAAAATCAACTCAAAAAAATCAGAAGCCCTCCTGTACACAAAAGAGAAAAGGGCTGAGAAAGAAATTAGGGAAACAACACCCTTCACAATAGCCACCAATAACATAAAGTACCTTGGGGTGACATTAACCAAACAAGTGAAAGACCTGTTTGAGAAAAACTTCAAGTCTCTGAAGAAAGAAATTGAAGAAGATCTCAGAAGATGGAAAGATCTCCCGTGCTCATGGATTGGTAGGATTAACATTGTGAAAATGGCCATCCTGCCAAAAGCAATCTACAGATTCAATGCAATTCCCATCAAAATACCAACTCAATTGTTTTCAGACCTTGAAAAAAAGATTCTCAGCTTCATATGGAGAAACAAAAAACCCAGAATCTCCAAAACAACCCTGTACAACAACAGATCATCTGGAGGTATCTCCATCCCTAATCTCAAGTTGTACTACAGAGCAATAGTAATAAAAACTGCATGGTATTGGCATAGAAACAGAAAGGAGGATCAATGGAACCACATAGAAGACCCAGAAATAAACCCACACACCTATGAATACTCGATTTTTGACAAAGCAGCTAAAACCATTCAATAGAAAAAAGATAGCATCTTCAACAGATGGTGCTGGTCTAATTGGATGTCTACATGCTGAAAAATGAAAATAGATCCACATTTATCACCCTGCACAAAACTAAAGTCTAAGTGGATCAAAGACCTCAACATAAAACCAGATACTCTAAATCTGTTAGAAGAAAAAGTGGGGAACAGCGTAGAACTCATTGGCACAGGAGACAACTTGCTGAACAGAACTCCAACAGCACAGGCTTTAAGAGAAACAATCAATAAATGGGACCTCATGAAACTGAAAAGCTTCTATAAAGCAAAGGAAAGAATCTTCACCAACCCTTTATCTGACAGAGGGCTAATATCCAGTATATATAAAGAACTAAAGAAGCTGAAAAGCAACAAACCAAGTAATCCAATTAAAAAATGGGGAACAGTGCTAAACAGAGAATTCTCTGTAGAGGAATATAGAATGGCAGAGAAACACTTAAAGAAATGCTCAACGTCATTAGCCATCAGGGAAATGCAAATCAAAACGACCCTGACATTTCACCTTACACCCATCAGAATGGCTAAGATGAAAAACTCAAGTGACAACACATGCTGGAGAGGTTGTGGAGAAAAGGGAACCCTCCTCCATTGCTGGTGGGAATGTACACTGGTACAACCACTTTGGAAGTCAATCTGGTGCTTTCTCAGACAACTAGGAATAGTGCTTCCTCAAGACCCAGCTATACCACTGCTAGGCATATACCCAAAATTTGCTCAAGTACACAATAAGGACATTTGCTCAACCATATTTGTAGCAGCTTTATTTGTAATAGCCAGAACCTGGAAACAACCCAGATGTCCATCAATGGAGGAATGGGTACAAAAATTATGGTATTTTTACACAATGGAATACTACTCAGCAATCAAAAAAGAGGAAATAATGAAATTTGTAGGCAAATGGTGGGATCTAGAAAAGATCATTCTGAGTGAAGTATCCCAGAAGGAGAAAGACAAACATGGAATATACTTGCTTATATACACCTAAAGAAGATAATCAAGAAAGCGGACACGGGGTATGATGATCAATCCTCATTTAGAAACACAAATGGGATATGCATTGAACGTATGACAGGAGTCTACAGCAGAAAGCATCTGAAAGACTCTACCTAGCAGTGTTCCAAAGTAGATACTAAGACTCATAACCAAACCCTCGGCAGAATGCAGGGAATCATATGAAAGAAGGGGAGTTTGATGTGGAAAGGATAGGAGCTCCACAAGGACCAAACATATCTGGGCACAGGGTCTTTTCTGAGATGGACACTCAACCAAAGACCATGAGAGGATAAATCCTAGAACCTCTGCTCGGATGTGACCCGTGATAGCTCAGTAATCAATTGGTTTCTCATAGTAAGGGGAACAAGGACTATCCCTAACAGGAACTCAATGACTGGCTTTTTGACCTCTCCACCTCCCAAGGGAGGAGCAATACTGTTAGGCCACAGAGGAGGACTTTGCAGCCAGTCCTGAAAATACCTGACAAAATGGAGTCATATGAAAGGGGAGGAGGTCGTCCCCTATCAGTGGACTTGGAAAGGGGCAGGGAGGAGATGAGGGAGGGAGGGTGGGATTGGGGAGGGAATGAGGGATACAGCTGGGATACAGAATTAACAAAATGTGACTAATAAGAAAAATAAAATAAAAAAATAAATAAATGGGACCACGTGAAATTGAAAATTTCTGTATGGCAAAGGGCACAGTCATTCAGACAAAGTGTGGGAAAAGATTTTTGCTAACTCTGCATCTAATAGAAGACTAGTATCCAAATTATATAAAAAATTCAGAAAACTAAATATCAAAAAAAAACCCAAATAGTCCAATTAAAAACAGGGTATATATTAAACAGACTTCTCAAAAGAAGAAATACAAATGTCTGAGAAACACTTAAAGACACTGTCAACATTTTTTATTAATTAGGGAAATGAAAATAAAAACTATTTTGAGATTTTATCTTAACCCAGTCAGAATAGCTAAGAACAATAAAACAAGTGACAGCTCATGATGTCTAGAATGTGAAATATGCAGTACATTTGCCCATTGCTGATGGGAATGTAAATTTTTACAACCATTATAAAAAACTGTGTGATGGTTCTTCAGGATGGAAATCAATCTACCTCAAGATCCAGCTATATCACTCTCTGGCATATACCCAAAGGACAATTCATCTTACCATGGAGACTCTTGCTAAACCACATTCGTTGCTGTTTTATTCATAAAATCTAGAAGTTGGAACCAATCTAGATGTCCACAAGAAAAGAATAGATAAGGAAAATGTTGTACATTTAGATAATGGACTATTACTCGCCTAAAAAAATCATGAAAGTTGCAGATAAATGTATAGAACAAGAATAATATCATCCTAGTGTGATAACCCAGGCCTAGAATGACTTGAATGTGGATATCAGATGTTAAGAATTAACAGTTAAGTCAGTGATAGCCAAGATAAAATCCATAGAACCACAGAGGGTAGGTATAGAGTAAGGAACTAGAGGGGCAGATAAATTTCCTAGGAAACAAAAAAAAGAGTAGATAATTATGTATGATTTTTGGAAATACTAGAATGAGAGGAGCAACTGGGGAGGTTTAAGGGTAGAGAAGGAGATAAGGTTGGTAATAAGTGAGAAACAGCTTAAATTAATGGCCTTTAAGGAGTCTTATGAAAGCATAATATAGCAGAAGCTTCCTAAAAAATATACATGTGTGAAAGTAATTTAAATAAAGTCATCAAATAATAGGGAAGACAGAGAGCCTCAGCTGGCCATATCTTGTACCCCAATGAAGCTTACAGTTCTGGAATTGAATTCTGTCTATTAGAGTTGATGGCCAAAGGGGTCCCATAGGAATCCAAACGGTAGGGGAAACAGGCTGTTGACAAAACTGTACGTTGTTCTACACAAACTGACTGCAAGGCCCCATTGCTGATGACTACACCTACACAATTTATTTAACATGGAGAAATCAACCTGTGCTTGCAGAAAAGCTTCATCACTTTTTATTTTTGGCATAGGAAGGTATTCGCAGGGTGCTAAAGAAGAAATGTTTCATCCAGCTACAAAACCTTTTATCTACAATGGTGTCCTTCCTGCAAAATATGCTAGAGGAATGGTGGCTCAAATCTTGTGGAATAACCAATCAAGATATGATTTGACTTAATGTCCATTACATAAGATGGAACCTATTCATGGCACTGCTTGTGTTAGCAACAACCTGGGATTAGACATCCCAGAGACCTAGGATAAACAAAATACCACTTTTCTAAGAAAGAAAGAAAGAAAGAAAGAAAGAAAGAAAGAAAGAAAGAAAGAA
>NW_026596131.1:17086110-17137161 GCF_907164565.1 Psammomys obesus | reverse complement strand
GGGAGGGAGGGAGGGAGGGAGGAAGGAAGGAAGGAAGGAAGGAAGGAAGGAAGGAAGGAAGGAAGGAAGGAAGGAGCAAAATCACATAATAAAATGACTCATGATATTTTGCTATAATCATAGATCAGTGCTTTATTCATTCATCAGCAGAGAAGCTTCCTTCTGCAGCAGATGGGAACAAACACAGAAACCCTCAGCCAGACATTATGCCGAGGATGACAGAACTTGAAAATCTGGACTCAGGAAAACCTGAAAGTGTGTAAGAACCAGAGAGAATAGAGGACATCAAGAAAGGAATGCCTCTCAACCCACATGATTGATTCACATATGAAGCTCAGAGAGATTGAGGAAGGGTGTACAGGACCTACAGTGTTTTGCAACAGTTGGATTCTAGAGCTGAGAGAGAGAGAGAGAGAGAGAGAGAGAGAGAGAGAGAGAGAGATGAACCCAGAGGCAATTTCTGTGTTGATAATCACTTGCAAATGACGATTTAGTCTTCTCCAAGGGAGACTCATAGGGCAAAATACTACTCTTAAGGGTCAGCTCCATGCCCAGAGTACATGGCCAACAGAAAAAGTTTTCAGTGGCATCTTAGGAGGCTCCTTGTCTCACAAAGTTCTGTTGAGGCTTTTTGTTTTCTTCTCTCTTTCTACCATACAGATTCATTGTGTATACATTTTGGCTTCTGAATTATTGTTTTCATGAGGTTCCTGAGCATGCTAACAAGTGTGTCTCTGTGTCATATCTGTTAGATTTGATTTCCTTCTATTAGATTTGTCTTCTTCTTATGTGTTAATTTTTGTCTTGTTTATAGTTTATTTTACTATTAGCCCTTAGAAGCCTGTTTGTCTTCTAATTAGAGACAAAATGGAGGGTTAATATGGATGGAAGAGGAGTTTGGGAAGAATTGAGAGGAACAGAGGAAGGAAAACCACAATAAGAATATATTACGGCAAAAAATATTTTCAATAAAAGAAAAAGAAACACAAACAAAAATGAATAAATAAATATCTGGAAAAGAAAGACATGAAGTAGTTTGGGAAATGTGATGGGGTACTTAGGGAAGCTGTGAGAAAGTGAGGTATATATGATCAAGATAAGTTGTCTATATATGACACTTATAAAGGATTAATTAAATTAAAATTAACACTAGAGTACTATTCAGTCTTGGTACTTATGTGTGTGTAAATATTTTCACTCTAAATGTTAAAATGTTTTTTTAAAAAGTGAATAAAGTGTAATTAATAAAAGTTAAAAAATGTTTTAAAAATAATTCCCTACTATACTCTTATGAACATCTTGGTTATGGGACTCTGAAATTAATTTTTATCCTAAACTTCTGTTTTTTTTATTTGTACTTTTTTCTTTGAGTTCAATTACATATGATTTTGTTCATTATAAAAATTATAATTGTTTCAATGACTATTTCCTATACTCTAAATGATAGACAAATAACCAGTTTGCAATACAAAAAGCAATTTTCTTTACAAGCAAGTTTGGTTGCAAGTATGCTTCTTTCGTGAAATTGACCTTTTTGAGAATCCAGCACATTTGGAAAGACATTTTCTAAGTATTATAAGGAAAAATGAAAGGAAGATCCCTGTAATTACCAGAGATCACATCATCTCCACAGTGAACACGGAAGGCTAGAGGAGCACAAACAGCCAAATCAATTGAAACAAAACTAAAATCCTTAAAAAGGTTTTAGGACAAGTGGAATACTACTTATGAACGCATGGCAATTGTAGGAATGGAAGTGAGTTTTAAACTGATATTATTAGAAAAAATATTAAGCAATTTGAAAAAGAGGGAAATTGGGTTTATTTTACTTCTTTAATAAGTTGACTTTCTGTTGCTCTCCTTGTGGAGTTCCTGTCCTCTCCAGATCTTACTATTTCCCACTTCTTACATAAGAGTTCATGCACTCTGCCCAACAGTTGGCCATAAGTCTCAGGGTCTGGTTTGATAGTCTGCAGGGCAGAGCCTTTCAGAGGCCCTCTGTGGCACGTTCCTAGGTTGTTTCCTGTTTTCTTCGTCTGATATCTATCCTTTTTGCCTTTCGGAATGGGGATTGAGCGTTTTAGTCAGGTCCTCTCTCTTGATTAGTTTCTTTAGATGTATAGATTTTTTGAACACAGAGGTCTTCCCAGAGACTCATACTCCAACCAAGTACCAGGCATGGAGATAACCTAGAACCCCTGCACAGATGTAGTCCATGGCAGTTTAGTGTCCAAGTGGGTTACATAGTAATGGGAAGAGGGACTGCCTCTGACATAATCTGATTGGCCTGCTCTTTGATCACCTCCCCCTGATGGGGGAGCAGCCCTACCAGGCCACAGAAGATGACAATGCAGCCACTCCTGTTGTGATCTGATAGATTAGGATAAGAAGGAAGGAGAGGAGGACCTCCCCTATCAGTGGACTTGGGGAGGGGCATGCGTGAAGAAGGGGGAGGGAGGGTGGGACTGGAGGGAGGAGGGAGGGGCTATTGGGGGATACAAAGTGAATAAAGTGTAATTAATAAAATTAAATTAAAAAAATAAGTTGACTGTTGGTTGAGAAAGTAAAGTGGGAGGAACTAAACAGTATTAAAAGAAAAAGTGGGTCTGGAGAAATGTTTCAGAAGATATATATATCTTATTTTTCCTTTGTAAAAGAAAATAGAAAATGAACGAATTTCTTCATTAGTTAATCAAAAGAAAAATACTTTTAACTATTCATATCCAAGCAGGAAAAAAAGACACTTTGATTACATGAAATGAATAGATTTTTTTATATCACATATCCAGTATCATTATTATCAACTTCATGAGTTACTGCAAAAGTGAGAAATATAACATATATTAAAGATGGAAAATTAACACTGCATAGAGGGAACTGCAAAAATATGTGAGCAAAAGACTGATAAGAAACAGACAAGAAAAATTATAACCATGTAGATACAAGATAAAACTTTTTCTATTTATATATGTTCAACCCAGATATAATTGGGAAATAAAATGAAACATGACAAATATTTAGAATGCACTGCTGGTCACAAGTTCTCCTCTAAGTCCATGATTTCATTAGCCCTGTGTAGTTGGACAGTTTTTCAGTACTAGACATGATTCCTTTCTTGTTGACGATGTCTAATGTCCAGTTTGAGAGTTTTGATTTTACTAAGGTATGTTCCACTATTGCATTCTTAGGGTCATCGTTCTGTGCTGTTAACTGCTCTCGTTCATAGGCATCATAGCTGGCTAGAGCTAAGTGTGGTCCTCACTTTTCATTAAGAGATTTTTCTATTTGCAGCAAACTTAGAACCTTACAGAAAACCACAACCAATCAAAATACAGACTTGTCGAGCCAAGTCCCAGTAGATGCATCTGCAGAACTACTCCCACACCTAAGACTTAGGGGACGTTGTTGAAGATGGGGCAGAGAAATTGTAAGAACCAGAGGGTTGGGGAGTTCATTATTCTATTATTTTATAATTATGTCATATTAATTACTTATATAATAACAATATAATCTATTCTATCACTACATTATAGATAATTATATTATAATCTCAAAAATCAAAGAAAAAGTTTAAAAAGTAAAAATATTCTCAATTATCATTGCAATAGATGCATTTTTTTAAAACAATAAAAACCTACTCTGCTTATTGTGACATTGAGAAATATGAATAATGCATTGTTCTAGGAAATTGACCAAGTCTATGTAGAGAACACATTTATGATAGTCAAAAAATAAATATAGTGTTTATTTTGAATAAGCAATCCCAACTTTAGAACTTATTCTAAATAACTTATGTCTAAAGTTATGACATTCAACATTATAAAAATTACATTTATGAAAACAAGTTTCCATAATTTTATTAATTGCCATAATTGTTAAAGAAAATCTATTAGTAGCCTGTTATGGGTAATTAAATAAACTATAATACATACTCACAATGAAATATGGATGTAACTAAACTTGAAGTATTTCCTTAAACTGTTATGGTGTGTTTGATAGGATATAGTGTTACACAAATATACAAAGAGGAGACCATATATTTGCAGGGTAACCTGCTCCTCTTAAGGTCAATGTCTAAAATAGGCTATATTTTTCCATTTTATATTTTCAATAAAGATGAGACCATTTCATTTCAATGAAAATATATGATGTTATGTACATAATAAGCATTCAAGTATTATAGCAATTTATTAACAATACTTCAGAAGCAATATAAAGGGTGGAAAGAAGTATGGGAGTATATATACAAGCACACACAAAGGTCTACTTTTATAAAAAGCACTTCTGTTTCATAGAGTTTGGCATTCCCTCAGGAAATGATGTTTTTGGATCTCAGTTACCCTAAGGATTCTTCATTCTTGTGAGGTTTTCCTGAGAACACTAGGAAATAAACCTTCCGTTGTCCCATAAGACAGTAAATTTTTATATAGTCCTATACGTCAACTTCAGGTTTATAACTCTCCTCACAAATGAATTGCAGCAAACTGTGGATTATAAGGTGATGTGCGTTTTTTTTTCATATCAGTGCAGGATAAAAATAATACCTCTAAAAGTACATTTGTTTAATCATGTTTTTTAAGGTAGAATGAGGTGCTAGAGGAGGAGAGTGAATCTTCTATGCTCTCCACACGCAAGCATGATGGGCTGGGTTATGTGCAGAGATCTTGCTCAAATCTGCACATACAATTTACTGAAAAAGCTGAAGAACACTCAAAGGTTTAGTGTTTACCATCTACATTTGACTTGAAGAAAGGCAAAATTAGTAATTAATACAGTCATTATCTAAAGTGAAAATCTGATTTTTAAAAATATTCTATATTTCATCTGATGAGTATAATTGCATTTATTAGCTTGTTTTATTTTAGTCTGTAAGTTATTTTTAACTATTAGAAGACAGGATGAATTAGTGGTTTGGTGGGTTGGAATTCCATTACATGACTGCTGTCAACATGCAGTGTTGTCATTGAGATGAACTTTGTAAACAGGAACATTTTATAATTCATGACCATTTAATGTGAACCAGTGAATTGTACATTCTTCACCTAACAATTTTATGACTTAAAAGATATGACACATGAGGAAAAATCCATGTATTATTTTCATTAAAACATGTTTGAACTATTACTGTTCTTTGGTTTACTCTAGTCTATTTGTCTAGAATATTAATCTAATCTCGTTAAGTCCTTTTATACCCAAAGGTTTCATTCTTTTAAAGACCCCTGCCACTATCATTGGAAAGGCATCTCATTTTCCAATTTTATTTAATTATTTGTATTTTTATCTGTTCTTTTAAGCAATTTCTGTATCAGAGGTTTGAAAGATTGTAAATATTTTTGTTATTACCTTCGATACAGAAGATATGACATTACAGTGCCCATTTTAAATTAATTTGGCTATTTTTTAACACAACTCCACTTTTTTTTATTAATTACACTTTATTCATTTTGTATCCCCCCATAAGCCCCCCTCCTCCCCTCCCGATCCCATCCTCCCTCCCCTTTCTGTATGCATGCCACTCCCCAAGTCCACTGATAGGGGAGGTTCTCCTCTTCTTTCTGATCTTAGTCTATCAGTTATCATCAAAAGTGGCTGCATTGTCCTCTACTGTGGCCTGGTAAGGCTGCTCCCCCCTCAGGGGGAAGTGATGTAAGAAGTGGGAAATAGTAAGAGCTGGAGGGGACGGGAACTCCACAAGCAGAGCAACAGAACAAGATAATTTGAACACAGGGAACTTCCCAGAAAATCATACTCCAACCAAGGACTATTCGTGGAGATGACCTGGAACCCCTGCACAGGTGTAGCCCATGGCAGTTCAGTGTCCAAGTGGGTTACATAGTAATGGGAAGAGGGACTGCCTCTGACATAATCTAATTTGGCTATTTTATTATAGTAGCAAAAGCATCCAATAAAGGGGTTTTTCTTGATTGTATTACTAAATTTCTTTTTTTTGGCATAACTTTAATGAACATTTAACATTTAACATGCTTGAAAGTACAGTGTGATAAGGGTTTACATACAGACAAATAGGAAGGAGTACCTGCAGAAAGGCTCAAGTCTGAAAAATAGATCTTATTAGAAGAAACATTTGTAACTTAACTCTTAGTAAGAAGATTTAAAAGTTCATTCAAAATCTTTGATGTAGCTGAATTTTCAAAGCTATGACTTTAAGATATGAGCAGAGGTAGGTATTAGTATTAGAAATGTTTAATATATATTTATGTAATATTTTTCTACTTTGTTACTATCTACACACTTGCAGATATAGTTTTGATCTTTTAATTTTTTTCTAACATAAAATTTCTTAATTAAAAACAGATCATTTATTGCTAAGATGTCATCTATTTTCCTTTTTCTTCATATTTACCTTATCATAACACAAAGGAATTTTTATATTTTTCTGCTTTCACTACATTTATTATGGCTCTGATAAATCTTATAAGTTAATAATTATAAGGAGATCAACTATCTCTACTGCCTGTATCATCATTAAAATAATTAATAATGAAATGAACTGTGAAGGAAGTGGCACCTCAGTGAAATGCCACCATGGAGAGGGATTAGAAATATTAGGACACAATACTACATTTATTCTGTAATAACTCTGTGTTACTCTGAACTGTCTGAAACCTTATATTACAAACCACAAAAAGAATTATGAGTTGGCACAGAGGCTCTGTAGCCCAAAATTTGCTTAGAAATGCTTAGCATGTGCAAGACCCTGGGTTTAGAACAATGAGACAGAAAGCGTGTAACTGGTATATTGGGCATTTTGATCACTGACTTGGTCTAGGCGTGTTTTTGTATATGTGTATTTTTAATATAATTTTTTATTTATTAGTTTATTCACTTTGTATCCCAGCTGTAGCCCCACCCTTATCCCCTTCCAATCCCATCCTCCCGCCTTCCCTCTCATCTCCTCCCAAGCCCCTTCCCCAGTCCACGGATAGTGGAGGACCTACTCTCCATATGTGTATTTTTTAAATGTCAAATTTTGATTGCTCCTACTGAGCAATTTTATCTCTATTTAATAATATTTGAATTCCAAGTTTTATGAGTTTCTGATTAGTAAAATGAATTAAAGAAATAAAATTATACTTATGATATAATTTTTATTAATTATTATTATTTATTACAACTTACTCACTTTGTATCCCAGATGTGCCCCTCATACATCATCTCCTCCAAATTTCACCCTCCCTCCCTCTTCTTCCTCTGTGTCTCTCCCCTAGTCCACTGTTACGGGAGGTCCTCCTCCCCTTCTAGGTGACCCTAGTCTATCAGGTCTCATCAAGGCTGGCTGCATCATCTTTCTCTGTGGCCTGGCAAAGCTGCACCCCCAGGAGGAGGTGATCAGAGAGACTGCCAATGTGTTCATGCCAGAGACAGCCCCTGCTCACCTTACTAGAGAATCCCACTTTTAACAAAGAAATAATGAAATCTGCAGGCAAATGGTAAGAAGTAGAAAAGATCATCCTGAATGAGATAACCCAGAAGCAGAAAGACTTATAAGTGGAGATTAGCCACATAATATAGGATAAAACATACTAAAATCTATAGTCTTAAAGAAGCTAAACAACAAAGAGGAACCTAGGGAAGAGACTTAAACCTCATTCCGAAGGGCAAAGAGGATAGACATCGGAAGTAAGAGAAGACAGGGAACAGGACTGGAGCCTTCCACATGGGGCCTCTGAAAGACTCTTTCCACCAGGGTATCGAAGGAGATAGTGAGACTCATAGCCAAACTTTGGGCAGAGTGCAGAAAACCTTATAGAAAAAGAGGAATATAGAAAGACTTGGAGGGGACAGGAACTCCACAAGGAGACCCACAGAGCCAAAAACCATGGGCCCAGGGGAGCCTGCAGAGACTGATACTCCAACCAAGGAGCATGTGTGGAGAGGACCTAGACCCCTGTTAAGAGGAAGCCCATAGACTGCTCAGTTTCCAAGTGGGTTCCCTAGTAAGGGGAAAGGGAACTGTCTCTGACACGAGCTAAGTGGCAGGCTCTTTGACCATCTTCCTCCTAGGGGAGCAGCCTTGCCAGGCCACAGAGGAAGATGATGCAGCCAGCCTTGATGAGACCTGATAGGCTAAGGTTAGATAGAAGGGGAGGAGGTACTCCTCTATCAGAGGACTAGGGAAAGGACATAGGAGGAGAAGAGGGAGGGTGCATGGGACTGGGAGGAGACAAGGGAGCAGGCTACAAAGGGGATACAAAGGGAATACATTGTAATAAATACATACATACATACATACATACATACATACATACATACATACATAAATGAATTTTAAAAATAGAATTCTTAAAAAAAAAGCTGTATTTATCTAGTGATACAAGCCACATATTGTCCAAACATGTGCAACTGTAAGGCAAGAGGTGGTTTGGAATATCTATGTGAAACATCACTTTTCTAATTGTAACAAACACACACACTCACTTTTACTTTTCCCGACAGATATCTTCTTTCCATTCAGACTTAATTTGAGCTAGAAGACTGTAACTGGAAGCTACTCAGGAGAACAGCGTTTATTGTGGGTTTTGCTGATGACGCAGCCTTGAGACCCCTGCTACTCACTGTCTCAGTGCTCACACCACACTCACCATAGAAGATGCTGCTTATTTTACACTATAGTAGGAAACCTGCTGCACTAAAGCCTTCTTAAAAATCTCCTACTCGATGACATGTACTTTTAAAATGATAGCTAATGTGGCCAGTGTGAATAAAATAATTTCCCTAGAATCGATTAGTTGTCAATTGAGATAATAACAAAATTAAATTTTGGATATGGATTTAGAATAAAAATTTGAAAGGCGGGCCACAGAAAAATACAAATATAACATACAAGCATTGGAAAATACCTGCAAATGAGCAAGTTGCATAAGAATCTCAGAGTTCTGTCAACATGGTAATATGGTGGAGAACATGAATAGCGATTTCTATAAATATCTGTATATATTAAGCTTATGAATATAGAGTTTTTATATCTGAAAAGGAAGAAATATTTTTCTAGGTGTGATATTAACTTAATAATTTTTGTGGATTTGTTAAGAAGCAAGAAAAATGAAGAACCAATCAGCAGAGATTGTGTTCATTTTGCTGGGACTGACCGATGATCCTCAGCTACAAATCCTGATTTTCCTGTTTCTGTTTTTTAATTACATCTTGAGCGTGATGGGGAATTTAGTGATCATCCTCCTCACCCTGCTGGATCCCCACCTCAAGACTCCAATGTATTTCTTCCTCCGGAATTTCTCCTTCTTGGAAATTGCATTCACAACTGCCTCCATTCCACGGTTCTTGACGAGCATCCTCACAGGAGACAGAACAATCACCTACAGTGCTTGTGCGGCTCAGTTATTCTTCTTTTTTATATTAGGGGCCACAGAGTTCTACCTCCTGGCTGCCATGTCCTATGATCGCTATGTAGCCATCTGCAGACCACTGCACTACCCCATCATCATGAACAGCAAGGTGTGCCACCTGCTGGTCCTCAGCTCCTGGGTGACTGGCTTCTTAGTCATCTTCCCCCCTTTGCTCTTGGGACTCAAACTGGATTTCTGTGCCTCCAAAACCATAGATCACTTCTTATGTGACACTTCTGTCCTGCAGCTGTCTTGCACAGACACACGTTTAATAGAGTTTATGGCTTTTGCCTTAGCTGTAATGACACTTGTCATCACCTTGATCTTAGTGATCCTCTCCTACACACTCATCATCAAAACCATCCTAAAGTTCCCTTTTGTTCAACAACGAAGAAAGGCCTTTTCCACCTGCTCCTCACACATGGTTGTGGTCTCCATTACTTATGGAAGTTGTATCTTCATGTATGTTAAAACATCAGCCAAGGAAAGAGTGACTTTAAATAAAGGTGTGGCTGTGCTCAACACTTCTGTGGCCCCTTTGCTTAACCCTTTTATCTACACCCTAAGGAACAAGCAGGTGAAGGACGCTTTCAAATATGTGCTTCATGGATTTTGTTTTTTTAGAAACCATGACACAAGATTTAGACATAAATAATATGTTGTTGAAGCATGAACTACTCTCAAATGTATTATTTGTGATCTAGATCAATTCACCTATTGAATATTTTAGTCACTTTTTTGCTAAGCCTATCTGACTGTTTCTGTGTTTTTTATTAGTCCATCTTCCTAACTGAGAGGTGAAAGTGCTTTCTCAAAACCATAGTCTTGAATTATGTTTACAGAAAAATTCTGATAAAATTTTATGTACTTAATATTTATTCAACTGAAATTTGCTAGATTTAACAGGTCAATAAAGCTATTTTGAATGGCTTACCGGTAAGAGACACAGTAGAACATGATTATAATGTGCAGTAATCGGGACTGTCACAGCATATAGAAAATTTAATAATTTGGAAGATAAATTAAAGGAGATAGCACCACTTCCACTGAACCATGAAAAATGAATTATATGAACATTAACGAGTCCTATGGTGAGTGACATAAAACATGCTAAATAACTGAAAAATCTGTTTTAAAATTCTCCTGAAAAAGTATGTTGATAATATGCTCTTTTGTTAGCTTCTTTTTTTAATCGGTAAAAAAATAGTACTATATGTTTAAAAACAAACAAACAACAACAACAAAACCAAAAAATGCCTGCCTCCAAACCTCTCCCAGGTGGCTCCTGTACTGGTAGGACAGAGGGCTGAGGGCTGAGGGCTGAGGGCTGAGGGCTGAGGATGGCTGAGAGAGAGCTCAGGGAATAAGGGAAGGTTGGCAGATGCCACAGATTATTCCCAAGGAACCTCTTTAGGGCTTACATTAAGTCCTTGCAAGTTATACTTTCTATTTGTAATTAAGGAGTTTTTGTCCATTGCATGTTAACACTTCCTTGCAAGTTAAGGTTTTTATTTTATTTTTTCCTTTAAGTGTTTAATTCTCATTCAGCAGGAAAAAGATAGACACCAGAAGCTGTATAGGAGAGGGAACAGGACCGGACCCTAAAACAGATCTCCTCTAAAAGATCACCCAGCAGGGGGTTGAAGCAGATGCTGAGACTCATAGCCAAACTTTGGACAGAGCAAGAAGAGGAGTCTTATGCAAGAAGAGGGAGATAGAAAGAGCCAGAGGGGACAGGACCTCCACAAGGAGAGCAACAGAAACAAAAAATCTGGGCACAGGAGTGTTTTCTGAGACTGATACTCCAACCAAGGACCATTCATGGAGATAACTTAGAAGCCCTGCACAGATGTAGCCCATGGCAGCTCAGTGTCCAAGTGGGTTCCCTAGTAAGGGGAAGAGGGTCTGTCTCTGACATGAACTCAGTGGCTGGCTCTTTTTTCACCTCCCCCTGAGGTGGGGGGCAGCCTTGCCAGGTCACAGAGGAAGACACTGCAGCCAGTCCTGATGAGACCTGATAGGCTAGAGTCAGATAGAAGAGAAGAAGGACCTTCCCTATCAGGGGAGGGGCATGGGAGGTGGTGAAGGAAGGGGCTACAGCTGGGATACAAAGTGAATAAACTGTAATTACAAATTACAGCAAATCCATATTAAACATTCAATTTGTGACAATCAAATTGAAAATAATGAAGTCAAATTTCATTTGCATATGATATGAAACATGGTTGACCATAAAAATTCCAGTGAGAAACTCCTATAATTAAAAAACTTTCAGCAAAGTAGCTTAATACAAAATTAGTTCACAAAAATTTATAGTCCTTTTTTTATACAAATGATAATCAACTAAGAATGAAATAAGTAAAATAACACCTTTCACAATAGCCTAAAAATATCTTGGGTTATCTCTAACTAAGCAAGTGAAGATTTATTTGATTAAAAATTTTGAGGCATTGAAGAAACTGAAGAAGATACCAGAAGATGGATAGATCTCCCATGCACATGGATCAGCAGGATTAATATGGTAAGAATGGCCTCCCTACCAAAAGCAATCTGCAGATTCAATGCAATCTCCATCAAAATTCTAACATAATTCTTCACAGTTCATAAAAGAACAATTTTCATCTTCATATAGAAACACAAAACACCGTTCATGAACTCAAGTTGCACTATGGAGTTAATAGAAATAAAAACAGATTGGCACTGATATAAAGACAGACATGTTAGTCAACATAATCAAACTGAAGACCCTGATATAAATCCCGTACCTACAATGAACACCTGATGTTTGGTAAAACAGCCAGAAATACACACTACAAAAAGGACAGCATCTTCAGCAAATGGTGCTGGTCAAACTGTATGCCTGCATATAGAAGAATCTATATAGATCCATATGTATCATCCGCATAAAACTCTACCGCATGTTGATTAAAAACCTCAACATGAAACCAGATACAATGAATCTGATACAAGTAAATGTGAGAAATAGATTTGAACTTCTGGCACAGGAAAAGACTTTCTAAACAGAATGTCATTAACAGAGGCACTAAGATGAACAATTAATAAATGAAGACAACATGAAACTGAATCTACTACAAGGCTAAAGACACTGTTCTTCAGACAAAGTATATCCTACTGAATAGAAAAAGATGTTTTCCAAATACATATCTGACAAAGTGCTAATATCCAAAATATACAAAAACTAAAAACAAAATAAAAAACTAGGTATCAAGAAAGAAAAAAACAATTAAAATGAGGTACAGATTTAAACAAAGTTTTCACAAAATGAAACTGAATGGGTGAGAAACACTTAAAAAAATGGTCAACAACCTTAGCCATAGGGAAATGTAAATCAAAACTACTTTCTGATTTCATCTTAAACCATCAGAATGGCTAAGATCAATTAAGTAAGTAACAGCTAACGGTTAGCAAGGATATGGAGTAAGGGGAACACTCATCCAGTGTTGGTGGGAGTGCAAACTTATATAGCTAATATGGAAATCATTGTGGCATTTCCTTGAGAAAATGAGAATTTATTTCAGAATCCAACTATAGCACTTTTGGGCATATACTAAAAATACACCTAACCTTACTGTTGGAATAATGTTTTTGGGTACTGTGTAAAGAATTCCCTTGTTCATTCAAATGTTGAATTCTCTACCCCACTCTCTGGCTGCAATCTGGACATTGCTTTGTAATGTTCATTTTAAGTATCTCCTGTCTCAAGTTTGTGTAAACATGCCCACCATTTGTTCTATGTTCTGCTAATAAAATGCCAACCAGCCAATTCTGAGTGATAGAAAAGAGAGTGTGGACATCCAGGTCCAGCAATGGGAGGAAAAAGAGAAAGGAAGTGGGGATTGAGTCATGAGGAGAAATCAAAGACACATCAGGAGAAATGAACTGGAGCTAGAAGATGGTTAAAAAAAGCAAGTATAATGAGAAACTTGGCTGGGAGTAAGTCAGACTAGCTTGGAGGATTAAGATGGAGTAGTTATTGCTCAGTATTGTGTTCTAGGCTAGTTAAATTATCATAGTCTCCATGCGTCATTACTTGGGAAAATAGCTGGCTAAAGATAAACTGTTGCTGTATTAAATTTATATCACATTAATAATTCTTCTATACACAAGGACACATGTTCAAAAATCTTTGTTGCTGCTCTATTCATAATATCCAGAAATTGGAACCAATCTAGATGATTCTCCACAAAAGAACACATAAAGGAATGTGGTGCATTTATACAATAGAATATTAATTAGTAGTTAAAAATCGACATAAAAAATTCAGAGATAAATGAATGAAACTAGAAAAAAAATCATCCTGAGTGAGTATTGTGGTTACAAAAAGAAAAATATGGTACATATTTGCTTGAGGATATTGTGGATGTTAGCTATTAAATCAATGTTGACCACACTATAATCTACAGAGCCACAGAGGTTAGATACAGTGCAAATGATTAGGAGGGGCAAATCTCATTAGAAAAAAGGGATATGGAATAGGTATTATGCATAGATTGTGGGGCTGGAATGGGAGTATCAAATACATAGGGAGAGGAAGAGGGGGACTAGAGAGTGCACACAAAGAAAGTGTGGTGGTTTGAGTAAGAATGGCCCCATAGCCTCATTATGACCAGGGAGTACAACTACTGGGAGATAAGGTCTTGTTAGGGAAGGTGTGTCACTGAGGGCAGAGTCTGAGATTTCAAAAGCCCAATCAAGGCACACTGGCTCTCTCTTCCTTCTGCCTGCAGAACTCTCAAGCTATTTCTCCAGCACCATGTCTGGTCTGGCTTCTGTGTTTGGAACTCTTGGCTTAATACTTAAATCTTGTGGTTTTTTTTCCCTTTAATTAATTAATTAATCAATTTACCTTCTATTCAGGCTGTAGCCCTCCCTCATCTCTTCCCAGACCCACCCTCCCTCTTGTCCTCTGGATGCCCCTCCCCTAGTCCACTAATAGGTGAGGTCCTCCTCCCCTCTCTCTGACCCTAGCCTATCAGGTCTCATCAGGACTGGTTGCATCATCTTCTTTTGTGACCTGGCAAGGCTGCACCCCTAAGGGAGAGGTGATCAAAAAGCCAGCCAATGAGTTCATGTCAGAGACAACCCCTATACTACTTACTAGAGAAACCCACTTGGAAACTATGGGCTTCATCTGAGCAGGGGTCTAGATTCTCTCTATGCATGCTCCTTGGTTGGAGTATTAGTCTTTTCAGGCTCCCCCTCGGCCTACGTTTTTTGACTGTGTTGGTCTCCTTGTGAAGTTCCTGTCCCCTCCAGGTTTTTCTTTCTCCCGTTTCTTTCATAAGATTCCCTGCACTCTGCCTAAAGTTTGGCTCGGTGTCTCAGCATATGCTCTGATACCCTGATGGGTAGAGTCTTTCAGAGGCCTCCTGTGGAATGTTCCTGTCCTGCTCACTGTCTTCTTCTACTTCTAATGTCTATCCAGTTTGCCCTTCTGAATAAGGTTTCAGACTCTTTCTAAGGGTCCTGAGTCATATTTCATTATGTAAATATACCACAATTTCTGTATCCATTCTCCTGCTGAGGGACATCTTGGTTGTTTACAGATTCTGGCTGTTACAGAAAAAGCTGCTATCAACATAGTTGAACAAATGTCCTTATGAAATGGTGGGGTATCTTTTGGTATATGCCCAGGAGAGGTACAGCTGGATCTTGAGAGAGCACTATTCCTAATTTTCTGAGAAAGCGCCAGATTGATTTCCAAAGTGGTTGTCCAACTTTACATTCTTACCAGCAATGGAGGAGGGTTCCTCTTTCTCCACAACCAGCATGGTATTGACATAGAAACAGACAGGTAGATCAATGGAATTGAATCAAAGGCCCAGAAAAAAAAACAAAACCCATGCACCTACAGATACTTGATTTTTGACAAAAAGTCAAACCCATACAATGAAAAAAAGATAGTATCTTCAAAAAATGGTGATGGTCTAATTGGATATTTACATGAAAAATAAAAATAGATCCATACTTATCACCTTACACTAATGTAAAGTCCAAGTGGATCAAAGACCTCAACATAAAAGCAGACACACAAAATCTGTTAGAAGAAAAAGTAGGGAAGAGCCTGGACCTAATTAGCACAGAAGACAACTTCCTGAACAGAACACCAAAAGCACAGGCTCCAAGATCAACAATCAATAAATGGGACCTCATGAAACTGAAAAGCTTCTGTAAAGCAAAGGACGCTGTTGTCAGAACATCGATAGTAAGGTGTGTGCTTTTCCTCCCCACTATCCCAGAAAAATGACTCATAAGTCTCAAAAATATTTATAGGTACATAGGCCATATAGTTAGGCTCTTCTCTCACTAGGTCATAATTAAAATAATCTGTTTATTCTAATATATACTCTGCCACATGGATGGTTACCTCTGCTGAGGTATCATTTCTGCCTACCAGATGTCCTACCTTCTATTCTATCCTTTCCTATAGGCCAAAGTTTTTTTTTTAATTGGCAGGCAATTCATCCACACAACACACAAGATATTCTCTCTACACAGGGCTCAGCAAACTCTATAGAATAGGAAGCTTAAAGAGTGTAAGAACCAAATGGGATGGCAAACACAAAGAAAACCAGGATTCTAAATGAACATGATCAAAACACATATGAACTCACAAAGACTGAGGCAGTATGAACAGGGTCTGCAGGATTCTGCACTATGTCTTTTGTCTATATATTATGGCTTCCAGACTAGTGTTTTAATGGTATTATTGAGTGTATGAATGAGTGGGACGGATTCTTGTGCCTTTTTGTAGCATAGTTTTCTTTGTTTTGTTTTGTTCAATTCAGATGAGTTTTTTATTTTTTTTTTAATATTGTCCCTAAGAAGCCTGTTTGTTTCTAATAAAAGTCAGATATGGAGTTGATTGGAAAGAGAGAGGAGGTGAGGAGGAACTGGAAAGGTAAAACTGTAATCAGGGTTTGTTATATGAGAAAAAAAATTGTTTCAATAAAAGAAAAAAAACTCTACCTCCAAGAATTTTATATTTAGTGAGATTTTTTTCTCTAAAAACATATGAAAAGTTTATGTTTACTCCAAAAAAAATAAAATTAGTAAATTTATGCCTCATGTACAAGAATCAGGACAAATGATTTTGAAAATGCTTTCAGCAGAAGGAAAATAATATAGTTCAAGAATTTGGGTCAACATAATAAAGCACAGACCACTGAAGAAGAAACAGATAAAGAAAAAATACATAAACAGATAGATAGATTTATTATTAATTATCTAAAAATATAAATAATCAGAGATATATAGACCCTCACATTGCATTCACATATGAAATGAATGCAACGGCCAAGGTTTGAGTATTTTCAACAAAGCTTACAAGTGATACAAGTACATACAGTAAGTGTCCGTGGATACCCATCTATAAAGGGTTAATATCACACGCTTCACTCAGGGACCATCTCAAAAGAAGGAGCAGAAATTGCTTGAGAATGGAGAGAATTAGGGCAAAATAATATCATGTCAACATCACAGGATTGTTTTACTTCTTGAACTCAGCAGCACAAGGACAGGTTAATCAAGATTACAGCATGGAAAGAGGATCATTTGCCCCCACTCCCAGCTGAGGAGTTATTGACAGTTGATGGTGGCTGGGAGAGGGAGAGACAGTTTTCTTTAAGATAAAACTTTGACCTCCCCCCCGCCCCATGAGGGAGGAGTAGCCTTGCTAGGCCACAGAGGAGGACATTGCAGCCAGTCCTGATGAGACCTGATAAGCTAGGGTCAGGTGGAAGAGGAGGAGGACCTCCCCTATCAGTGGATTTAGAGAGGGGCAGGAGGGAGTTGAGGAAGGGAGAATGAGATTGGGAAGGAATGAAGGAGGGGGCTACCGCTGTGATACAAAGTAAATAAACTGTAATTAATATAAAAATTTTAATTAAAAAAAGATAAAACTTTAATCATAAATTCTCTATAATTCCAGTAGATGGCCTTATACTCATGAGCATATAGGCAGTACAAAATAAAGTTGGGTCATTTTTTTCTTTTAAATAGAGGAGCATGAGGCAAAAAGAATGGGTTTAGAGGTAAGGGATGGATATGAGAAGAATTTGGACAAATAGCAAGAGATAAATATAATCAAAATATTCTGCATGCGGGGGGGGGGGCAAGATGGCGGCACCAGGAGAACACTGCATCTAAGAAGCAGGACAACATTTTCCATGCAGCGACCAAGAGACTGAACTTTGGGCCCTAAAACAACAGCGATCCTGTTTCCCAGGTGAGAGGAAACCCCCACGGCGTGGGAATCAGGTGGGTCCAAGCTCAGGCCATCCAGCCAGAACCCAGAAGAGATCCCGGGTCGCGCAGGCACTAGGTCCCCAGACCAGAGCCACATACCTGCGTGTCCTGATCACCTTCCCAGGCTGATTGGTGGGCACAAAAACACCAGAGACGGGGAGTCCCAGTTGCGAGAAAAACCCACAGGGAAGGAAAGCAGCGGGACTGGCCACAGGTCACCCAGTCTTTCCTTGGAAAAAGTCTCGCAGACCACAGGTATCCGCCGCCATCACTGAACTGGCCTCCTGCTGCCAGCATGGAGTGGCTGCGCCCAGCTCTCTAGCACAATCGGAGCTGCGCACCCTATTGCAACGGAGACAGGAGACAGGGAGTTCCTGTCAGGAGAGGGCCCCACAGGCAAGGAAGGAAACAGTACTGACTTGGGATACCCAGGCTTTACCTGGGGAAAGTCTCTCTAGACTGGCAGATACGAGCCCCATCACTGAACTGGGCTCCCGCTGCCAGTGCCAGCACAGAGAGGAACTGCGCACCCAGCTCTCTTGCACAGACAGAGCTGCAAGCCCTAGTGCAACGGAGACAGGGAGTTCCTGTCAGAGAGGCCCCCACAGGGAAGGAAGGAAACAGTACTGACTTGGGCGACCCAGGCTTTACCTGGGGAAAGTCTCTCACAATCCAGTGGGTACGAGCCCCATCACTGAACTGGCCCCAGGCCTGAAGCACAAAGAGTAGTTGGGCACCCAGCTCCTGCAGACTAGCAGGCAGGCACACGTGCCGCCAGCCCAGAGACCTGCTTTGTACCAACTATTTCTCACAGACAGAACTGTGTACCCCAGGACACCAGAGACTTGGTGTCACTATCTGGAGAAATCCTCACAGGGAACTAAGCAAAGGGGATGGACTTAGGCCACCCAGTATATCCCTGGAAAAGGTCCCACACACTGGCCCAACCCAGGGACCTGCTGTGTTACAAGGAGAGCAGTACTCTCCGCCACAGTACACCCGCCACAGATTATTACTGCTTGGGTACTGGGGCACAGAGCCCCAACCTCAGACCTTCAAAAGCCCAGGATCCCCGAGATCAACCCCAGATACTGTTCCACGGGGCAACCACTTATCCCTAATAAAACTGACCAAAACACGGGACACACAGGTTACAGCAGCATATCACTAAATTCACAGCAAGAAACTGGGCAGCTGTCTTCAGGACTTCTCCTGGTGAGAGGAGAGCCCTCTCAACTAATAAGGACCACAGTTACCATTCAGGTCTCTACACCTGAGGTGAGCAGCGGCAACTCCTGAAAAACACCAGCCATCCAGTGACTATACCCAAAAAGCTGAGAAGGCTTCCTTCAGAAAAAAACCATCTTCCTGCCAAAGGGATTCTCTCCACCACAGAATTCCAGGAAAAACCAGAAACCAACTTCAAAAACCTAAGATAACCCAATGGGTAGAGGCCAGCATAAAAGTTCAACCAGCAAAAGCCAGAGCAATATGGCATCTCCATAACCCAGTTATCCAGGGACAGGTAGCCCTAGACACCCCAGCATAATTGAAATGCAAGAAGAGGACCTAACATCTACGATCATGAAGAGGATAACAGAGGAAACAAATACAATGCGTAAAGAAATAGAGGAAGATAAAAACAAACAGTTTATGGCCATCCATAAAGAAATAGAGGAAGTTGCAGCCAAACAGTTAGTGGCCTATAGAGAGGAAATGCTTAAATCACTGAATGAAATAAAAGAAAAAGAGGATTATTCAAACAAACAGCTGAGGGAATTGATGGAAAAACAAGAAAATAAAGTCAGAAAAGTGAAGGAAATCAACAAAATGGCTCAAGACCTGAAGATAGAATTGGAAAACTTAAAGAAAACACAAATGGAGGAAATTGTGGAAAGAAAGAACTCAGGGAAGAAAACAGGAACCACAGAGGTTAGCATAACCAATAGACTACAAGAGATGGAAGAAAGAATCTCAGGTGTGGAAGATACAATGGAAGAAATAGATATATCTGTCAAAGAAAATGTTAAATCTAAAAAATTTCTGACACAGACCGTTCAAGAAATTCAACACAACATAAAAAGACAAAACCTAAGAATAATAGGTGTAGAGGAAAAAGATTCCCTGCTCCAAGGACCAGAAAATACCTTCAACAAAATCATTGAAGAAAATTTCCCCAACTTAAAGGAGAGACCAATAAGAATTCAAGAAGCCTACAGAACACCGAATAAGTTAGAACTGAAAAGAAAATCCTCCCGCCACATAATAATCAAAACAATAAGTATACAGAACAAAGAAAAGATACTAAAAGCTGCAAGGGAAAAAGGCCAAGTAACATACAATGGCAAACCCATTAGAATCACACCTGACTTCTCAATAGACACTATGAAAGCCAGAAGGGCCTGGACAGATATCATACAGACCCTAAGAGAACACAGATGTCAGCCCAGGCTACTATACCCAGCAAAATTCTCAGTCCTCATAGACAGAGAAAACAAGGTATTCAATGACAAAAATAAATTTCAACAATACCTACACACAAATCCAACGTTACAGAAGACACTAGAAGGGAAAATACAACCCAAGAAAACTACTTTCTTGAAAAGAAAAAAACTACTTTTTTGAAAAGCTACTTTCAAGAAAACACAGGAAATAATTAACCTCACTACAGTAAAACAAAAAGCAACCAAACACACAACCTTATGACCACAGGCAACATCAAAATCAAAGGATCTAATAGCCATTGGACATTAATCTCTCTCAACATCAATGGACTCAATTCTCCAATAAAAAGACACAGACTAACAGAATGGATGCATAAACAAAACCCAGCAATCTGTTGCATACAAGAAACTCCCCTAAGTCAGTAAGATAGACATTACCTGAGGGTAAAGGGTTGGAAGATGGCCTTCCAAGCAAATGGACAAAAGAAGCAAGCAGGAGTAGCCATTCTAATAGCTGATAAAATAGAATTTCAACCAAAATTAATAAAAAGAGATGAGGAAGGACACTTCATACTCATCAAGGGAAAACTCCAACAAGAAGACATCACAATCCTGAACATCTATGCCCCAAATACAAGGGCATCCACATTTGTAAAAGAGACATTGATAAAATTTAAACCATACATAGATCCCCACACATTAATAGTAGGAGACTTCAACACCCCACTCTCAACAAAGGACAGGTCAACAAAACAGAAATTAAACAAAGAAACAATATCTCTGACAGAGGTCATGAATCAAATGGACCTCACAGACATTTACAGAACTTTACACTCAAACACAAAAGAATTTACCTTTTTCCCAGCACTTCATGGAACCTTCTCCAAAATAGACCATATAGTTGGTCACAAAGCAAGCCTCAACAGATACAAGAAGATTGAAATAATCCCTTATTTCCTGTCTGATCACCATGGAATAAAGCTGGACCTCAACAACAACAGAAATAGCAAAAAGCCTACACACACATGGAAACTGAACAACTTGCTACTAAATGACAGCTGGGTCAGGGAAAAAATAAAGAAAGAAATTAAAGTCTTCCTAGAACTCAATGAAAATGAAGACACAGCATACCCAAACTTGTGGGACACAATGAAAGCAGTGCTAAGAGGAAAGTTCATAGCACCAAGTGCCTTCAAGAAGAAATTTGAGACAGCTCATTCAAGCAACTTAATGGCTCACCTAAAAATCCTAGAAAAAAAAAGAGACACACCAAAAAGGAGTAGATGGCTGGAAATAAACAAACTCAGGGCTGAAATCAATAAATTAGAAACAAATAAAACAATTCAAAGAATCAATGAAACCAAAAGTTGGTTCTTTGAGAAAACCAACAAGATCGACAAACACTTAGCCAAACTAACTAAAAGGCAGAGAGACACCATCCAAATCAACAAAATCAGAAATGAAAAGAGGGACATAACTACAGACACTGAGGAAATCCACACAATCATTAGGACTTACTTCAAAAGTCTATATGCCACAAAATATGAAAACCTAAATGAAATGGACAATTTTCTTGATTGATTCCACTTACCAAAACTGAATCAGGACCAGGTAAATCAATTAAATAGTCCTATATCCTCCAAGGAAATAGAAGCAGTCCTCGAAAGTCTCCCATCCAAAAAAAGCCCAGGCCAAGATTGTTTCAGTGCAGAATTCTACCAGACCTTCAAAGAAGAGCTAACTCCAATTCTCTTTAAACTATTCCACAAAATAGAAACAAAAGGAACATTACCGAACTCATTCTATGAAGCCACAGTCACCTTGGTACCTAAACCACACAAAGACCCAACAAAGAAAGAGAATTTCAGGCCAATCTCCCTTATGAACATTGATGCAAAAATACTCAACAAAATGCTTGCAAACCGAATGTAAGAATACATCAAAGATATCATCCATTTTGACCAAGTAGGCTTCATCCCAGGTATGCAGGGGTGGTTCAACATATGGAAATCCATCAATGTGATACACCATATTAACAAACTGAAAGAAAAAAACCACATGATAATCTCCCTAGATGCTGAAAAAACATTTGACAAAATCCAACTTCGATTCATGTTTAAAGTATTGGAGAGATCACCTCCACCTCAGTCTCCCTGATGCTCACAAATGGGAGTGGCCAACAGAGAAAGTTATTCCTAAACTCTTTCTCCTGAGTCAAGAAAAGGACAGGTGGAAAGATGGCTTAGTTACGATTTTCATTGCTGTGATAAAAACCCTATGACCAAACAAACAAAAAAAACTTAAGGAGAAAAGGGTTTTTGTCAGCTTACAGCTCTCAGGTCACACTTCATCAATGAAGGGAAGTCAGGGCAGGAACCTGGAGGTAGGAGCTGAAGCAGAAGCCATGGAGAAACGTGACTTACTGGCTTGCAATCCATAGCCTGTGCAGCCCACTTCTATATATGCCCCAGGACCACTAGCCCAGGGATAGCACTGGCCACATCAATCTCTAGTTAAAGAAAATGCACTGCAGGCTTGCCCACAGGATAATCGGGGAGGGGGGGTTCTCAACTGAGATTATCTGTTCCCAAATGATTTTAGGCTATAACAAGTTAACATAATAGTAATCACACAGGACTTAAAACAATAAATTTTGAAAATTTAGCATATTATCATGTAACTTTCAGTAAACTATGCATCCTTCTTTGACCCAAGTGCAAATCCAATCAGTCTGGCAATCATTCATTCAGGTAGAAATGTGGCTGTACCATGATGCTCATGGTGGAGACTGTTTCTTAGTGCTTCAATGTTGGAAGATAAGGTCTGGTGAGAAACTGTAAAATCACAAGGGTGAGGTCCTCAGGAAAGAATCAGTGTCTTGCTCACAAAAATGGTCAAGATAAAAATCAAAACGACCCTGAGGTTTCACCTTACACCCGTAAGAATGGCTAAGATAAAAAACTCAAGAGGCAATACATGCTGGAGAGGATGTGGAGAAAGGGGAACCCTCCTCCATTGCTGGTGGGAATGTAAACTTTGGAAATCAATTTGGCCCTTTCACAGACAATTAGGAATAGAGCTTCCTCAAGATCCAGCTATACCACTCTAGGCATATACCCAAAATATGCTCAAGTATACAACAAGAACATTCGTCCAACCATGTTTGTAGCAGCTTTATTCATACTAGCCAGAACCTGGAAACAACCCAGATGTTCCTCACAGAGGAATGGATACGGAAATTGTGGTACATTTACACAATGGAATACTACTCAGCAAGTAAAAACAAGGAAATCATGAAATTTGCAGGCAAATGTTGGAAACTAGAAAGATCATCCTGAGTGAGGTATCCCAGAAACAGAAAGACACACATGGTATAAACTTACTCATAAATGGATATTAGAAATATGAGATAAATATACTAAAATCTGTATACCTAAAGAAGCTAAGCAGGAAGGAGGAACCTAGGTAAGATGATCACTCCTCACTCAGAAAGGCAAATGGGACAGACATAGGAAGAGGAAGAAAAGAGGGAACAGGACAGGAGCCTACCACAGAGGGCCTCTGAAAGACTCTACCCAGGAAAGTATCAAAACCAAACATAGCCAAATATTGGGCAGAGTGCAGGGAATTTTATGAAAGAAGGGGGAGATAGTAAGATCTGGAGAGGACAGGATCTCCACAAGGAGGGCAACAGAACAACAACAAAAAAAAACTGGGCACAGGGGTCTTTTCTGAGACTGATATTCCGATCAAAGACAATTCATGGATATAACCTAGAACCCCTCTACAGATGTAGCCCATGGCAGCTCAGTGTCCAAGTGGGTCTCCTAGCAATGGAAATAGGAGCTATCTCTGACATGAACTCAGTGGCTGGTTCTTTGATCACCTCCCCCTAAGGGGGGGAGCAGCCTTACCAGGCCACAGAGGGAGACACTGCAGCCAGTCCTTATGAGACCTGATAGGCTAGGGTCAGATGGAAGGGTAGAACACCTCCCCTATCCATGGACTTGGATAGGGGCATGGGAGGAGATGAGGGATTGAAGGTGGGATTGGGAGGAGAGGAGGGGGGTTACAACTGAGATACAAAATGAATAAACTGTAATTAATATAAAAAATAAAGATTTAAAAAATGGTCTAGATATCACAGGAGCTCTCCAGTTGTCCTTTCAGTCAGATGAACCCTTTCTTTTCTGCTTTCCTTCATAAGTTAAAGGAGCATGAGCCTCTCACATGATTGTGAATCTCCTAGACCCCAAAAAACGGGAGCCAAAGGAAGTCCATTTCCTTTATAAATTACCAAGGCAGTGTAACCAAGACTAACAGAAAATAAAATCATAAAGTTTCATAAGAAGAACTCTGTTCCTGTTTTGTTTCATTTTCCTTAAATGCTAAATTACTCATTAGGGTAATCTATGTTGAAATTTCTGGACAAATAATTTAAAGACATTTTGGCAGTAAAAACTAAACTGTAATTAATATAAAAAATAAAAATTAAAAAGAACATAGATTGCATGAGGAAAATACTCAAAAAACATGAGAAATGTTGCTGTGAATCTCAAATTCTCCTGAGGTTTTTAATCATCTATTGATATTTTCATTCAGGTTACAAGATCAGGAAAACTCCTAGAAGGAGGGGGTCATTAATCTTATGTGACAGTGTGGGCTATACATAAGAACTGACTCAATATGTATAGTAATTAAGCTAATCTAAAGGAGCTTAACACACCAGTAACCAAAAAACTTATTTATGTAAAGTTTTTCAAAAGAGTGCCTTTGCAAGTGAGTAAGAAACCACAACATATTAGACTGTGATTCAGAATCTCAATCAGAATCAGAAAGGTGGGATTTTCCTATGCTAGATCAGGACCACAGTAGAACAGTTAAATCTGGGAAATCTGGTCACCGTTTGTAATACTATGCTCATAAGTATGTCCTCAAGATACATGGTGTTTTAGATTAAAGTCTATATTAAAAAAAAAACTTTTCAAAAAAAACCTTTTCTGGCACACTATTAGGGAGTTAAAACAAAAGTAATTAATATTGAAAAATTAAATATAACAAGATCTGTTACAATTCATTCGTGTTCTGTTCTTTGTCCTTTGCTTTTTTTCCCCCTTTTTATTATTATAATTTATTCAATTTGTATCCTGGTTGCCGCCCCCTCCCTTGTCTCCTCCCAATCCTACCCGCCCTACCTCTCCTCCCCCTATGCCCCTCCCCTAGTCCACTTATAGGGGAGTTCCTCCTCCCCTTGTATTTGACCCTAGCCTATCAGGTCTCATCAGAACTGGTCTTCCTCAGTGGACTGGCAAGGCTGCACCCTCTAGGGAGAAATGATCAGAGAGCCTGCTACTGAGTTTATGCCAGAGAAAGTCCCTGCTCCTCTTACTAAGGATGCCACTAGGAGACTGAGTCTATGGGCTACATGTGAGCTGGGGTTTTAGGTTTTCTCTATGCATTGTCCTTGTTTGGGGTATCATTCTCTTCAGGGATCCCAGGGCATATATCCAAAATATGCTCAAGTATACAACAAGGAAATTTACTCAATGCTGGAAACAACCTAGAATTCCCTTAAAAGAAGAATGGATACAGAAATTGTGGTACATTTACACAGTGGAATACTACTCAGTTAATAAAAACAAGGAAATCATGAAATTTGCAGGCAAATGGTGGGAACTAGGAAAGATCATCTTGAGTAAGGTATCCCACAAGCAGGAAGACACACATGGTATATACTCACTCATAAGTGGGTATTAGCCACATAATATAGGATAAACATGCTAAAATTTATACTCCTAAAGAAGCTAAACAACAAGAAAGAAATTAGGGAAGATTGTAGGCAGTGATTAATATTTACTATAGGTTTATCTTCCAGTAAAGCTTGCTGTTAATCTTAAACAGCTGTATAACCAAATCACCACACAGAGACTGGGTTTTTAGTTAACCTAGAACACAATGCTGGGCAATATTTACTCCCTCCTAAACCTCCAAGCCCTCAGTTTCCTAACATTTAGATTTCCCACATTATACTTGCTTTTTGTGAAACCTTAGGTCTGATTCATGCTCCATGTCCTCCAAGATCTCTCCTCCAGCTCTGCTCTTCTCTCTCTCCTCTTGCCCCTTCTCCACTTCCTCCTCCCACTCCTCTCCTGCCTTCTGGCTCCTCCCCTTTCCTGTCCTCTGGCTCCTCCCTGCTCAACATTGTGTCTAGTTGCTTTTATTTTGTCCTGTTTACACAAGAGTTGAGACAGGATGCTTAGAATGAGTATCACAATGCAATATCCGGATTGAAACCAGAGAGTTGGGGGGGGGGGAGAGAAATCACTATTTGAATGAACAAGGTGTATACATTAAAAAAAAAAAAACAAAAACATTACAACAACAGAAGATTCTCAATCCTCATTCATGACACAAACAACAGACATAAGAAGTAGAAAAACACAGGGAACAGGACAGGAGCCTACCACAGATGGCCTCTGAAAGACTCTACTGCTCGAAGTATCAAAGCAGATGCTGAGACTCATAGCTAAACTTTGTGCAGAATACAGGGAATCTTATGAAAGAAGGGGAGATAGAAAGACCTGGAGGGGACAGAGGTTCCAAAAGGTTTTCTGTTCTTTTTTAATCATTAAAGCATTACAACATTTAAATTCAACATTTTAAATTTTAAGTCAGAAAAAAGGAGGAAGGAAAATCATTAAACCATTTGTTAACTTAGACCTGAAAATCTTTTTCATTTTTATACTAACCTGATTCCAACAGTTGCTAATATATCTTAAGATTTCATTCATGGACTCAGTTTCTAACATGGTTTTTTACTTTTTCTTAGTAAGATGAAGGATATTTCATTATGTAATAGTTGGAGTTGGAATAAGGAGTTATTTTTTTAAATATTTATTTTTTATTGTATATTAGAGTGCTCTGTTTTATGCACACCAGAAGAGAGAATCAGATCCCATTAGAGATGGTTGTGAGCCACCATGTGGTTGCTGGGAATTGAACTCAGGACCTGTGGAAGAGCAGCCAGTGTTCTTAACCGCTGAGCCAATCTCTCCAGCCCCAGAATAAGGAGTTATTTTAAATGTTATATTATAAGTTTTGTTTTTAGCTATACATATTTGGTCCATTGTTGTGACCTCGCTATTTGTTAGGTGTGGCTCTTTTGGTAAGAGCTGTCACTGTGATTATTTGAATAGGAGCAGCAGCCAGCCCCTGTCACTCATGTCTGCAGACATCTTCAGCCTTCACAGTGTTGACAGTGAACTCTGCTCCTGTTCCCTAGGAAGTTCTGAGTGAGACCCTCACTTTCCTTCTGCTAAGGCTATAACCTCTCCTAAGGAGATCTTGTTTCGTTTCTTTACTTCAGTCTAGTAACTTATCAAGTTTCCCACCTAGAAACATCTCTTGCCCTTGCAAATCCACTTTTAGTTATTTGTATACTTTCTAACATTTCATAGAAAAAAGCTGAACATAACGGCATTTATGTCTTTTATTTTATAGAGACTTTTTAACCATGAGAAGCCATGGTAAATGTGATTGTTGAGGCAGGACAAATCAGTGGTTTGGTGTGATGGAATTCTGTTACATGCTAGTACATGTGTATCATTGTCTTTGGGATGACATGTGTAAATGGGAGCATTTTTTTAAAAATGATTCACAGTCATCTAACATGCACCTGTGAACTGGGTGATCTTTATTCAATCATTTTATGACTTACCAGAAATAACAAATAAAGGAAAATAAAGACATTGTTTTTAAAGAAAACATGTTTGAACTATTACTGTCCTTTGGTTTACTCAGATTTACCTGTCTAGATTATTACCTAAATTTTCAATTTATTTTTAATGGTATGTTGTAGAATTTTAAAATTGAAAATGGATTCTTCTTTCACACAATGCATCTCAACCTTAGATCAAAAAGATTCCATGAACCTTACGACAGAACCAATTTCAGCCACCTAGTAGTTAGTCACTTTCACTAAATTAAACTGATATTGGGACACATTGGTGTTCTGTGTCTATACCATCTAGTCATATTGGAAAAAAAATGCAAGAAACTAACCTTCAATTGCATCAATACTCATGGTGGGTCTCCCAAAACAAACCTCTCAGTTGAACCAGGAAACGCAGTAAGGAAAACTGGGAATTAGACCAGCTGGGACAGGTTAGGGTTAGGCCCTGTCTGCCTCCATTCCCTGTGGATTCCACAGAATCTCACAACAGAATCACCATTCATGCTTCACCTCATCACACTGTGTCAGAGGCACTCTTTATCAACCACTGACCACACAGGCCTGAAAGTCAGTTAGGCAGGCCATTGCCATGCTCCTTTGGCTCTGTGGTTAAGAACATTGGCTGCCCTTCCAGAGGACCTGAGTTCAATTCCCAGAACCCACTTGGCAGCTCACAATTGTCTACTGCTCCAGTTCCAGGGAATCAAACACACACACACAGAGAGACATGCATGCAGGCCAAATATTAATGTTAATAAAATAAAAACAAATAAAATTTAAAAAGAGAAAACAAAGCCAACCAAGAAAACAAAAAACCCCAAAACCAAAACCAACCAATCAAATTCCTTAACTCATTCACAACCTATTGCAGACCACTTGCAGGGCCTGTACTTCCTCTCTGGTACCACATCTTGGGGACTCCTACAAACTTTCTTGCAGACCCAGAGTTCCTCCTTCCTGTAGACCATCTCCTCTCCCTCTCACTTCTCGCCCATCCACAATCCTCTTATCAGCTCTAGTACCTTAAAATACACATAAGCCAAAATGCCCAATGGCGACACCTATCAGGATCTCAGAAGAATTTCATACCATGCAATTCATAGCCTGTACATTTTCATAAGATCCAGAAGGGGAAACAAAAACCAATGAATGGAACACCCATTCAACAAAGAGAAGATCAGATGTCAATACCTACAAGCACAATCATCATAAACCCAGATACCTACACCAGTACAAAAATGCAATCATTAATGCCCAAGACAGTATGTATCCAAAAGAACCCAACAAAACTACCGTAGTAGTTCCTAAGAAATAGCTGGACCACAAAACACAGAATTCAAAAGAGCCAGTATGAATACGCTGAAGAACCATAAAGAAGATATGAATAAATCCTCCAATAAGTCTGGAAAAAAAATAAACAGTAGGAAAAATTAGGAAAAGAGTTCAAGACATGAAACTAGAAACAAAATCTCTCCCTCTCTTTTTCTCTATCTCAAACAGAAAGTAAAACAAACAAAAAAATCCAAACTGAGTTAAAAGTGTAAACGAAAAATTTAGAAAGTCAAATAAAAGGTTCAGAGGTAAATCTCTCTAATAGAGTACGAGAAATTGAAGATAAAAATCTCAGGAATTGAAGACAAGATAGAAAAAAATGGAAACCTCAGTCAAAGAAAATGATAAAGCTAAAAAAGCTAAGACACATAACATTCAGAAAATCTGAGACACTATGCAAACACTAAATCTACAAATAATAAGAATTGAGAAAAAAACACGTCAAATTTACAGAAAATATATTCAACAGTATCATAGAAGATACTTTGCCTAACCTAAAGAAGGGGGTGCCTATCGAGGTACAAGGAGCATAAAGAACATCAAATAGACTGGACTAGAAAAGAACATAATAATAATCCACACATAATAATCAAAATACTGAATAAACTTCCTAACTCTTTCTGAACTCTGGCTGGCTGGTTTAACAACTGTTCTGGCTCAATCTCCTCTCTAAGCTGGTTGATTCAATCTGGTTTCTCTCACCTCTGACTAAATTGTTTTGCTTGGCCTCAAACTGACTCTTGCAATCTATTCTAATCTTCTGGCTCATTCTCATTCTCTGGTTTGTTCTGTCTTTACCTGTGTCTAGTTTGTTTAACCCATCTCTGTAAAACTCTCCTGCAAAAACTTCCCTTTCTCTCTCTCTCTTTCCGTGTATCTTTTTGTTTCTCTCTCTTTCTGCAGTGCTCTCTCAAGTAATTTCTCTTTTCTCTCTGTACTTGTGATAGTTTTTCTGATTCTTCACTTTGACTACTCCTCAATTAGACACTGGTTTCAAACATGAGTGCTTCTTTCTACTGAAGAGTTTAAGATAGCCTGAATATAACTCCATTTTAAAATAAAGATCTTGACTGGGAACTGAATTCAGGTACCAGGAAATATCACAGAGTGTACACCTGGCAGAAAACAAAGTTAACTCTCCTAGCAACAGCCTCCAGGAGATATAACGAATAAATGCTTCATAGAAAATAGAGACAAATTTCCTGGCAATAATCAATGGGAATCAGTTGAGAATCGGGTGGGAAAATTCTTCCTTATGTTTCAGATAAGGTTTAGAAAAATAGCCATTGTGATTATATGCCTTAGCCATTGTGATTGTGTGCCTCAGAAAAGGTCACCCCGCTTGCTAAACTTCACCCAATTCTGTAACGCCAAGACTTGTGTCCCGCTGCTTGCTGCCACGGAAACCCCCGGCTCACAGACTTTCCCTTTAAAAATCCTGCTCACTCAGAGCTCGGGGTCCCACTTCTCTACTGCTGCGCCAGTGAGACTTGGGTCCTGAGTTCAATCGCTCTCGTAATAAAGCTCTCTTGCAATTGCATCGAGTTGTCTCCTGGTGGTCTCTGAGGGTCCCATGAACCTGGCATAACACTACAAACTAACTTAACCTTCATTATTTGGAATTAAAAATGTGTACTATGGACATGTCTACATTCCAGCTGGATTACACAGACCTAGAAGGTCTTTGGATGTTATCAGAACAGCCATGATACTGGATTAAAATTTCTCTACAAATGTTTACCTCTAATCTACCTGAGTCCTTTTACTTCTGCTCTCTTGTAACTCATCAAAGAACAATGAGGCACTAATTAGGCAATCACTTGATTTGGTATGGCACTCCTAGCCTTCAGAAACAACAGCTAAAAAAAAACTAGTTGCTTTATAAATTACTCAATCTTGAGTAAAGGTACCTAATGGAGTCCAGCTTTACTGGTTTCATAAAAATATTTTTTTTGTTTGTTTGTTTTTGGTTTTTGGTTTGTTTTTCAAATGCCTGAGCATGTATTTATAGTAATGTGCATTGGGGTTTCTGGAGACCCCAATAGTAGTCTCTATGGTTTATCTTTTTAAACCCATTTTTCTTTTTTTGGCCTGGGAAAACATTTGGATAGCATAAAAAGTGGTATTTCCTTGGGAAATGTTGATGTGGATCTTAAAATCTCATGAGAATTTTTATCCCCTCTTGACACTTTCATTCAGACAACAAGATCAGGAAAACTTCCAGATACCATAATTAACTCATTTTGTAGCAATGTGGGTAATAAGTAGAAAAATGATTTAAAATACACAAGTTAACTACAATTCTGAAATAAACTAGGTAATGAAATCATTTACAAGTATATCTTCACAGTGAGAAAAATAAACCATAGCCTCTGGTTTAGAGCTAGATGCCTTCAGAGAGGAGTACCTGTGCTCAGATCAGCAATGTACACTAGGGTAGTTAAATATAAATGCTCAGAGCACTTTGTCCATGTAGGACTATGCCTGAATTCCTTTAAGGTATTGTTCTTATGTTTCAAGTTAATGTCTGTATTTTAAAGATTTTTGACAAACTGATTTTGGATTTAAACAGATGAATATAATAAAAATTGGTTAGATTTAAATATAACAATAATTCTTGCTATTTCTAATTGTTTTTTTAAAGCATCATGGTATTTTTATTCAACCTTTTGAAATTTTACTCAAGAACAAAAGAAGATGAAGGCAAACCATGGAATAATGATAATTTAAAATGAATGTTTTTATATTAATTTGATATTTTAATTGTCAATATAATTAAATGAACTTTCATTAATAGATTCCATTCTAGTCCAGACTTTATTTTGGCTTAGTATGTCCAGGAATAGTTGGTGTAGATAATTGCTGAGGTTCAACAAAAGTATGATCTTACGTGTTGAATTTCTAACTTTGGTGTTTTAGCTGTCATTGCTGCCATGAGTCTATTTGTGTAAATTCCTTTAGTCGAGGATGAAAAATGTTTGAATAAGAACTAGTAAAGGATGGAGAAAAATTGTTATATTGAACAGTTTCTCTTACTTAATAATTTATATTCAGTAATCTTTCCCCCAAGCTCATGATTTTCTCTAAAAATTGTTATCTCAATAGATTTCCATATGGCAATGATTTGATATCCCCTGCTTCTAAAATTCACCTAAAACCATATTTTTTATGTTTGCGTTTTGGTGTTTTTTACATCAATGTTATTTTTTTTACTTGTTGCATTTTCAATACTGCCACTCCAGAAGACAATCACAGTAGTTTATTATTAACATTGGCTTTACCATACTATTCGTTATTGAGATAGAAAGTACACAGAGTATAAGGTAATAATAGAAATGAAAACAATTGAAATATTAATAAAACTGTAAAGGAAAGCACTTCCTAGGCCTCATTTAGACTTCTGATATAAGAACACAGTCATTAAGCTGGTGATAGGATTGATATCCTGCAACTTGATTAGTTGAAGTATTTGATGATAGTCTTTTATACTAAGATCTGAAGATGGCATGTGTGTGTCTATGTGCTTGTGTCTGACTGTGTGTGTTTGGGGGGGGGGAGGCTGGGAGCCAGGAGAAAGGGAGGAGTAGAGCTTAAAATACATCCTGCTGTGCTTCCAGTGACTTTGGATTTGTATGTAACTTTTAAGATTTTATTCAATAAAATCTCTTTAAGGAGAGAAAGAAAATACCATCCCAAACTTAAGGTATAAAAAGGAAGAAACAAAGCATTTTTCAGTTTCTTTAATTTCCCCTTGTTCACATAAGAGATGAACAAATAACACCATTATCTATGTTACTCACAAACAGAATTATAAATTAATATTCTTGTTTCCCCCCCAGATACCATGAAGCTATAAACTATGACTTTCCTGGTACAACCCTCCTTAGATGATGGAGTACTATGTTGCTCTGTCTAAAACCTGGCTTTTGCAATGTTGATGGTACTTTAGCATGATGTATCACCTGCATAGTTCTGTAGTGATTACCTCCCCCCCCCATTTTATTTAGACCAGCTGACAGCCAGAGGATCACAATGAAGAACCATACACGGGTGACAGTTTTCATCCTAGCAGGTTTGACTGATGACCCACAGTGGAAAGTCGTGTTATTCATCTTCCTGCTTCTTACTTATCTGTTCAGCATCACAGGCAATCTGATCATCATCACACTCACCCTGGTGGATACTCACCTGAAGACCCCCATGTATTTTTTCCTTCGGAATTTTTCCTTCTTAGAGATTTCCTACACTACTACATGCATTCCCAAACTGCTTGCTACTATGGCAACTGGAGACAAAACCATTTCTTATGGTAATTGTTTGACTCAAGTGTTTTTTGCTTTCCTGTTTGGAGCATCAGAATTTTACTTGCTGGCAGCCATGTCCTATGACCGATATGTAGCCATCTGCAAGCCTCTGCACTACATGACTATCATGAGCAACAAAGTCTGTGTGCAGCTGGTCCTCAGTTGTTGGCTTGCTGGATTTTTTGTCATCTTTCCACCACTCCTGTTAGGCTTGAATCTTGATTTCTGTGCTTCCAACATCGTTGACCATTTCTACTGTGACACCACTCCACTCCTGCAGCTTTCCTGCACAGACACACAGCTCCTGGAGATGATGGGATTTGTCTCTGCTTTGGTGACACTCTTACTCACCTTGGTAATGGTGATAATATCCTACACCTACATTGCCCTGACGATTCTAAAAATCCCTTCAACCAGCCAGAGGAAAAAGGCTTTCTCTACATGTTCTTCTCACATGATCGTGATATCCCTCTCATATGGCAGCTGCATCTTCATGTATGTTAAACCATCATTCAAGCAGAGAGTATCTATTTCCAAGGGAATTTCTGTGCTCAATACCTCAGTGGCTCCACTTCTGAATCCTTTTATCTACACCTTGAGGAATCAGCAAGTGAAAAAGGCATTTGTTAATACGATACAAAGGATTGCATCTTTCTCTAAGAAATAACTGTTCTATTTCATTACATAAAGGAAATGAAAAAACAAGATTCAGATCATATTAGCAGCACTTTGAAGAGGATTTCCGTGTTTTGTCTTTTGTTCTTCTTTTCACCTTCAAGCACTTTTCCAGTGAAATTTTTGATGTTAACAAGACAATTTCTTTCATATTTTCCAATAGAAATATTGGAAATATTTTAACCTGCTTATCTTCTTAGACATATAGAAAAAGTTGAATTCATATTTCAATGTCTTGTCAGTCTTTTATAATTCAGGTTATGAACTGGAGTAAGAAGTAGAATGCCTACACAGCATACAAAAGGCCTGAGTTTGAGCCTGTGCCGAAAAATAAACAACCATAGTTCATTTCTAAATTCCATTTAAATTTTTTTGAAAATGGTTTCACCTCAATTTATATTTAATGCAATGTATATTATAAAAGTTATTATTCTACCACATATTTATCACTAATCACAATCAAGGTAAAATAATATTAATTTGCACTTTACCAATTTTAATATATATTTTACTAAAAGAAATTAAGAGATTGTTAAGCTTTTCTCTATCACTTTTGATACTTATGGTATAGACAACAGATTTCAGAAATTGTCAAACTTTTCATGGAAAATAATTACTTATTTTTTATGGTTGAAATTGCATTCATAGTTTATAAGTAGATTTTTTGTCAATTTTTAAGAGGAGATATGTTAATCATACTTGTTTACCTTGAAAGAGAACCCCTCCTTCCTCTGATTCTTATAATTTTTTCCCTCTATTCTGCAAGAAATCCTGAGCCTTAGGGGCAGCAGTTCTGTTATAAATATATCCACTGGAACTGGACTCCACAAATCTGTCTTTTTGTTAACCATAGTTTTCTGTAATTCTTTCTGCATGTTGAAAAGATAAGTTTGTGGGTATAATGCCAATTATTTAGAAGTGTGACCAACATGGCTACCTAAACATGACCTGAATAAACCAATAGACATTCTAATGTGGAAGGAAGACAGTTCATACTGCATAAGCACTAAACAAAGAACTACAGGCAACTAAAGAATGCTGAATTCTGGAGAAATAGTCTTCCACAAGGAAAAGCACACCATTTGCTTAGCCAATTCCAAATATCAGCTCTGAAAAAAATTATAAGAAATGAGTTAGTTATATTTTATGCCTTTAGGAATACATATATTTGTATGCATATATGTACATGATGTATGTACATATGTTTAAGTAATGATGACTATATAAAGAATTAGAGGTTGTAATTTTGAAAGAGAGCAAAGGAAGTATGTGAGGAGATATGGAGGGAGGAAAAGGAAGGCAGAATTGATGTGATCATATTATAGTTTCAAAAAAGTTTAAAATCTTCAATGCTAACAATGTACTTATTAGTTTATTACATTTTAATCAAAATAGAATAACACTCCTCCCTTTCCATTTCTTCCCTCCAAACCCTCCCATTTATTTTCCCACTTCCAAGTTCATGAACTCTTTCATTTTTATTTTTATTTTATGTTGTTATTTATAGTGTATTAATTTCATTGTAACTGCATATGTATATATGTGCACAAGTACATAATTACAACCTGCTAAAATTGTTTATCTGTTGTACATAAAAGACCTATATGTAATATACAATTACAGAATCGCACATATATAAACATTCTTGTATGCTATACATTCCACCAGTGAAACCACGGTATTTTAAGAATTCATTCCTTTTACAAGATTTTTAATTTGTAGGTCAAAGTCTATTGAAGACTCAAATTTAAATTTCTGTATCCTAATCAGAATTTTTAAAAGTTAAGAACATTAAGCAGTATTTTCACAGATATTTTATTTATTAACTCTTTTATCTGTTTTTTAACATGTATTTTTACATGTATATTTTAAAATCTGTGAATCTTTTTGCTGTAAAATACTTAATTTCAGAAAACATGAAAATGACTTGTACCATTTGACAGCTGGGATTTTTTTTTAATGAAAATTTAACTTCATAAAAAAGGAAACTACAGACCAGTGTTACTAGAATAAACATGGATGTTAAGTGGATACCAACTAAACAAATGACTGAATCCTTGGGAGATAGTTTGTCTCTCCTTGAACTGATGTCTTTTGCACACACTGGGACTTAGTACCTAGTACTAAAGTCCTCTTTTGGGTGCTTCTATGCTCATTTCATGCCATCAAAAAGAGTCTGCATGAGCTCCTAAAGTCTGGCCTCTGCAGAATCCCTCTTGTGGCAGAAAGTTGGTAACTTGGGTGTAAAAGAAATTTCCAAGCACTGAGAGAAGCTGTTCCCTGGCATGGTGCTGCTACCTGACTCTTGAAATAAGATTCATGAACTTTTAGATAAAGGCTAATCTAAATCTGAGGTGAAGCAGTGCTGCACAGGAAGATCCTCTCTGTGAATAAAATACATGTTTTATTTTGCAATTAAAATGTAAAATAAGATTCTTGTCAGCTTAAAACTTTTATTTGTAAATATCTCAATGGAAAGCTTCAGCATTGTTATTATATCAAATAATCCTACAATATATTACATTTTGTAATACACATTCGTGTGCTGTGATGTGTGTGCCTGTGTACATGTGCTCAACAGTGTTCAGAAATGGAGATCCGAGAACAACCTGTGGTAATTGGTTTTGACCTCCCTCAAGGTTCTCAAGGATCAAATTTTGGTTGTCTGGCTTGGCAGCAATTGCCTTCTGTAAATGGCACTTTTATTTCCTTTATTTTATTCTTTCTGAACTCTAGTTGGCTGGTTCAACACAGCTGTTCTGGTTCAAAACTCCGCTCCAAGCTAATTGATTCAAACTCTTCTCTCATCTTTTCACTGAATTGCTTCATGAACTAAACTGAACTGCACCGAGCTCAGTTGAACTTTCCTCTCTCGCTGCACTGCTCTCAGCCTCTCTTTCAGATCCGTTCTCATGAGAGCTGGATATATCCTATCTCTGACTCATTATGCCAAGTCTTTTTCTGATTGGTCACTTTGTCTGCCCATAAACTAGACTTCATTGTTTGGGATTAAAAGAGTGTACTAAAGGTGTGTCTAAATTCCAGCCAGAGGGATTAATGCTGTGTACCAAAGGTGTGTCTCTACTGCAGCCTGATCAGAAAGACTTTGGATGTGATCCCTTCTCAAAGTAGTCATGTTGTACTTAAAACCCCTCTATATCTTCATTCATTGAGCCACCTCAATCATTTTAATATTATCTCCTGCTAACATGAACCCATGTTCAAGCTCATTAAAAAGCACATATCACTTATAAGTTGAATATAGACCATGTGTGTCTTTCTGCTTTTCAGATACCTCACTCAGGATGATCTTTTTTAGCTCCTACCATTTGCCTGCAAATTTCATGATTTCATTGTTTTAATTGCTGAGTAGTATTCCATTGTGTAAATGTACCACAATTTCTGTATCCACTCCTCAACTGAGGGACATCTGGATTGTTTCCAGTTTTTGACTATTACGAATAAAGCTGCTATGATCACGGTTGAGCAAATGTCCTTCTTGTATACTTGAGCGTAGTTTGGATATATGCCTAGGAGTGGTATAGCTCCTAGCTATATCCCTAATTGTCTGAGAAAGACCCAGATTGATTTCCAAAGTGGATATTAGATATATAATATAGGATAAACATACTAAAATCTGTACACCTAAAGAAGCTAAGCAAGAAGAAGGACCCTAGGTAAGATGATCGCTCCTCACTCAGAAAGGCAAATGGGACAGACATCAGAAGAGGGAGAAAACAGGGAACAGGAGCCTATCATAGAGGGCCTCTGAAAGACTCTACCCAGAAGGGTATTGAAGCAGATGCTGAGACTCTAGCCAAACACTAGGCCGAGTGCAGGGAATCTTATGAAAGAAGGGAGAGATAGAAAGACCTGGAAGGAACAGGAACTCCACAAGGAGAACAACAGAACCAAAAAATATGGGTTTAGTGGTATTTTCTGAGACTGATACTCTAACCAAGGACCATTCATGGATATAACCTAGAACCCCTGCACAGATGTAGCCCATGGCAGCTCAGTGTCCAAGTGGCTTCTCTCATAAGGGAAACAGGGACTGTCTCTGACATGAACTCAGTGGCTGGCTCTTTGACCACCTCCCCCTGAGGATTGGGGCAGCCTTACCAGGCCACAGAGGAAGACAATGCAGTCAGTCCTTATGAGACCTGATAAGCTAGGGTCAGATGAAAGGGTAGGAGGACCTCCCCAATCAGTGGACTAGGGCAGGGGCATACAGGGAGAAGAGGGAGTGAGGGTGGGATTGGGAGGAGTTGAGGTAGGAAGCCACAGCCAGGATGGGATACAAAGTGAATAAATTGTAATAAATAATAATAATAAAATTACAATTGGAAAAAAATCGTTATTCACAAGACTGTGAGATAATGTTTGTCAAAGGAAAAAAACATATATCTATTCAAAAAATAAGAAATCTGAAGACTTTTATAAAAGTATCTATTTTAATTTATATTTTGTACAGATGTGTATGTTTTTATATGGGTATTTATTTGTAAATAACTTAATGGAAATTTATACATATATATTTTAATGTTATAAAATACAAACAATATTTAAACATTGAAATTTACATCAATAATTAAACAAAGAGAAGCAATTAATTTGAAAGAGTATAAAACAGGGATACAAAAAAGAAACAAACATTTTGGATCTGTTGCTCTCCTTGTGGAGTTCCTGTTCTCTCCAGGAATTATTCTCTCCTACTACTCTGCCCAAAGTTTGGCCATGAGTCTCAGCATTTGACTCGATGGAGATGGTCTGGAACCCCTGCACAGACGTAGCCCATGGCAGTTCAGTGTCCAAGTGGGTTCTATAGTAATGGTGACAGGGACTGTCTGACAGGAACTGATTGGCCTGCTCTTTGATCATCTCCCCCTGAGGGGGGAGCAGCCTTACCAGGCCACAGAAGAAGAAAATGCAGCCACTCCTGATGAGACCTGATAGACTAGGATCAGAGGGAAGGGGAAGAGGACCTCCCCCATCAGTGGATTGGGGGAGGGGTGTGGGAGGAAAAGAGGGAGGGAGGTACAGGGGGGATACAAAGTGAATAAACTGTAATTAATAAAAATAAAAAGTAATTAATAAAAAAGTGTGGGTCACAACCACATAGTTGCAATATAGTTCATAAACTACATTGAACAAATCTTTTCAAAAGTAGACTGGGACACCTGAAATGAAGACAATAAAATTAGCAAAGACACAGTACTGATAAGACTATTAAATCACTCCTTTTGGTAAGGGAAGTTTCCAGAGAAGTTTAGTCCAGAGACACAGGTTGCTTCCTCATTTAAGATATTTTTTTAACAAAAATATATTACTTCCCCTTTATTTGATTATAACTGCAATTAGAATGAAATTATTCTTTTTCTAATATATTTTAATTGAAATAGAATCACATCTCCCTTTTCCCCTGTGAAAATAACTAATGAATTTTTCTTAATGCTGTACTTCATTTTTGTTGTTTAAAGTATTATAAATGATAATTAAAATTACAATACAAAGATGTTATAAGACAATAACATGCAAAACAAATGTTTCTGTTAGCCTGCTATCATCACAATAGATAGAATTATATATATATTTTTTAACTTTTTAATTTTTTATTAATTACACTTTATTCATTTTGAATCCCCCCATAAGCCCCTCCCTCCTCCCCTGCTGATCCCACCCTCCCTCCCCTTTCTGCATGCATGCCCCTCCCCAAGTCCACTGATAGGGGAGGTTCTCCTCTCCTTTCTGATCTTAGTCTATCAGTTCTCATCAAAAGTGGCTGCATTGTCCTCTTCTGTGGCCTGGTAAGGCTGCTCCTCCCTCAGGGGGAGGTGATCAAAGAGCAGGCCAATCAGATTATGTCAGAGGCAGTCCCTGTTCCCATTACTAGGTAACCCACTTGGACACTGACCTGCCATGGGCTACATCTGTGAAGGGGTTCTATTTTGAAACTTTAAGTGGGATTTCAGTAAGTTTTAAATCCTTTTATTTTCAGTATAAAACCAATACATCCTTTTTTCTTTTAAATTGTAGGGTTTTTTTCTTTTCTAATATTTTTCTTTTTCGAGAACTTCATGCTTTTAATATACTGTTTATATATTGGTAATTCCTAACTCTTATTCCTCAGTGGGCACAGCCATAGCCACTGGAAATGGCAAGATTCATGAAGCCAGCACAGCTGTTTGACACACTTCCAGCAAAGCTGATTGTATTGATACAATCATTGTCCTTCTAGTTCTAACTTTTGGGTTTTGATCTATGCTTGTTGCATTCTTGGGGACTTTCTGCAGTATGATTCATTTTATGTCTTTTTCTGAGAAAATTATGTCTGAGTTTTTTTTTTTGTTTGTTTGTTTGTTTTTAGGAAAATCCTAAAATTAACTTTGTGTGGCTATTATTTGGAGCTCATTAAGCACAGACAAGCACATAGTTAGATGAGGTCATTACTGCAGGAATCTTCTTGGGATACATATCTGCCACTGAGCTGATTCAAAGAGCATAATTAGTGCAGAGACACAGAGACAATTGGCAAACTCAGACTGGCTGTAAGTAGTGATGCAAGGTCTCCTTTTATTACACGCTTAGAATTCTCTGAAAACGTAGTTTAAAGAGAGGGGATACACCCCTGTAGGAGTAAAACTCAGCTAATAAGATAGGTTGACTAAAAGAAAACTTTTCCTACTTTATAGCACAGATCATGAAACATATACTTAAAAAAAAGTCAGGTATTAGCTATTCAAAAAAAAAAAAACTGTCTCGGATATTTGTTTGTCTGGAGTGCTTTAAAATTGCAAACACTGCCAGCCTAAAAGCAGGCTGTCATATGACAAATATGTTTACATTGGAGGACACATTCTTTAGATTCTTTAAATTGGAGTTATAGAGGTAATAATAAGAAAAATCTGTTCTGTTTGTATTTTCTAATTGTAACTAAATTGTAACCCTGGACATGTAATGAAAATCAAACACATTCTCTGTACCACTTGGATAATCATTAGTCTTTGTTCTGTGAAACCTGTATAAATAAAGAAGCACCTGGTTGCTAGTCAGTCACAGCCACAGCACAGAAGCAGCCTGATTGCTAGACAGTCAGAGCTGCAAAATTTCCCAGACCATCACACCTGAATGACTCCCTTCCCTTCATCCACTCCTTATCACCTCTGTGGGCAGCCCTGTCAGCAAGAAAGCCTCAGCCACAGCTAAGATGGTCCTCAGCACACAATTTCCTTTATCTCTCTTTTAAGAAATGATAACAACAGCAAAAAATTAGGATAAATTCATTCTTCAGCACCACCCAAAGGAAACACTTATGGTATATATGTATTTGCAAACACAAGACATATGCATACATGTAAGAATATATATGTGTAAATAATTGCATAACATACACATGAATTACCATGAATGCTCAGTGCCTTAATTTTTCCAAAATATGCATGTCTTTGACATGTATTGAATGAGATATATGTTATAATTAAAAATTACTTCATTTCTAATTATATATATAAATTAGTAAAACCATCCCATAATAATGTTGCTCATAAATTTATAACTGTATTGTAACATGAATACAGTAAATGCATTAAGAGTAGCATATACATAAACTAAAACAAGGATGTGTTCATTAATTTTACGGTTGAAACTACTGTATGCTTCATTTGTAAGCTATATCAGATCAACATTCTTGAGGTAAGTTTTTTTCTCACAAGATCCTTAAGTGCTTGTTTCACCTGCTGGTTCCTTAAAGTATAGATAAAAGGATTCAGCATGGGGGCAACAGAGGTGTTGAGCATAGCCACCCCTTTTGTCAAAGCAACTCCAGCCTTAGCAGATGTTTTCACATACATGAAGATGCAGCTTCCATAAGATATGGAGACAACAATCATGTGTGAGGAACAGGTTGAGAAGGCCTTTTCCCTTTGTTTGGTTGAGGGAAATTTGAAAATAGTTCTGAGAATATACGTGTAAGAGAGAATTATCAACATCAGCGTTGTTATAAGTGTGATCAAAGCTAATACAAAGCTCATGAGCTCTAAAGTGCTTGTGTCTGTGCAGGATATTTGCAGCAGAGGAGCAGAGTCACATGTGAAATGGTCAATAATATTAGAGTCACAGAAATCTAGCTCTAAGCCCATGACCAGTGGTGGAAAAATCACCAAGAACCCAGCTAGCCAGGAGCTGATGATGAGCTGGTAGCAGATCTTGTTACTGATAATGGTTGTATAGTGGAGGGGCTTGCAAATAGCCACATAGCGATCATAGGACATGGATGCCAGAAGGAAAAACTCCGTTGAGCCAAGAAAAATAAAGAAAAATAGTTGTGCAGCACAAGCATTATAGGAGATAGATTTGTTCCCAGTTAGGATGCTGACCAAAAACCTAGGATTACAGACAGAAGTAAATGAAATTTCTAAGAAGGAGAAATTCCTGAGAAAGAAATACATGGGGGTCTTCAGGTGGGAATCCAGCAGGGTGAGCGTAATGATGGTTAAGTTTCCAGTAATGCTCAGCATGTACGTGAGAAACAGAAAAAAGAAAATGACAATCTGAAGCTCAGGATCATCTGTCAGACCCAGAAGGATGAAGTATGTCACGGAAGTTCTGTTTCTCATCTCTGATGAATGGTCTACAGCAAATCTAACTGATAAAACCAACATAGAAAACATGGAAACAAGAACATGAAGCACAAGACAAGCATAGATCTTTCCTCTCTCTCTTTCTGTCTCTGTGTGTCTTTGTGTCTGTCTGCCTCTGTCTTTGCCTCTATCTCTGTTTCTCTTTCTGTGTTTTATTCTGTCTACATTTTATTATATCTTAAAAGATATGATCAAACACTTTCTGTTTAAAGCCAAATTATTCTGTTTTCATTCCGCTACCATCTACTACCTTTAATATTCTAGAAAGTATACTAATTGAGTAAAAATTCTAATACTTCATTATTGGCATCATTATGTTTTGCCTATGTCATCTTTTCTATAAAATAAAGTTCTTGATCATTGTGAAAATCAGTGATCAATTTAATTATATACAAGAGTAGTCTAAACATCAAACTAGAAAAATAAACACTGTAGCTTCTATTAATATTTTCTTAACAAAACAATAAAATTAACAAGTGTCATTATATTTTTGCATTTTAAACAATTAATAATCTCCATATTTTAAAAAATACACCATAAATTTTGTCTCCTTGTATTATTGGAGACCTTAAATTTTCAACCTTCATTCTTGATCTCTGAAATACTCTTCTCCTTAAACTTAATTAACATTAAGTTTTTGTTGATATGTATAAAATTGCTAAAAGAAGTTTTTGAAATTTAATTAATCTTCAATCAGCAAACAATGTATTTTTACATCATATGCCAACAATTCATAACTGACAACTGAAATATACAAATATTTTAATATGCTCTCTAGAACTATCTTAAACAACTACATCAGTTGCATGAACTTGACTTGATCAGTCTAAAAAAATGGATGCTCAAATATCAAGAAAATGCACTACATTCTTCACATTTAATGTCTAGAATGTTTCATTTAATATATATGTATAACTTGAAATTTTTAAGTGATTAATATATGCATATATATGTATATATATGAAATTGATTTATAAATAAAACTGCATAAGAGACAGTAAGTAAAGCTGAAACAATGAACAGAAACAACTTGAAAATACTTACCAATTTGAAGTATTAATACTTAAAGTAAAATATCAAGCACAGAGTAACAGTCTGGGTTCCTGAACTTAGCATAGTCCTATAGCAAAAAGAAAAATCAGTGTTTCTCTCCTCCTACAGATAGGCATCTCCTCACTGTACTCTTTATGTTTAATCTCTAAATATGGAGTGAAACATCTTCTTTGTGTTTCTCAGTATCATCCAACATCTAGGACCCTGACATATTCCTTACAATATTTTAACAAGACATATCTAGATGGGAGTTTTATTGCTATAAAATTATTCAGATTATTCTAATATTTCCCAAAGGGATGTTGTCATTAAGTTTTTCTAAGTAAAATGTAAACATAGTACTCATAATATGTTTGCAACACATAACTTCAAAAATACTCTACAGAACATGGAAATGTATAATGACTTCTGGGATAAATAATAATAGGGCACTAGTGTATACAGGTAGAATATTACTTCCAGGAATCATATTTAATTGGTTTGATTATATGACCTATGTCCCGGGAGAGATATAGAATTTATTTGCAAGGAGTTAAGTAGGTATTTAGAAGGGATGGATCTAACAACAAAAAATAGTTATCTTTTCACACTGATTTTCATAGGACAGTGTTGAGACAAGCTACTCCCAAACAATCTGTAAACCAGCAGTAGACTTTTCAGGCTGTGCCTTGCTTTGAGAAACTCCATTTTACAAGCACCCTTTGACTCCATTTTGAGGGTGTAGGATAAAAATATGTGTTATCATCAACAAAAGAAGTCAGTTTAGAACATTAAAATAAAAGTACAGTAGAGGTCTAAAGAGGAAATACAGCTGGCCTTGAACCTATTATGTAGCCAAGGACTGGCTTGAAGTTCTTCTTCTCCTACCCTTACTACCCAAGTATAGGATTTAGGCAAGGCCACTGCGTCACATTCAAGGTTTTCCCACAGTTCTGACATAGTCAATTTTACATATGTATTAACTGAAGGTGAATTTGTTCTATTTTTAATTGAGAATTTGTGGTAATAATATATTTGAGATCCTTTAAGTATTTTTTTCTGATCTGACATGTTTTAAAGGAGAAGATGATACATCATATAACCAAGTACCCTCAAAATCAGATATCTGTGTGTTTCTATTTTTTACTTTATTTTTTATTTTTATTATTAGGTACATTTTATTAACTTGGTATCCCAGCTGTATCCCGCTCCCACATTCGTCCCAATCCCACCCTCCCTCCCTCATCTCCTCCCTGACCTTTTCCAAGTCCACTGATTGGGGAGGACCTCCTCCCCTTTCATATGACCCTGTTTTATCAGGTATCTTCAGGACTGGCTGCAAAGTTCTCCTCTTCGGCCTAGCAGGGCTACTTCTCCCTTGAGGGGTGGGATGGTCAAAGAGCCTGCCATTGATTTCCTGTCAGAAATAGTCCCTGTTCCCCTTACTAGGAAACACACTGGTTACTGAGCTACCACGGGCTACATCCGAGCAGAGGTTCCAGGTTATATCCATACAAGGTCCTTGGTTGGAGAAACAGTCTCATAAAAGAAAGAAGGGGGAGATAGAAAGACCTGGAGGGGACAGGAGCTCCACAAGGAGAGCAACAGGACCAAAAAATCTGGGCACAGATTCTCTGAGACTGATACTTCAACCAAGAACCAGGCATGGAGATAATATAGAACCCCTTCACAGATGTAGCCCATGGCAGCTCAGTCTCCAAGTGGTTCCCTAGTAATGGGAACAGGGACTGTCTCTGACATGAACTCAGTGGCTGGCCCTTTGATCACCTCCCCCTGAGGGAGGAAACAACCGTACCAGGCCACAGAAAAAGACAATGCAGACAGTTCTGATGAGATCTGATAGACTAGGATCAGATGGAAGGGGAGGACCTCCCTATCAGTGGACTGGAGAGGGGCATGCGAGGAGATGAGGAAGGAAGGGTATGATTGGGAGGGGCTGAGGGAGGGGGCTACAGCTGAGATACAAAGTGAATAAACTGTAATTAATATAAAAATTTACATTGAAATTAAAAAAAGGAATACTATTTCTGCCTGAGTTTCTACAATGAGACCAGATTCCACTCAGAAAATAGGTCTCCAGTTTTGATTATATGTCACAACTAAACTGTGCATATTCTCTAATATGTCTTAAAGAAAAGAGTAGTAAAACTAAGAATGTTCTCTCTCCCTAATTCTGATACAAAGTTTAAATAAATAAATTGTGTTCTTTAATCAATGTTAAATAAATCTGGTGTTCAGCTAAATTGATAGAAATGGACCTGAGGTTCTGGTTAGAGGATCAGAGTCATAGGAAAGTGATTAAACTGGAATACTGAGAAGTCTGGGCTACTGTGCAATGTACATTCCTGGTAAAGGAAAAGGATTTTGAGACTCTTTTGAAAGGTCCACTTTGAACACTTTTATGTGACACGTTTATTTGGAAAATTCCTGACAAACTCTTCCCAATTTGGTTTTCTTTTTTTTTTTTTTTTTTTTTTTGAGTGTTGTTTTTGTTTTCACTCCAATTTGCTAAGAAGTTGGGGCATTTCGATATTCTAGAGCCACTTTAAGCTTTTAAATTGTTTGGTTCTGTGTCTGCTGTTGTGGGATAAAGATTCAGAGAGCTAAAATTCCTAGAAACTTATTTGTAGCATTTGATTCTGTAATCAACGACCTGCTGGTTTCATTTTCTGGGTTCATGTGCATGTTCACTCTAAAACAGTAGACATTGCGTGTGGTGTGCATGTATAGTCATCTTTACATCCTTAAGCTGTTACTTGGTTTCTCCTACTTCCAATGTCCATCCCCTTTGTCTTTCTAGATGAGGATTGATCATCTTACCCCTGGACCTCTTTCTTGTTTATCTTCTTTAGTTGTACACATTTTAGTATGTTTATCCTATCTTATAGGGCTATATAAGTGAGTATATACCATGTGTGTCTTTCTGATCCTGGGATACCTCACTCAGGATGATCTTTTCTAGATCCCACCATTTGCCTGCAAAATTCATGATTATCTTGTTTTTAATTGCTAAGTAGTATTCCATGGTGTAAATGTACCCCAATTTCCGTGTCCATTCCTCTGTTGATGGACATCTGGGTTGTTTCCAGGTTTTGGGTATTACGAATAAGGCTGCTACAAACATGGTTGAGCAAATGTCCTTGTTGTGTACTTGAGCATCTTTTGGATATATGCCTAGGGGTGGTATAGCTGGATCTTGAGGTAGCACTATTCCTAATTGTCTGAGAAAGCGCTGGATTGATTTCCATAGTGGTTGTACCAGTTTACATTCCCTCCAGCAATGGAGGAGGGTTCCTCTTTCTCCACATTCTCTCCAGCATATGTTATCTCTTGAGTTTTTGATCTTAGCCATTCTGGTGGGTATAAGGTGAAATCTCAGGGTCGTTTTGATTTGCATTTCTCCGATGACTAGGGATGTCGAACATCTCCTTATGTGTTTCTCTGCCATTCTGTATTCTTCTACAGAGAATTCTCTGTTTAGTTCCATACTCCACTTTTTAATTGGGTTACTTGGATTATTGCCTTTTAACTTCTTTAGTTCTTTATATATTCCAGACATCAGCCCTCTGTCAGATGTTGGGTTGGTGAAGAGCCTTTCCCAATCTGTAGGCTGTCGTTTTGTTCTAACGACAGTGTCTTTTGCTTTACAGAAGCTTTTCAGTTTCATGAGGTCCCATTTATTGATTATTGCTCTTAGGGCCTGTGCTGATGGTATTCTGTTCAGGAAGTTGTCTCTTGTGACAATGAGTTCTAGGCTGCTTGAGGTCTTTGATCTACTTGGACTTTAGTTTTGTGCAGGGTGATAAATATGGATATAGTTTTGTTGTTATTATTATTATTATTATTATTATTATTATTATTATTATTATTTTGCATGTAGACATCCAGTTGGACCAGCACCATTTGTTGAAGATGCTGTCTTTTTTCCATTAAATGGTTTTGGCTTTTTTGTCAAAAATCAAGTATTCATAGGTGTGTGGGTTTATTTCTAGATCTTCTATTCGGTTCCACTTATCCACCATTCTGTTTCTATGCCAGTACCAATCAGTTTTTATTATTATTGCTCTGTAGTACAACTTGAGATCAGGGATGAAGATACCTCCAGAGGATCTGTTGTTGTACAGGATTGTTTTGGAAATTCTGGGTTTTTTTTTTGTAGCCTACCACAGAAGGCACCTGAAAGACTCTACCTAGCAATGCATCAAAGCAGATGCTAAGACCCATAACCAAACCTTTGGCAGAGTTAGGGAATCATATGAAGGAAGGAGGAATTAGTATATCCTAGAGGGGACAGGGAGACCCACAAGGTCCAAATATATTTGAGCACAGGGGTCTTCTATGAGACTGTTTATCCAACCAATGATTATACATGGATATAACCCACAACCCCCGCTCAGACATAGCCCATGGTAACTCAGTATCCAAGTGAGTTCCCCAGTAAGGGGGACAGGAACTGTTTCTGACATGAGCTCATGAGCTTCCCCTCCCCACTGAGGGAGGAGCAGCCTTGCTAGGCCACAGATAAGGACATTGCAACCATCCTGAAGATACCTGATAAGCTAGGGCCAGATGGAAGGAGAGGAGGACACCCCCATTCAGTGGACTCGGAAGGGGGCAGGGAGGAGATGAGGGAGGGAGGTTAGGATTGGGAAGGAAAGAGGGGGTGGGCTACAGCTGGGATACAAGTGAATGTATAAAATTATTTAAAAATAAAAAATATTAATTAAAAATTCTTAAGCTGTAATTACACGATCAAAAAAATATCATTAAGGAACTTCCAAGATGGCAGTCACCAGAGTGCACTGTATCTGAGTGACAGATGACCAGAGACTTCAGGTGGGAAGAGACACCCTAGGAGCTTGGAACCACAATTCCAAGCCTTCCACAGCTGTCTCCCAGGTCCAGGAGTCCCACAAGATCTAGAGGCGCCTGGTGTGGATCTGTCTATAAATAGCATGGGTCCTCAGTCCCAGGGACCCTCTGCAGCAATAGCCAAACCTAGGATTCCTCCAGCCTGCCTGAGGACAGCTCTTGAATACTGGGTCCAGGAGCCACGCAGAGTGCTGGTCTCATGCGGCATCCAGGCAATCTTGCAAAATCCTGGACTCACTGCACCCAAGAGGATCCAAGGAAGGAGGCTTAAATTGCACTCAGAAGGGGAAATATAATAGACAGAGGTAATGGTTGAAGGGAGGAAACAAGGTAGGAGAGGAAACACAGAGAGATATGAGGGTGGAGATCAGACCTGGTGTGAGAATCTGTGGGTGAGGGCATCTCTCTGACAAACTTGAGACCTAAATCAGGGTAGGCTCCTGAAGGATATGAGAGGGGTTCTAGCAGAGACTCCTAGTAGCAGGGACCATAGAGATGGAAGAGGACACCCTCTAACTAGACAAGTAGAGGGAGGGGAACACCAACCCACCTACAAAAACTGCAACTCAAAATTCACCCTGCCTACAAGATGTGCAGGGATAAAGAAAGAGCAGATATAGCAGAAACTGAGGGAGGTCTAACCGATGCCTGACCCAACCCACGACCTGCCCCATGGGAGAGAACCAACTCCTGACACTATTAACGATACTCTACTATGCTTGCAGACAGGAGTCAAGCAGAGTTGTTCTCTGAGAGGCTCCACCCAGCAGCACCTCAAAACAGATGCTGAGACTCACAACCAAACATTGGGAGAGGCATAGAGCCCTATGGAAAAAGGAGGGGTGGGAGGACCTGGAGGTGATAGGAGCTTCACAAGAAGAGCAACAGAGACAACTAACTGAAGCCAAGAGGGGCTGCTGAGACTGAAGCACCAGCCAAGGACCTTGCTGGACTGGACCCGGGCCCCCACACAGACATAACTGATGGGCAGCTCAGGCCTCATGTGGGTTCCCTAATAAGGAGGCTGAGGGCTCTCTCTGACATGGATTCTCTTGTCAGCTTTTCAATTACTTCCTAATGGAGGAACTGCCTTGCCAGGCCACAGGAGAACATGCTCATCCTTGCTGATATGGCTTGATGAGCTGAGGTAGATGAGAGGGGGCTCCACTTTTCTGAGGAATAGTGGAGCTGATTGGGGGAAAAGGAGGGAGGGTGGGACTGGGAGGTGAGGAGGGATAGAGCTATGACCAGGATGTCAGGATGTAAAGTGAATCAATAAATCAATTAATTAATTAAAAGACCCAAAATACTATGATAAATAGATAGATAGATAGATAGATAGATAGATAGATAGATAGATAGATAAGTAGAATCAGTAACCCATTTTGTAAGGTCTGTGTGTCTGTGTGTGTGTGTGTGTGTGTGTGTGTTCCCAATTTTGTCTTTTTTCTGAACTAGATTTTCTTGCTGTTTCATTTGATTTATAATTTTTGGTGTTTTTAGTTTTCCCCAGAACCATTGCTTCATTCTGCATAAATGCAGATATAAATTCTTTTGGGACTTAGTAAAAGAAAGTTTAATTTAAACTACAGGTAACAAGCATCTGGAAGTTGAAACTTTATCTGAAGTAGAATTTGACCTAATATGAGCCAACAGTTTGGAAAAACTAAACTTTAAAAGATCTTTAAGATTCTTAAGAGCATCTTTATTTGTAATAGCCAGAACTTGGAAACAACCCAGATGTCCATCAACGGAGGAATGGATACAGAAATTGTGGTATTTTTACACAATGGAATACTACTCAGCAATCAAAAAGGAGGAAATTTGCAGGCAAGTGGTGGGATCTAGAAAAGATCATTCTGAGTGAAGTATCCCAGAAGGAGAAAGACAAACTTGGTATATACTCGCTTATATAGACCTACAAGACATGATAAACATAATGAAATCTACACACCTAAAGAAGATAATCAAGAAAGTGGACACAGGCGAAGGTGATTAATCCTCATTTAGAAAGACAAATGGGATGTGCATTGAACTTATGACAGGAGTCTACCACAAAAGGCATCTGAAAGACTCTACCTAGCAGTGTTTCAAAGCAGACACTAAGACTCATAACCAAACCCTCGGCAGAGTGCAGGGAATCATATGAAAGAAGGGAAGTTAGTATGATATGGAAAGGATAGGAGCTCTACAAGGACCAAATATATCTGGGAACAGGGTCTTTTCCGAGACTGACACTCAACCAAGGACCATCTATGGATACAACCTAGAACTTCTGCTCGGATGTGGCCTGTGGTAGCTCAGTAACCAAGTAGTTTTCCAAAGTAAGGGGAACACGGACTATTTCTAACAGGATCTCAAGGGCAG
>NW_026596131.1:17015624-17086010 GCF_907164565.1 Psammomys obesus | reverse complement strand
AGGGGACTTGGAAAGGGGCAGGGAGGAGACCAGGGAGGGAGTGTGGGGTTGGGGAGGGAATGAGGGAGCGGGATACAGCTGGGACACAGAGTTAACAAAATGTAACTAAAAAGAAAAATAAAAAAAAAAGAATAAGAAAAAAAAGAGCATCTAATATGTTATTCTGCATAAGAATAACTCATGTGATATTCAGCCTATAAAATTATTGTAACACATTATTCCTCTTTTAAGCCTTTATTATCTTATATATAAGGCTGACTAACCTACACAGCATATGTGCATATGGAGGTATATATATATATGTCAATACAAAATTTTATTAAGGCTATTTGCTATTTATTTAAAATTCAGATGACTGTATTTGTGTTAAATTTATGGTGCATAAATTAACTTTTCATCAAACAATTCCACACTATGCCAACTTTATAAACAATAATATTCATTATTGGATGAGTGTTCATTATACTTTGGTGGACAAATGAATTCAGTGAGTAAATCTTACCTGGGAAAACCACAAATGTCTAAAGGGAGTGAATGAATTATAAAATCTTCTTTTATTTTTTCTCAGAGAAATTTCAAAATGCCTTGGTATTAGACAAATTAAATGTAAATCCCTAGGCATTTAGGTGGGATGTGATATGCTTACCTTCTGCAGTTTGCTCGGTAGAAGAATGTGCAATATCCATATGTTTTGTAAACATTAAGGTGAGCTGTTTTTGCTTTTGGAATGATACAATGATATATTAGTTACTCCCTTGTTGCTGCAAAGCATCTGGCAAAAAGCAACTCAAGGAAAGAAGTGTTCATTTCAACTTACAGGATTTAGTTCATAGTAACAGAGAAAGCATGAAAGTGGGGGAGCTGAGGCCACTGGTCACTTTGTATATTCAATCAGGAAACAAAGAGCAATGAATGCTAATGTTTCACTAGTTTCTACTTTTCATACATTCTGGGACTCCAGCTCATTAAATGGTACCCCATATTTAAAATGTATCATCCCACTCCAGTTAACCTAATCTGGACAACCCCACATAAAAATGCTCAGAGATCTGGATACAAGATGTTAAGTTGAAAAGCAATATAAACCACTGCAGTTGTCAACATTAATTCATTAAGTGCCTCTTGGAAATGGCTCTTTGTGTGTGGCTGCTATTATGCATTTCAGCTGTATAAAGCTAAATATTGTAATGTCTGATTCTCTATGTATATCCAACCTAATTGGGAATGCCTACACAATTGTTCACGTAGGTGAAGTACTGTTTACAAAATTCACTATTAGATTTAAATTTTCTGTGTTCATTGAATCATTGTGTTATTGGTGGTTGGGATTGTGGCTTGTTATTTTTAGGTTCTTGGCCTCTTATTGAAGGGATTGAAAAAAAGACTCACATAGATGGTAGAGAATCAAGGAAACATTGCTCAAGCAGAGTGATACTGTCCTATCAAGCTTGTCCACAGGTCATATGAATGAGGGACTTAAGAACCCCGGTTATTGTTTGAGGCTCTTTTATGGGGTTTAAGAGAAGAAGTCTCTTGCTTAAGGGCAGAGTGGAGTGGCTCTATGATTAGCAGGCTTGTATTACATAAGCTCTTTGCTCACTGTGAAAGTAATTTTCCATAATCTATCTTATTTTAATAACATACACAGTTTCTTATGGCTAGACATCCTATGATAAATAGGTGATTCTCCCTAAAATTCACTTAAAATGACTTAGAGGACATGGATTGCCTTATTGCCCAAGCACCCAAAGTCTATTCAGCCTAAATTACCCCATCTTTCCAGATTTTAGGACATTTTCTGATACATGTGAAACAGAAGTGGGGTGTTACCAAGAGTTGCAAAGGGAGCTAGCTTATTTTAGTTGTGTAAAATGGGTATTCACACAGCTTTGTACAAGCAGGGTTCCTCAGGTGCCGACAGGTTGGTTGCTAGGTAAACTGTTCAGAAAGGGGTATGTGTATGCATAGAAGGTGCATCTTGTTTCAAGCAACCAAGTGCATTATGAGGATAGAGGCAAGTAACCAGCCCGCATCAGGTGTTTGCCAAATTCCAAATTCATAAGCCATTTCCTGTGCTTGTCTACTTCACTACTACTCAATATTCATGCTTTTATATACGAAACAAAACTTCTATAGCATATGCAGTATAATACTACATAGCCACCTAAATATAAGTATGATGCAGACTATGCTAATGAGACTCTGAACGATGTAATATGAGATTGTCATTAGAAAATTCTATTCACTGTTTTATGATTTTCATATCTGTTTTGCACACAGTTGTTTGAATAACAAAAAAAATGATATTGGGTAAATTGACATAAAAAGCTGAAGTTTAGACTTTTCATACCACAGTGTAGTGTGGGATCCGGAGGGGAGGAGGGAGGGGCTTATGGGGGGATACAAAATGAATAAAGTGTAATTAATAAAAAAAATAAAAATAAATAAAAAATTTAAAAAAATGTTTAAAAAAATGAACGGTTTCTTGAGGTAGCACTATTCCTAATTTTCTGAGAAAGCACCAGATTGATTTCCAAAGTAAGTGGTTGTACAGCAATGGAGGAGGGTTCCCCTTTCTCCACATCCTCTCCAGCATGTATTATCACTTGAGATTTTGATCTTAGCCATTCTGATGGGTATAATGTGAAATCTCAGGGTCTATGTAATTTGCATTTCCCAGATGACTAAGTATGTTCAGCTCTATCACACCTAGGTATATATCCAAAATATGCTCAAGTATAAAACAAGAACATTTGCTCAAATATATTTGTAGCAGCTTTATTCATAATAGTCAGAATCTGGAAACAGATGTCCCTCAGTGAAGGAATGGATACAGAAATTGTGGTACATTTACACAATGGAATACTACTCAGTAATTAAAAACAAGAAAATCATGAAATTTGAAGGCAAATGGTGGGATCTAGAAAAGATTATTCTGAGTGAGGTATCCCAGAAGCAGAAAGACACATGATATGTACTCACTTATAATATAGGAAAATTCACATATAATATAGGATAAACACACTAAAAATTCTGTTCACCTAAAGAAGCTAAGCAAGAAGGACGACCCTGGGTAAGAAGATCAATCCTCCTTCAGAAAGGCAAGTAGGATGGACATTAGAAGAGGGAGAAAACAGGGAATAGGACAGGATCCTACCACAGAGGACCTCTGAAAGACTCTATTCAGCAGGATATCAAAGCAGATTCTGAGACTCATATCCAAACAATGGGCAGAGGGCAGGGAATCTTATGAAAGAAGAGGGAGTGAGAAAGACATGGAGGGGACAGGGCTCCACAAGGAGAGCAACAGAACCAAAAGAATCTTGGCAGAGGGGTCTTTTCTGAGACTGATACTCCAGCCAAGGACCATGAATGGAGCTAACCTAGAACCCCTGCACAGATGTAGCCCATGGCAGTTCAGTGTATAAGTGGGATCCCTAGTAAGGGAAACAGGGGCTGTCTCTGACATGAACTCAGTAGCTGGCCCTTTGATCACCTCATCCTGAGGAAGACACTGCAGCCAGTCCTGATGAGACCTGGTAGACCTGGATCAGATGGAAGGGAAGGAGGACCTCGCCTATTATTGGACTGGGAGAGAGGCAAGGGAGGAGAAGAGGGATGGAGAGTGGGCTATGGAAGGGATGAGAGAGGGGGCTACAGCTGGGATACAAAGTAAATAAATTGTAATTAATAAAAATCAACAAATACATAAATATAAAACAAAAAACGAAATGTTTCAGGCAATCTCATGATGTGAAAAAGTTTTTTAAATTGTCTAATCTTCTCATTCATAAAACTCCCTCCAAGGAAAGACTTCCAGAATCCTCATGGCCTACCCCAAAGGCTGATTTATTTTACTGGATTTTCACTTCTACAGACAAAAATAGAAATAAACAGAGACTTTTTTTTTTTTATTTCTACTCCATGTGTGTGTGTGTCTGTGAAAAATTCTATACAGCTCTGGTGCTAATTACTACTGCCTTTGGTTTTGTATTTGTGAGCCTTCTTAATGCAAATATTCTAAAAAGTAAAGCTTAGAAAAATGTTTGCCAAGGTGATTTTGTCCAAAATAAATATTTGATAATGATAGCATTTTATCAGGCTTGTGCAGAGTCACAGTTATAACAATTACTTATGATACAAGTAAGTGAATGTGTCTAAATGTTTTATGTGCTAAACTGTGCTTTTTGAAAATTAAAATGACTCAACATGGACAACCTAGAAAGGCTAAAACAATGAAAATGATGGAACTGTGCTGTTGGTGAACTTTCTTTGATTTAGTTGTAATTTCCTTGTAAAATGTTATAGCACTTGCCTGTTGGCATTTTGCAATTTTAGTTGCAAATCTTAGAGCCTGCTGCCTCTTCCTCTATGACTTGGGGTCAGTTTAGATCAAAGGACACATCTCCTCCTGGCAATGAAAGACAACTTCAAAACACAGAATGACTAATCGGGAATGTCCTCAAGCAGGTAGTAGAGAAACAAGGGTGACACTGTCAGGTTTAAAAAGGAGTTACGATGAACACGGCTCATAAGCACAGAGAACCTTGGATTTGAAGCTAGCTTTGACTGTTTACAAAGTGCACAAAAACAGATCCACTTATACCAGGATTTTAAATATAACAACAGCTGAGATGTTATACAGAGCAGGTTATTTTGCATCATTACCTGATACTAACGGAGCTGGCTCTTTACATCTACCTGTACTCACCTCTTGTTTCTATCAAACACAACATATTTCAAATATTTCAGCAGATCCACCCGTAGATAGAACAGCACATCGGATCTAACAAGTCTAACAAATAGAGGGGAAACTATAACAGTGTAGCATAGACCCTAAACAATAAGATTCAAAAAATCCTATGACATGGATTCCTACAGGTATGAGAGAAACTGAGAATATTTTTCTTCCCAGTTCAAGCCCAAACTGCAAACAAACCCATTCCCTTTCACTAATTATATTTCTTGCTTCTCACTAAAGCATCAAGAAGTATACTCCCAGTTCAAGCCACTAGGTGAGAAAATTTCAGGAAAGCAAAAAGAATATAAGAAAATACACCTGAATGTAGGTTGTTTGTAAGGGGGCTTGAGAACGACTGAACTGTTTAGGCTTTTAGTTTGACTCCCCCTCACCACCCTTCCCTTGTTGTATTTCTCTTCTTTTGTAGCATTTGTCACTCACTGTGGCACTAGTTAATTTACTTTCCTATTATGTTGGCTATTTCCTAGTTCCTGGAAGCAAGAGCATGATCTTGTATGTCTTGTTCTTTACTGTATGCCTATTAACTGGAAAGAAGCTTTGCATGTACTGGTGAGTTATTTGTGATTACAATTACAAATTTCAGAAAACTCAGTGCATCTCTGTAGGCAGTAATTTTTTGGTGAAGTCCTTGAATGCCTGCCTGACCTGCTGGTTCCTTAGGGTGTAAATGAAGGGATTCAGAATAGGAGCTACAGAGGTGTTGAGCAAGGCAACTCCTTTATTTAGCACCACACTTTCTCTGGCAGATGTTTTTACATACATAAAAATGCAGCTTCCATATGAAATGGAAACCACAATCATGTGGGAGGAACAAGTGGAAAAGGCTTTTTTTCTTTGCTGTGCAGAGGATATCTTCAGAATTGTTCTAAGGATGAGTATGTAGGAGAGAACCACCAAAGCCAAAGTTACCATGAGAGTGAACGCTGCTAAGGAAAATGCCATCAGCTCTAGTATCTTTGTATCTGTGCAAGCAATCTGTAGCAGGGGAGAAGAGTCACAAGTGAAGTGGTCAATGATGTTAGAGTCACAGAACTCCAGCTGAAGGCCCATGATCACTGGGGGGAAAACGACAAGAAAACCAGATGACCAGGAGGCAATTACAAGTCGGTTGCACACTTTGTTGCTAATGATAGCTGTATAGTGCAGAGGATTGCAGATGGCCACATAACGATCATAGGACATTGCAGCCAGTAGAAAAAATTCTGTCGCTCCCAGAAAGATCAAAAAGAATACTTGTACCATGCAAGCATTATAGGAAATAGCTGTGTTCCCTGTAGCAATGCTGATCAGAAATCTTGGAATGCAGACTGTAGTAAATAAAATTTCTAAGAAGGAAAAATTTCTGAGAAAGAAATACATGGGCGTTTTCAAGTGAACATTTGACAGTGTCAATGTAATGATGATCATGTTTCCACTTACACTCAGTAGGTATGTGGCCAGCAAAAAGGAGAATATCACAATTTGTAGCTCTGGATCATCTGTAAGTCCCAGAAGAATAAATTCTGTGACTGATGTCTTATTTGGCATAGCTAAGGTCTGAATTTGGATAGGTCTGTGAGTAAAAGAAACAATGTCAATTCAAAATCATTTGATATGATTTCAAATATGTATGTAATGTTCTTACTCTTAAAAACAAACCTTGTACTTAACGCTTGAGAAATTCCAAAATAACTATCCATTAAAATTGAAAGTTTATACTGTGTCTGGTGAAGGAAGAAGTTAATTTGTTTCATTTTTCTTGAGGAAAATAAAACAAATTATCAAAATGTACACACTGTAATTTCAAAATCTTAATGACCATAACATACAATTTAAAATTATCACTAGAAAGCTTATCTTGAATCAAATTCAACCTTTTTTGTTTGTTCAGTCTCCCATACTGACCTGTTATTCTTTAGCCTCGTGCCTCAGTACTGTGTGAGAGTCTAGTCATTGACGTTATACTCATAGCAACTCTTGCTGGTGTTTGCTTTGGTTCTGTTGCAGAGTCTGGCTTAGCTGGCTCTGTAGTCCAGAACTTACTCTGCAGCTCAGGGTAACCTCTAATTTGTGGTAGTCATCCCTCAGCTTCACTTGTGCTGGGCTCACAGGAGTGTGAAACTACAAACAGCATCCTCAATTATTAAGCTCTCAAGCTCATAAAAAACTTGAAACAGAAAGCACTCCATGGAGAGAAACTGACTAAAAGCCTACAGTTTTTAATTAACTCTTCTCTGAAATTTAAACAAAAACAATATCACATATTTTAATGAGCAAGGTCAGAGATTAAGGCTAAATATATTATGCCAGTAAGCTTTTGCATGACAACCTTCCTCAAGCGCTGCTTTAAAACAAAATACACTGATAAATTTGTTGTTGTTAAAAAAGTGTGGCAAGAAAAGGATACATACTGTAAGGAAGCTAACACAGGAGTAACATAATAAATAGCACAAAATATAATAATTATAATCATTGTGGAAAATATCAATATATTCTTCACTGTATGCCCAATAATCATCCTTCTGTGGTTCCATGTACAAGCCCAAGGTCACATACTAGTGTCAACAAGTTAGGTAGCTTCCTGTTTGTATTCTACTTCATCCTATCCAGTGTTCTAATGTTCAAAATAGACATAAATTTTATTTGATACGTGAATAATATTCATACCTGAATAATAACCCTGCAACCATTAACGCTGGTGACAATACTCTGTCTCTTGTTTTATCTTTTTGAGCCCAGATCTTCATCTATATATCATCTTGCAAATTAATCAATTTTAACAAATCTTAATACCATTTGTGACATGTGACAATAAAATGAAAGCCTTTAGTACTGAGAATTTTAGAATTTCGTTGACTCAGATACTCAGCAACTGAAAGGTACTTTCTGGAATCACATGAGTGCATTATACTGCTACCAGTTCCAAGAAGCAAAAATTCCATGATTCTCAGGTAAACCACAAAAGGACTCTGAGTTAATGGTGTGCAATGAGGATGTAGAGGTTAATGAAATGGTTTCCTGTGTCCTCTGCCCATTAGGGATGTATAAGTAACATCACTGATGTTTACCTGAGAAAATGCATTTAACTCCTTGAGTGGTCAGGGTTACACATTTCTGAACTCACATGTCAGGTTTGGGGAAGACATAGGCAGAAAAAAGTTGGTAAATTTAACAACATGGCATGATGATGTACATTGAAAAGACTTAGGGTAAAGAGTTCTGATTTAGGCAGATGGATAACATTGCTGACAAGGGAAAACATACTTTTAGATTAGTCAGCATAGTTTAAACCTAGTGTCCTCATTTTCTGAAGTTTAATTAAAAAACAATAAGAAGACAAGTTTGTTTCATTTTTTGAATGATTTGGTCAAATTAAGTACTTCTATACAGCTACTCTGTTATTAAAATATAAATATTTTGTCTACATCTCACTTGTGAAAGCCTACCCACTTCTCCAAATTCTGATCTTTAAGAAAAAAAAATATCTAACATCATATGCCATTGACTGCATAACTTTTCTCATATTGTTCAGCAATGAACATTAAAAAACCCTTTTCTGTCTAAGGAACAGATGCATTATGTGTGTTTGTGAGTTAGGAGAGTTTGTCCTGGAGGAAAACATAACAGACACATCCCTAGAGACAGAAAAACTAATGCATCTACAATTAATTTTGCCAACATTTTACTCAAATTCCTTTGAGAACCATTAGGTCCTGGAAGATACAGAATTCTGTGTATGATGTCAGCCATCATATGAAGCAAAGCGAAAAACTGATGAAACAATTATTGCTTGCTGAGTAACTGCTCAAAATTATCCTTCATGCTTCAGGATTTTTTTTTTCTATTTTGGGTCTTTTTGTTTGTTTCCATGTGAATGTTGAGATTTTTTTTAAATTTATGTTTAGAAGTGCATTGGATGGGGATTGCATTGAATTTCTGTAGTGTGTTTTTGGTAAAATAACCATTTTTTACAACATTAATCTCCCCAATCCTTGAGCATAAGAATTCTTTCCGTTGTCTGATATTTCTTCAGCTTTTTTCTTAAAGTTCTTACTACACAATTCTTTTATTTCCTGTTAAGATTTCTTCCAAGATATTTTTGGGGCTATTATGAGTGGGATTGTTTCCCTGATTTCTTTCATGTTTGTCATTGGCTTATAGGAAGGATACTGCTTTTATATGCCAAGGTTATGTCTTTCTACTTTGCTGAATGTTTATCAAGTTTAGGAGACTATGTCTCTTGTTTCCCAAATTTTCCAGAACTTATATCATGAAGGGATTTTATCAAAGGCCTTTTCTGCATCTAATGACATGACTGTGTTGTTTTCATCCTAGAATCTAATTATGTGGTAGTTTAAATTTACTGGTTTATTAATGTTGAATCACCGTTGTAGCTGGATTAAAGGTGATTTGATTTTAGCAACTGAGGTTTTTTATATGTTTTTATAAGAATTTTTCTGTTATTTTTTTATTTTAAAAATATATTGTCATATGTTTTGATCATTTTCTTTTCCCTGAAAGATTAAAATTTTTGTTTCTACCAGAAACAAAAAAGAATAAAAAAATCACGAAGGTTTTTGGTCCTGTTGTTCTCTTTGTGGAGTTTCTGTCCCCTCTAGGTCTTTCTATCTCCCTCTTCTTTTATAAATATTCCTGCACTCTGCCCAAAGTTTGGCTATGAGTCTCAGTATCTCCTTCAATACTCTGTGGAAGGCTCCTCTCCTGTTCCCTTTCATCTACTTTCAATGTCTATCCTGTTTGCCCTTCTGAATGAGAATTAAACATCTTCCCTAGCGTTCTCCTTGTTGTTTAGCTTCTTTAGGGCTACAGATTTCAGTACGTTTATCCTTTATTATATGGATAATATCCATTTATAAGTGAGTATATACCATATGAGTCTTTTGCTTCTGGGTTACTCACTCACTAGTTCCCACCATTTGGCTGCCCAGGGAGGCCTGCAGTAACTGATACTCCAAATAAGGACTTTGCATGGCCAGGACATAGACCCCCTGTTCAGAGGAAGCCCATAGACTGCTCAGTTTCCAAGTGAAAACTGGTTTGCCAGTAAGGGGGGCAGGACTGTTTCTTACATGAACTCAGTGACCTGCTTTTTGGTCATCTCCCCCTGGAGGGTGCAGCCTTACCAGGCCACAGAGGAAGATGATGCAGCTAGCCCTGATGACACCTGATAGGTTAGGGTCAGATAGAATGGGAGGAGTCCTCTCCTATCAGGGGACTAGTAAAAGGGCATAGGAGGAGAAAGGGAGGAAGGGTAGACCTAAGAGGGGATGAGGGAGGGGGCTGCATCAGGGATAAAAAGTGAATAAATTGTAATAAATAAATAAAATATAAAAAAGAGAAAATAATCCCAGGAAGGCAAACCCATTCACAAAAACCTTTTAAAAATTAAATACCTTGGAATAAATCTAATTAATAATGTAGAAGCCTATACAATAAAATCTTTAGAACACTGAAGAAAGAAATTAAAGATGAAACCAGAACACTTGTATTCGTAGGTTTAATGTGTAAATGGAATTCTATATTTAACCCATCTTTCTTTAAAATAAATCGTAATAATGCCCAGAAATGGAAAAGAAAACCACAATTTTAAAATTCAGATAGAAGTACAAACATTACAGATATCCCAAAACAATATTGACCAATAAAAGCACTGCTGGGATGTCACAATTATTAATAACAACTTAAACCACAGAGACCTAAAATAAAAATAGCACAGAACTACTGGCAAAACAAACACAGATATTAATTGAATAGATTAAAGCACCCTGATAAAAATACACCCATTCATAGTTGTGTAATGTTTGACCAAATATAAAAACAAAACAGAACCAAAAATTCAGAAACAAAACAAAAAACAAACAAAAAAATCTACTATCTATAACAAACAGTGCTAGGAAAACAATGGATATTAACATGTTAAAGAATGAAACTTGTTCTTTCTTATCCTACAAAGAAAACAAAACGACTGCCTACAGATTGGGAAAGAATCTTCACGAACCCTATCCCTGACAATGGACTAATATCCAGTATATATGAAGAACTAAAGAAGCTGAAAAGCAACAAACCAAGTAATCTACTTAAAAAAAGGGGAACAGTGCTAAACAGAGAACTCTCTGTAGAGGAATATCGAATGGCAGAGAAGCGCTTAAGGAAATGCTCAACCTCATTAGTCATTAGGGAAATGCAAATCAAAACTACCCTGAGATTTCACCTTATACCCATCAGAATGGCCAAGATCAAAAAGTCAAGTGACAACACATGCTGGAGAGGTTGTGGAGAAAGGGAAACCCTCCTCCATTGCTGGTGGGAATGTAAACTGGTACAACCACTTTGGAAGTCAATCTGGCGCTTACTCAGACAATTAGGAATAACGCTTCCTCAAGACCCAGCTATACCACTGCTAGGTATATACCCAAAATTTGCTCAAGTACACAACAAGGACATTTGTTCAACCATGTTTGTAGCAGCTTTATTTGTAATAGCCAGAAGTTGGAAACAACCCAGATGTCCATCAACAGAGGAATGGATACAGAAATTGTGGTATTTTTACACAATGGAATACTACTCAGCAATCAAAAGGGAGGAAATCATGAAATTTGCAGGCAAATGGTGGGATCTAGAAAAGATCATTCTGAGTGAAGTATCCCAGAAGGAGAAAGACAAACTTGGTATATACTTGCTTATATAGACCTACAAGATATGATAAACATAATGAAATCTACACACCTAAAGAAGATAATCAAGTAAGTGGACATGGGTGAAGATGATCAATCCTCATTTAGAAAGAAAAATGGGATGTGCATTGAATGTATGACAGGAGTCTACTGCAAAAGGCATCTGAAAGACTCTACCTAGCAGTGTTTCAAAGCAGACACTAAGACTCATAACCAAACCATGGCAGAGTGCAGGGAATCATATGAAAGAAGGGGAGTTAGTATGATATGGAAAGGATAGGAGCTCTACAAGTACCAAATATATCCGGGCACAGGGCCTTTTCTGAGACTGACACTCAACCAAGGACCATCTATGGATACAACCTAGAACTTCTGCTCGGATGTGGCCTGTGGTAGCTCAGTAACCAAGTAGTTTTCCAAAGCAAGGGGAACAAGGACTATTTCTAACAGGATCTCAAGGGCAGGCTCTTTGTCCCCCCCCCCCAGGGGAGGAGCAGTCCTGTTAGGCCACAGAGGAGGACTTTGCAGCCAGCCCTGAAGATACCTGATAAAACAGGGTCAAATGAAAGGGGAGGAGGAGGTCCTCCCCTATCAGTGGACTTGGAAAGGGGCAGGGAGGAGACCAGGGTGGGAGTGTGGGGAGGGGGAGGGAATGAGGGAGCGGGATACAGCTGGGACACAGAGTTAACAAATTGTAACTAAAAAGAAAAATAATAAAAAAAATAAAAATAAAATAAAAAAAGATATGGGTTTTGTTCTCTAACCAAAATGTTATCTACAATTCAAATTCACTTTGAAAGGAAAAAATTTAGTTCTCTCTAATAAAGTTGCACTGGATACATTAACTACATTTTTTTATTAATACATTCTTTTTTCTCTTTCTTTTTTAATTTTATTATTTTATTTTTTAATTTTAATTTTTATTAATTACAATTTATTCACTTTGTATACCCCACCAGTAGCTCCCTCCTTCCTCCACTCCCAATCCCACCCTCCCTTTCCCTTCTCCATCCATACCCCTCCCCCAGTCCACAGATGGGGGAGGTCCTCCTCCCCTTCCTTCTGATCCTAGTCTATCAGGTCTCATCAGGAGTGGCTGCATTGTCTTCCTCTGTGTCATGCTCCCCCTTCAGGGGGAGGTGATCAAAGAGCAGGCCAATCAGTTCATGTCAGAGACAGTCCTTGTCTCCATAACTACGGAACCCACTTGGACACTGAACTGCCATGGGCTATCTCTGTGCAAGGGTTCCAGGCCATCTCCATGAGTGGTCCTTGGCTAGAGTATCAGTCTCAGAAAAGACCCCTGTGCCCAGAATTTTTGGTTCGGTTGCTCTTGTCCTTTCCAGGTCTTACTATTTCCCACTTCTTTCATAATATTCCCTGCACTCTGCCTAAAGGTTGGCCATAAGTCTCAGCATCTGCTTTGATACCCTGCAGGGTAGAGCCTTTCAGAAGCCCTCTGTGGTAGGCTCCTGTCCTGTTCCCTGTTTTCTCTCTCTTCTGATGTCCATCCTTTTTGCCTTTCTGAATGGGGATTGAGCATCTTAGCCAGACCTAAAGAAACTATTAACTACATCTTAAAGCAGCCCCCATGCATATAATTGGACAAAACAAAACAAACTCAATCATGTTTTTGTAGGGGTGTGTGTGTGTGTGTGTGTGTGTGTATGTTTATGTATGTATGTATGTGTTGTGTTTTTAGTTTTTGCTTGTTTTGTTAAGAGAAAAAGATAAATGGAACATAAAACTGGAGATCAGAAGTATTGGGAGATACTAGGTGAGGGAAATATGATAAAATATATTGCATAATAAAAATTTAGTTAAAAATTAAACCTATATGTTATACATTTTTTCAATAAAAATGAAAAAAATGATTTTTATTTTTAAAAACCTTTTAAATTTATTCATTTAGTTGTTCACTTTACATCCCAAACATATTCCCCACCTTTCTGTCCTCTGGTCCCACCCTCCCTCCCTCTTCCCAAATGATCTTTATAAATAGCAAACAAACCAAAAAACCATCCCACTGTTTTTGTTTTTTTCATTATTAACTCATAAGAATTTTGCAAACATGCACTTTCTGTCTTCATGCAATAGACCATGAAATATACTTTTCACATGCCAGTCACTCAGCTTCATCAATCACTGAGTTGACAGCTCATAGTACATTCTAAAAAATCTTTTGTATATACTGCTTTAAAATTTGTTCTTGCTCTATGGTCTACTTTCTCCTCTTCTAGCATACCAATTTATATGTATATTGGAACTTCCCTAGTTCTACACATTATAGAATGAGCAGTATTTTATAAACAATTCACCATTTTCATCATTAACTCTAAAAGCAAAATAACAAAGTTAATCCTAATTCCTCTTATCTATAGGGAATCTTGTTCTGCTGATGACAAATGGAATCTGAGGCATATAGTAACCCTTCCATTTTCTTCAAAGTACCTTAGATTCTCAAATCTTCTGAACATGTATGGGCTCCCTAATTAACCATTTAAAAATATTTGAGAGAAGATAATTATAAAATCTGCATGTGAGAATATTAACATCACTTGACAAGAAATATCCCTTGTGGGAGTTCACCTTATTATACACTTTAGTCTCCAAACAAACTCAGCACATTAATATCTATATAATAATAGGCTAGTAAACATGGTCTAATTAAAGTTTCAAAAGTAACTTACAGGATGTAAGTAAGTAAATAAAATATTTTAAGAAAAATACCTGAAATTTTATAGACATGTAATATACAGGAAAGATTTACTCTTAGGTTACATGTAAGAACAAGTCGCAGAAAGTCAAAACAGAAAATACTCTTATTCTTTATTAAGTAATCTATCATTAAAATGATGTCCCGTCCCATGGGGCAAGTTGAGCAGGGTTACCTGAAGGGAGGAGTGGGAACGGTAGGGGCAGAGACTCGAGGAATGAAGTCAAGACAGGATTCTGAACAAAGCTCAGGACTCGTTTATGCAACCTTGGATATCATTTTTAAAACAAAAGGCTGCAAGCAACTTCCTTAAAATAAAAACTACATCAGTCAGTAAAAATTTGCCCAAAAGTTCACTTGCAGATGACTTCCCTATTTAAGAACATACAGTGGTAAGAGCATCTGGTTCCATCAGGTCTCTATGAGACTAACCTCCAGACTATATGCTAAAAATAAGGTAAAGAAGTAAAATTCCATAAGCTGACTCCTTCAAAATGAGTTCAAACTGATGGAAGATTAAATTTGTTGCAGATGATGCCAGAGAGCTTTTCACAGATACTGACATCACTAACTGAGAAACCTATAGCATGGCAAGATATTTTCTTTCTGATGAAGAATTGCACTTTGGGAAATTTCCAAATGAATATTTTCCAATTTGCCTCATCAGTTTCAGTGGAGAACTTGTTCAGATTAAATCCCAGCTCATTTTACAAGTAATCATATTTCCCCTCTTTAATCACAATACATGATATAACATCTCAACTCCACTGCTGTTTTTCCCATAAATGGAATAATTAATATATTCCTAAACAGTACTGTGTTCCTGTTCTGTTCTAACTGGAGGACTATAGTCCCTACCTCATTTTAGTCTTTAATAAATCAGACTTTGACTCCATATCATTGGAGGTTGTCATGTTCTTTAATAATGAATGACGTTTTTACTCAGACCTGGTATAAGTCCTCTCCAGCGTTTATTGCCGCTTGACTTTTTTTTTATCTTAGCTGTTCTGATGGGTATAAGGCACAATGGAATACTACTCAGCAATTAAAAACAAGGAAATCATGAAATTTGCAGGCAAATGGTAGGATATAGAAAAGATAATCCTGAATGAGGTATCCCGGAAGCAGAAAGATACACATGGAATATACTCACTTATAAGTGGATACTAGACCTATAATATAGGATAAACATATGAAAATCTGGACACCTAAGGAAGCTAAGCAAAAAGGAGAACCCTGGGTAAGATGATCAGTCCTCACTCAGAAAGAAAACCGGATGGACATGGTCAGAAGGAGAAAACAGGAAACAGGATATGATCCTACTAGAGGGTCTCTGAAAGACTCTACCCAGCAATGTATCAAAGCAGATGCTGAGACTCTTGAACAAACTTTGGGCAGAGTGCAGGGAATTCTGTGAAAGAAGAGGGAGATAGTGGGATCTGGAGAGTACAGGAGTTCCACAAGGAAAGCAACAGAACCAAAATATCTGGACACAGGGGACTTTTCTGAGACTGATACTCCAACCCAGGACCATTCATGGATATAACCTAGAACCCCTGCTCAGATGTAGTCCATGGCAGCTCAGTATCCAAGTGGGTGTCCTAAGTAAAGGGAACAGGAGCTGTCTCTAAGTAAAGGGAACTCAGTGGCGGGCTCTTTGACCACCCCCACCGGAGTGGGAAGCAGCCTTGCCAGGACACAGAGGAGGACATTGCAGCTAGTCCTGATGATACCTGATGGGCTTGGGTCAGATGGAACAGGAGGAGGACCTTCCCTATCAGTGGACTTGGAGAGGGGCAGGGAGGAGATAAGGGAGGGTGGGTAGGATTAGGAGGGAATGGAGGGAGGGGGCTACAGCTTGAATACAAAGTGAATAAGCTCTAATTAATATAAAAAATAAAACTTTAATTAAAAAATAATTGGGAAATAAAACAGTTAACGTCGGAGGTAGTGCTGAATTTAAATTATTTATTACAACAACAAGGCTACTCAAGTTGAACTGGAAAATAATTGAGAAGAAATGTTTTAAATTTAATGTAAAATTTTACTTGCTGATTCAATTAAGTTTAAATTGAAAACTTATGAGGTTGACTTTTCTGACGAACTAGTTCTATTTGGTAGTACCAAAGAATTCCAAAATTAACAAATACCTCTAACAACTAATCATTTTAATTATTTATTTCAAAGTTCATTTTCATTAGTTTAGCCCCTTAAAATAAACAGTATTTCTGGATGTGGTGGTGCATGCCTTAAAATCCAGCACTCACAGGCAGAAGCATCTGTGTAAGTTCAAGATCACCCTAGACTATATCAGGTATCTCTAAAACAAATCTAAGGGCACATCCATATGGGCTTTAAAAATCCTGAGTGATACTGATCTCAGCTCCATTGACAAGTATCCAAAGTTACTAAGTATTTCTCTCACTTTGTTTATTAAATGTTTCTATAATTAGACTTTTAACTTTTTATGACAATCAACATTTTACTTGGTCTATTTCTAAGGAATAAGATTATTATTCTTGGATACAGAAATTGTGGTACATCTACACAATGGAATATTACTCAGCAATAAAAAACAAGGAAATCATGAAATTTGCAGGTAAATGGTGGGATCTAGAAAAGATCATCCTGAGTGAGCTATCCCAGAAACAGAATATATATACACATGGTATATACTCACTCATATAGACATATAATATAGGATAAACCTACTAAAATCTGTACACCTAAAGAAACTAATCAAGAGGGAGGACTCTTGCTAAAATGCTCAATTCCTATCCAGAAAGGCAAAGAGGATGGACATCAGAAGAAGGAGAAAAGAGGGAACAAGTCAGGAGCCTGACACAGAGGACCTCTGAAAGGCTCTGCTCTGCAGACTATCAATGCAGATGCTGAGACTTTTGGGCAACCTTTGGGCAGAGTGCAGGGAATCTTTTTAAAGAAGTGGGAAACAGTAAGATCTGCAGAGGACAGGAACTCCACAAGGAGAGCAACAGAACCAAAAAATCTGAGCACAGGGGTCTTTCCTGAGACTGATACTCCAACCAAGGACTATGCATGGAGATAACCTAAGACCCCTGCACAGATGTAGCCCATGACAGTTCAGTATCCAAGTGGGTTCCATTGTAATAGGAACAGGGACTGTCTCTGACATGAACTGATTGATATGCTCTTTAATTACCTCCCCCTGAGGGGGAAGCAGCATTACCAGGCCACAGAGGAAGACAATGCAGCCACTCCTGATGAGACCTAATTGACTAGGATGAGAAGGAAGAAAAAGAAGACCTCCCCTATCAGTGGACTTGGGGAGGGGCATGCATGCAGAGGGTGGAGGAAGGGAGGGATTGGGATGGGAGGAGGGAGAGAACCACAGAGGGGATACAAAGTGAATAAAGTGTAATTAATAAAGAAAAAAAATGACACAATACTTTAAAAAAGTTTCTTATTCTTGTTTATAGCTAGTTAAAGACGTTATGATTTTTTAAAGACTACCTTGGATCATATAGAGAGTTCTCTGTCAGCCTGTGATACATAGTGAAATTCTGACTCAGAAAAAAATCAAATATCTCCTGTCAAGTCTCAGGGAGTGATGCAGAAGAGAAGGTAGAAAGAGTGTAAGATCCGGAGGAGACTGATGTTTCCAAGAAAACAGTGTCTTCAAGATACAGCAAGACTAATGCACACACTTGAAGACACTGTGGAAGCAAGCAAAACGCTTGTGTGGCTCATGAGAGGTGGAGACAGCTCCAAGAGAGGAAGTGGACATGAGGCCCCATTCCTAACCAAGAAACTACTGGCAGTTGATAGCCCCTGGCAAAGGGAAAACCAGTTTTCTACAGTGGAGTCAGTCCTACTGGATATATCAACCACAGCAGGGCAGGCCTTATGCCCAGGAGCAGTTAGCCAACACAAAACAAACTTCAGCCTTTCCCGAGGGCTTGCTCCTCCATTTTCTTTTGTTTTCGTATTTTTTATCTGTTGTTTTTGTTTGTTTGCTTTGTTTTGTTTTGGTGTTTTGGTGGACGTTATTTTTTTTTTGAGAGAGAGAGAGAGAGAGGAAAAAAGACAGAACATGAGCATAAAGTTGGGTGGGTAGGGAAATGGAGAGGATCTGGAGGAGTTTAAGGAGGGGAAAACCTGATCAAAATATATTTATACTAATATTCAGAAAATGCTTGGTTTGTAGAAACAAATAAACTGCATATTACTCAAATAAGCCTAAAATAATTTTTGGTATTTGGTAGGATTGGGAGTTCTATTTTCAAAATGTGGAAAAAATGAGAAATGTGCAAAGATTTATCACAGAAAATAACACAGTTTTTTCCAAGTGTAAGAGCATCTGAAAATAATTGGAAATAAAGTAGCTATGAAATGGGTTAGGTAAGTGCTGTTATGCTCATATTTCTGACCAATGACCAAATGTCAAAACTGAGAAGGAAACAAAAGTTTCTCCATTTTCATTGCCTTGTAGGATTCTCTATACCACCTCCAAATCTTTCCAAAAGAGAACCCATCAATTACTATTTTCCATTAGGCTACAAAGATCTAGAAGTCATTTAGACACAAGAAATCACTCATTGGTGACAATTTCATTCTTTTTGGGTTGACAGAAGACCCGAAGTGGCAAATTGTAATCTTCCTTTTCCTATTCATAACATATGTGCTGAGCATCACTGGAAATCTTACCATTGTCCTTCTCACTCTGTTAGATTCCCACCTCAAAACGCCCATGTATTTCTTCCTTCAAAAGTTTTCCAGTTTAGAAATCTCGCTGACATCTACCTGCATCCCTAGGTTTTTGGTCAGCATAGTGACCATGGATAAAACTATTTCCGTGGAGGCTTGCTTCACCCAATTATTTGCTGCCCTTATATTTGGGATAGCACAGTTTCATGTCCTATGACCGCTATGTGGCCATTTGTAAACCTCTTCACTATACAACCATCGTGAACACCAGAGTCTGTATATGGCTGTTTGGCACCTGCTGTTTAATTGCTGTATCGGCAATCTGTCCTGGAGTTATTGTAAGTCTGAGTTTGGAATTCTGTGATACTGTGATTGAACACTTTATTTGTGACTACTCTCCCATCTTGAAGCTTTCCTGCAATGATACAAGACCCATCCAACTAGTCAATTTCATTTTTTGCCATCATTATTCTCTTGCTTACTTTGGAACTAATAATGTTCTCTTATGGGAAAATCATCAGTACAATTCTAAGGTTCCCTTCTGCTCAGCAGCAGAAGGCTTTCTCCACCTGTTCCTCTCATATGATTGTCATCTCCATCCCTTACCCAGCTGCATTTTTATGTATCAAACCTTCTGCCGAGGAGAGGATATCTTTAAATAAGGGGATTTCCATACTCACTCTTGCACTTGCCCCTGTACTAAACCCTTTTATATATATACCCTAAGAAATAAGCAAGTCAAAGATGCCCTGAAGGACAGCATTAAAAATGTAGCGCAGCTACTTCAAAATAGTAAGTTTGGCTTGACTGAAGCATGCTAGTAAGATTATTAAATATTATAAGCCATATCAGCTACTGTTTTAACATATCTATATTTTGTTTCTGCACTGTGATGGTTACTAAAGGTGTCCATACTTGACTTTAAGTCTTCATGAAGATTTTTATATTTTATATTTATATATATTATATATATATATTTATATATATATATTTTATATTTTTATATTTATCTGTGTTCATGTTTTCTCCTATGTGTTGCTGGAATCACTTTATTATTTTAATTTAATGCTATGAACTGTTTCATTACCAAATATCCCACTATGAGTTCCCAATGGAGTCGTCATATGTCTCTGATTGTATAGCAAATATTTGGTTAAGAATATTATGTGTGAACTGTTCAAATAATAATTCATCTTAGTCTATAAATCTCTATAGAAACCTGCTATATTTTACTAAAATATATTAAAATTTTAGAAACAAACTCTGCTTTCATCCTCCTTTCCTTTATTCTTTATCTTTATTTTTAAAATATTGAATGATAGTAATTTTCTATATATATTCTTTCTTTCTTTTTTTTTAATTGCACTTTATTCATTTTGTATCCCCCTATAAGCCCCTCCCTCCTCCCCTCCCGATCCCACCCTCCCTCCCCTTTCTGCATGCATGCCACTCCCCAAGTCCTCTGATAGGGGAGGTTCTCCTCTTCTTTCTGATCTTAGTCTATCAGTTCTCATCAAAAGTGGCTTCATTGTCCTCTACTGTGGCCTGGTAAGGCTGCTCCCCCCTCAGAGGGAAGTGATCAATGAGCAGGCCAATCAGATTATGTCAGAGGCAGTCCCTCTTCCCATTACTATGTAACCCACTTGGACACTGAACTGCCATGGGCTACACCTGTGCAGGGGTTCCAGGTCGGGGAACTCCACAAGGAGAGCAACAGAACAAGATAATTTGAACACAGGGAACTTCCCAGAAAAATCATACTCTTTCTTTCTTTTTATAGGTCATGTACAACATTTTCAAATTTTCTTTTTATTCTTTTTGTCTCAAGAAAATATTTAAAAATCTATATTTGCAAACCAGAATTTTATATATAGTCAGCATTAGTACATATTCTTGTGATATATTCCTCTCTACTCATTTTGAAGACTTTTGATTTTCTGAAATCAAGAAATTATTAAGACTCAAAAGCATTAACATGTTCCATATCTGTTCTGTCTTGTGTACATGTCTGTTCTCTGTGTTAGACTCCAGTCAATCATTACCACTATTCATTATAATAGGCATCCATACATTGCTTTTTAGGTATCCTACTGCAGACACATGGCAAAAACTGAAGCATATGCTTAACATACCAGAATGTACAGGAGAAGAAAACTGGACATACTTTTATCTTAAGAATAAAACACATATTCTCTAAACTTGACAATTATATGTCTATATTGGTCCTTTAATTCCAGTTTGGTATACTTTTATTCCAGTTTGGTATACTTTTCACTACTCATAACAGTTCACTTTAGGTAGAGCTATTCTAAATTTTCTGAGAAAGTGCCAGATTGATTTTCAAAGTGGTTGTATATTTTGTATGCTTTCTCCACATCCTTGCCAGCATATGCTGTCCTTGAGTTTTTGATCTTAGCCATTCTGATATGTATAAGATGGAATATCAGAGTCATTTTGACATGCATTTCCCTGATGACTAATGACATTGAGCATTTTTATTATCTATTTATTCATCCATTTCTTTCTTTCTTTTTTCTTTTCCTTTCTTTCTTTCTTTCTTTCTTTCTTTCTTTCTTTCTTTCTTTCTTTCTTTCTTTCTTTCTTTCTTTCCCACCTGAGATTCCTTTGTTGAATTTTTTCTGTTTAGCTCTTGGCCAATTTTTAATTAGATTATTTGTTTTGTTGGTGTTTAATTTCTTGAGTTCTTTGTATCTTTCAGATATTAGCCCTTTTTTTCAGATGTAGGGTTGGTGAAGATCTTTTCCCAATCTGTAGGATGCCACTTTGTTCTCTTGACAGTGTCCTTTGCTTTACAGAAGCTGTATCCAGCCATACTACTCCTGGGAATATACCCAAAAGTTGCTCCACAAGGACATTTGCTCAACTCTGTTCATAACATCTTTTTTTTTTTTTATAATAGCCAGAAACTCAACACATCCCAGATACCCCTCAACTGAAGAATGGATAAAGAAACAGTGGTACATTTACAAATGTAATACTACTCAGCTTTTAAAGACAAGGAAATCAAAAAATTTGCAGGCAAATAGAAGGAACTAGAAAAGATCGTCCTGAGTGAGGTGACCCAGACCCAGAAAAAGAAAGACACATGGTATGCACTTGTAAGCACATTTTAGCCATGTAGTACAGGGTAACCATACAATTCATAGACCCAAAGAAGCTAGGCAACAAAGAAAGCCCAACGGAGAATGATTGAATTTAACTCAGAAGAAATAGAATAGGCAACAGAAGTATTTGAAGAGACAGAACAGGATAGGAGAGGGAATATGGAGGGAAACAAGAGTGGGTAAACCAGTGTGGGGAGCAGATGTGGGTAGAGAAGGCACGGAAGACAGAGGACATGCAGAGAGAAGAAAAATGTGGGAGGGGGCATTGCTGAGACAATCAGGAGACCTCCAACAGAGTAAGCTCCAGGGAGGATTGTCGGGATGATTCTAGCTGAGACTGCATTATGGAGACTGAAGAGGCCAGCCTCTAATTAGACAGGACTGTTAGTGGAGGGAGGGGAACACCAACCCACCTACAAAAACTTTGAACTAATTTTTCCTGCCTACAAGATATGCAGGAATAAAGATAGAGCAGAGATGGAGGGAATGGCCAACAATTCCTGATCCAACCTGAGACCCACCCCATGGGAGAAAGCCAACCCCTGACACTAACAACAACACTCTGCTATGCTTGCAGATGGGAGCTGTCTCTGAGAGGCTCCAGTCAGCAAAAGATCAAAATAGATGCTGAGACTCACAGTCAAAGATTGGGAGTAGAGCAGGGAGCCTTGTGGAAGAGTTGGGGAAGGATAGAAGGACCCAGAGGTGACAGAAGCTTCACAAGAAGACGAAAAGCGTCAACTAACCTGGGCTTGGGGGGCGTACAGAGACTGAAACCCCAACCAAAAACCATACATGGACTAGATCTAGGCTCCTTATGCATATACACCTGATGGGCAAGTTGGTCTTCTGTGGGTTCCCTAGTAAGGGTAGTGGGAGATTTTTCTAATACGGACCTAGTTGCATGCTTTTTGATCACCTCCCCACTGGTGGGGCTGCCTTGCCAGGCCACTTGGAAGAGAATTTTTCAGTTTTAATGAGAGCTGAGTGCTGGGGTGGGTTAGTGAGGGGTTCTCCCTTTCTTGAGAGGTAGGGAATGGGGGAGGGGAGAAAATGGAGGGAGGTTGGGGTCAGGAGGAGAGGAGAATCTGGACTTCAATTAAGATGTAAAATAAGCAATTAAATAAAATTAAAAGTTAAAAAATAATTCACTTCAGATTTTCAAAGACAGAGGAAATAATCTGAAATTTATACTGTTATGGGAAGCTCACCAGAGATGACCATTCAAGCACAGTTTTTAGCTATTTAAAAATCTTTATTTTAGCTGCTGGGACTACAGTCATGTATTTGGGCCCTACGTGTAGCATCAATTGTCCAGAACTTGGGGTGTCTGAAGGCAGAAAACACATCCTGGAATCTCCCTAAGAAGCTGGATCAGATGGTATCAGCAATCAATCTGACAGAAGCTAAGTGGTTAGAAATTGGCTGGCTTCTACACAGGAAGCTAAAGTGAGCAGTTAGCCAGCTGCAGGGGGAGGTTTGTATAAGCAAGTCCTTTAACAGAAACCAAAGATAAATCAGTTGGGGTATCTTGACTTTAAGTACCTAGAATAGAGTTGGGTAATTTTCCAAAGGATTCTCCATCAAGGAGATCAAATTTTAGTTAAACCCGAGATGGGCTCAGCAGGAATGAATATAAGATGAAGGAACCTCAGAACTGCCATGCCCTGTCACAATGCTCTGTGCTCTTTAACTAAAATTCCCTAATATAGTAGTATCCTTACAGACAAGTCTATTTATCCTAGAATCTTACTGAAATTTGGGTTTTTAAAACTTGGACAGCTTTTTACTAGCAGGAAGAATCTAAATGTATATGTATGCCTTAGAATCTAAGAATTTTATTTACATAGACTATCTTTGTAGGTGGAAATAATTTACAAGGACTTTCTAAGGATATTAATTATATATTGAAGCTGTTTTAATATTGTTTGCTTGTTTAGTGGGTTGGTTCCTAATTAGCACTTTTTTAAGCCTAAGTACAATTTTATTGGAACTTAAAAGTTTTTACCTCCAGGGCAGGCAAACTATAAATTTTAGAATCTACCCAGAGGAGAATGGAGGAAAGAAAAGAAAAAATCAAAATCAAAAACAAATAAACAAAATCATGACATTTTCGTTGTTATAAAGAAAGAAAATTCCAATCATTTAATTTTACCAATAAAAACTCAGGAACCAGATGCTGGGGTGAAAGCCTCTTAGCTCAGAGAGGCAGAAAAACCACCAGCTGACCGTTGTACTCAGCTCAGATCCCAACGGAAAATGTCTTTTTTACTCAGGTCACACCCCAAATAGAAAAAACCAAAAGCCCAAGGCCAAAGACTTACTAGCTCAGCTGACAGCTCAGAAGGAAAAGGCCTGATAGCTCACCGACAACTCTCGAGGAAAAAGCCAAAAGCCAAAAGCTCCTTCTTCTTCTCCATGATGTCTTAAAGTCCCTCCTTTCTTCTTAATTTCTGTCAGCTGGTTTCTTACTCCGCCTCTTGACCTAGGGTTGACTTTATTTAGATCTTGGATTAAAGGTAAGTGCTGGAGCTGAAACTCTCCCCAACTAAAAGCAATTTTTTACAGTTCACTCTGGTTTCACAATGGGATCAAATATCCTGCAACACATTTGAATTACCAGTCTGGAGATCTGACACATAAAAGAAGGTAGCCACAGAGCTGGGGAGAGAGAAAGCAAAGAAGCAAGGAAAAAATCAAGGAAGCCCAAAGTATCAAAGCATCCATAGGTTCTGGCCATAGGATATATATACACACATATATATAGACATATATAGACATACATACATTCATATATATATATATATATATATATATATATATATATATATATATAGAGAGAGAGAGAGAGAGAGAGAGAGAGAGAGAGAAGAGAAACTTGCAGATTTTTTGCATGTGTTTCAGAAAAGTAGGCTGACCCTGCCAAACCTTGTGGCCTTTCTGCTTGTAAGGACTGAGCTAGGAGTTGAAATTCTGAAAAAAAAAATCAGTATCTCATATAAGAAATAATTATTTCACTTATCTCTGTAGCATGACTGAAATTGAGCCCAACTTCCTAGACATGGTCCTTCCTTCCCAAGACGTAGTCCATTGCTAGGTGGCTTGGCCAGCTAGAATATTAGCTCTCTGACACGGCCAGAAATTCTGTTCTTTTGACCAGAAATTTTCTCTTAATGGACCTTTATTGCTATTCTTACACCTCCCCCCCCAAAAAAAATCAAAAGGTAACAATGAAATTATTTAGGAACTGGATAAGGCATCAAAATCCCCAAACACTGCTGGCATCTAGTTTCTGTGAAGGACAAGGCTGTCAAGAGGCCTAAGTATATTTCTGACACTAGCCACAAAAGAAACTGGTTACATTTCTTTTGGATCATTATACCAAGTATAGTGAGTCAATATTTAACTGCTGTTCTTGGCACCACAACTACCTCATTCCAAACAGGTAATGCTAACTGCCATTAGGAAATTGAGGTAATGACAAATCTTCTTTGATTTCAATTGGGGTGTATGATTTGAAAATTAAGGGTATTTCTCCAGTAGACCGGCCTAAAAGATACCCCTAATCTGCATAAGTGGATTAATTCATATTACTTTAAAATGTAGAGAGAAAAAGAAAGTCTTTGACTGGTGGCCAGAAAAATATGTGAAAGATAAATAAAGACAAGAATTATTACCATTAAAAATCCAAGTCAGGGAAACAGAAAAAGCAAAAACAGGATAATTTTTAAATGTTCAAATCAACATCCTCCAGAATCTTTTTAAATTTATTATTTATTAAAATTTATTCACTTCATTTCCTAGCAGTAGCCTCTTCCCTCAAATCTTCTGGTCCCACCATCCCTCCCACTTCTCCCCTTATGACCATCCTCAAGTCCACTGATAAGGGAGGTCCTCCTCCCCTTCTGTCTGAACCTAGCCTATCAGTTCTCACCAGGACAGGCTGCATTGTCTTCCTCTGTGGCCTGGTAAGGCTGCACCCACCAGAAGGAAGTGCTCAAGGAGCTGGCCACTGAGTTTATGTCAGAGATAACCTCTTCTTTCCATAGGAGACTGAGGTGTCTATTGGCCACATCTGAGCAGGGGTTCTAGGTCCTCTCTATGCATGGTCATTGGTTGGAGTATCAGTTTCTGCAGGGACTCCTGGGCCCAGATTTTTTGGCTCTGTTGGTCTCTTTGTGGAACTCCTGTCTTCTCCAGGTCTTTCTATCTTCCCCTTCTTTCACAAGATTCCCTGTACTCTGCCCAAAGTTTGGCTATGAGTCTGCTTCAATACCCTGATCAGTAGAGTCTTTTATAGGCCCTCTGTGGTAGGCTCTTGTCCTGTTCCCTGTCTTCTCCTGCTTCCAGTGTCCATCCTATTTGCCCTTTTGAATGAGGATTGAGCACCTTCCTTAGGGTCCTTCTTCTTGTTTGTTTGTTTTTTTAGGAATTTAGATTTTAGTATGGTTAGTTTAAATTATATGTCTAATATCAATTTATAAATAAGTATATACCATGTGTGTCTTTCTGCTACTGGGTCACCTCTCTCAGGATTATCTTTTCTAGATCCATTCAGGAAAGGATCTTCCTCAACCCTGTATCTGAAAGAGGGCTAATATCCAAAATATATAAAGAACTCAAAAGTTAAGCACCAACAAACCAAGTAATCAAATTAAAAAATAGGGTACAGCGGTAACAGAGAATTCTCAATAGAGGAATATCGAATGGCAGAGAAACAAAGAAATGTTCAATGTCCTTAGTCATCAGGGAAATATAAATCAAAATGACCTTGAGATTTCAATTTACACCCATCAGATTGGCTAAGATCAAAAGTCCAAGTGACAACACATACTGGAGAGGATGTAGAGAAAAGGGAACCCTCCTCCATTGCTGGTGGGAATGTAAACTTGTACAACCACTCTGGAAATAAATCTGGTGCTTTCTCAGACAATTAGATCCAGTTATATCACCTCAAGATCCAGCTCTATCATGTCTAGGTATATATCCAAAATATGCTCAAATATACAGCAAGGACATTTACTCAACCATGTTCGAGCCACTTTATTAATAATAGCCAGAATCTGGAAACAATCCAGATGTCCCTGAATGGATGAATAGATACAGGAATTGTTGTACATTTACACAATGGAATACTACTCAGCAATTAAAAACAAGGACAACATAAAATTTGCAGACAAATGGTGGGATCTAGAAAAGATCATCCTGAGTGAGGTATCCCAGAAGTAGAAAGACACACATGGTATATATTCACTTATAATTGGGTGTTGGATATGTAATATAGGATAAACATACTAAACTCTGTACACCTAAAGAAGCTGAGCAAGAAGGAGGACCCTGGGTAAGATGATCAATACTCATTCAGAAAGGCAAACGGAATGGACATCAGAAGAGGGAGAAAACAGGGAGCAGAAGAGGATCCTACCATAGAGGGCCTCTGAAAGACTCTACCCAGCAGGGTAGTGAAGCAGATACTGAGACTCATGGCCAAACTTTGGGCAGAGTGCAGGGAATCTTAGGAAAGAAGGGGGAGATAGAAAGACCTGGAGCAGACAGGAGCTCCACAAGGAAAACAACAGAACCAAGAAGTCTGGGCCTAGGTGTCTTTTCTGAGACTGATACTCCAACCAAGGACCATGCATAGAGATAACCTAGAACCCCTGCACAGATGTAGCCCATGGCAACTCAGATCCAATTGGGTTTTCTAATAGGGGGAACAGGGGGCTATCTCTTACATGAACTCAGTGGCTGGCTCTTTGATCACCTCCACCTGTTGTAGGAGCAACCTTAGCAGGACACAGAGGAAGACAGTACAGTCATCCTGATAGGCTAGGGTCTGATGGAAGTGGAGGATGATCTCCCCTATCAATGGACTGGGGGAAGGGAATGGAAGGAGAAGAGAAAGGAAGGGTGGGGTTGGAAGGGACAAGTGAAAGGGCTACAGCTGGGATACAAAGTGAATAAATTGTAATTAATAGAAAAATAAATAAATTTAAAAAGTATTTGGAAGGAGTATAGATATACAAAACATGGCCCAATAGTAGCTTATCCCTCAAGACCTAGCCATGGGCTTTTCAGCAGGTTCACAATAGGCATGAACATCTTTCTTTGAAGGAACCTTAAATTAAATCAGAAAGTGATTAGTTAGCTCCATAGAAGGCATGCCACCATTCCACCAGAAAGGAAACAACTTGCCAGATAGTTTAGTTATTTGGTTTGAAGGGTCCATAGCTGGATAGAACAATTGAGACCTTCTCTCCCTCAACAACCTGACAGCAGTTTCCTCCAGCATGAAATCTAACCATCTGGGCTCAGGCTTCTACCTCACTTCCATCTTTATCACTGTATGCATTACAGCAAAGCATGAGATATATTCGACAGTAAAGCCTCATTATTTATCTCTGCTGTGAAACCAATTGAAGTGGCAATAGCCTGTTTTGTTTTGGGGGCCACAGGAGGCTTTCTCACCAACTTCTAGAGAGGTATCATACTTCTGGCACTGATATTTTCCTTTACATGGTTTTGGAAACAGTATTATCCATGTTGGAGGTACACCATAGTTCAAATTCACTGACAAAAGTTATGTATACTAATAAATTAGTTGGTTTCCATGTGGCTTAGTTTGGATCAACATCTCCTTACTGTTTCCTCTTCTCTATACTTCTTGTCTCCTAGCTTTCTTAAACCTTTGCACATTTTCCTGGGTTCATTTCATACCTGTTCTTCTCCCCTCCATACCTTGCCCTCTTTCCTCCTTCCCATGGTTCTTTTTAAACTCTCTGAAATTTGTAGACATTAACTTCAACTTGAACAGAAAAATCTAAACTTTTGAAGGTAGAATCCACATATGAGAGATAAGAAGTAACATTTGACTTCCTGAGGCGGCATTTCCTCAGTTAGTCAACCTCTTCATTTAATTTTGCTTCTTCCTTTCATTCATTTTCATGAACTTTCATAATTTTTTTCTTTTTTAGAAAGAGTGGGGTAGATGACTCATATACTTCTGTGCTGAGCTCCTTAAGGGACTCGCACACTGAAGTGTCTTTAGTGTTTAATGTGACTCACAGTTAATTTATACCAGTTACAGTCTCACCAACACTCCCAAACTCTTTCCACTTGTTTTCTTGATGCCGTGGCTGGAGTTGGCTGCATAGAATCTCAAAGTAATTTAATTGTCACGTTTTTGTTGGATAAGAATAAATACTTGACACCTTTAAAATGTTAATAGATTTATATTTTTTATTTTCAGGGCCTTTTTTTAGTTCCATGGTCCATTTTTATTAAATCGTTTTTTTTTTTCTTGATGTTTACAGTTTTGAGGGGTTGTTTTATATTTTATATATTAGGCCTCTGTTATGTGTGTAGTTGGCAAAGATTGTCACATTCTGTGAACTTCCTCTTCATTCATGTAGCAGTTTCCGTTCTACAGATACACTTTTACATTTACTTTTTGCCTCATTTCCTAAGGAACATACTTAGAAAGTCCTTACCTACGCCAGTATTTTGTAATGTTTTCCTACTACTCCTGCTGTTTCAGCTGTTCAATGTGATGAGTTTGTCCTTCTTCTCTTTTTCTCACTTGGTCTATCATAAAATTCTTACATCAATGTGAAATAAAGTCTTATGTCTAAAGAGTGGATGATAAGAATGCAAAGTGAAAAAAACCTTAATATATTGCTGGAATGGATGTAAATCAGTACATTCATTATGGGAATAAGGGTAGAGGCATCACAAAATAACTATAGATATAATGTTTACCAGATAAACCACTCCAAGGTATACACCCGCAGGTGTCAGACGTTATATAAGATATGAATGAGCAGCCATGTTTATTGCTGCACTTTTCACAATATCTATGTCATGGAGTCAGTCTAAGTGACTCTCAACAGGAGATGTATTGAGAAACTGTGGTAGACAAACATAAGTAACATTCAGGTTCCCAAAGAAGAAAATTATGCTAATTTCAGGAAAATGGATAGAAGTAGAATTTAGCACATAAAACAACAAGTCAATCATAACTTTAAAAAGTAAAAGTTTGTGCATATGTTTTTATTTCTATACAAACTACTTCTGTATCTAAATTGGGCAGTCCCTTAGGAAATAAATGATGGTCTTCGTTTGCAGTTATCCTGGGAATTTGTTGTTTTTAGATTCTTTCCTATAGGACACAAAGGCACAGATCGTTCATTACGTCAGAAACAGTGAATTCTCATATTGTGCTGCATGTCATATGTAGCCAGGGTTACAATGCTTCAGACAAGGGAGCCGTAGGCAGTAAAGGATAGAAGTGGTAATTTCATGCACCTTCCTATAAAAATAAATTAGTCAAAATGTTATCTCTAAGATGACAGAAAAGTCAGTCATATATTTTAATTTAGAGATGATCCAACCACACTCTTCATTTATCAGGAGAGTGGCTGAAATATGGTAGTGCAAATTTACCAGAATCAAGATACACAGCTTTGAAAAGCTTTTAAACTTATACATGGTAGATGTTTTAATATATTTTTATATTGACCTATAGAGATAAAATGGCAACTGATTATAAGTAAGATGCAAAAATAATTTGACATTAGAGAATATTTTAATTCTTATGTGATATTCTTAATATCCAACAAAACTCAATACATTGTGTTTCTTGGCCTGTGAGTCATATGATCTCATAATGTGATTTTGCTGTTATTTATCCTTTATTGTATACTGGGGAAAATGTGTGGTATATGTAAGTGTTAAAGCAGAATATGCCAGAAGTTTCAAATAAGAAAATTCTAAAGTATTATAAAATTAGATATTGATATCATTGCTGTCAATGGCACAGATTTTATAAATGAAATCATTAAACACTATGTTGTTTTACAAGTATCTATATGTCCTGAAGAACCTCACAATTTCAAATGTGAAATTGTTTTTCACAATGTTTTATAGTTATATCAGAGTTGAATAAATACCCGGATGCTGAATATTTTTTCAAAGAAAAGTTGGTTTGGTATACTAGAGGGTTTTTTTTTTTAATTGTAGGCTTCAGATACCCAGGGTGCTCTGTCTCAAGTCTTCAGCTCCTTTAGAGACTATTTATAGGTCCAAGTACTCACATATCTCCTCCAGTAATTTCCTGTAAGTGACAAAAAGAGGACATTTATCTCTGAATAACTTTTGATTCTTTATATTTTATTTTTGTATTTGTTCAGTTTTCTAATATGTAACTTACACTTCATAGGTTGAAAATAATTTTAGTTTATCATCAGTTCAGAACACATGATCTTATAGATTTTCTACTTTAAATGACTTAATTTTTTTCATTATGATGATTTTAAAAAAAAAGTCACTTGGTAAATGTTTCCCTAGAGATATCACTAAAACTTTGTAAATAAAATGTTTCATAAAATAAATTCTAAACAAAATTTAATGTATTAATTCAATTTTACTAATTTTATTAATAAATTTTAATTCTAATTTAATTTCTAAGATAATTTTAAAAAGATTACTTTTAAAACTAAGAGTTCTGAAAGTAACTTCCTAGTTAACCCTCTGCTATGAACCAGAATACTTCTTTTACTTTGCTCCTACTTGATAACATAATGTAAATATAAATGATTAAATATAAAGTTTATGAAATGGTGAATATTTTTATTAATAGGCAAATCTTTGGTGACATTCCAGATACTACGTCCTTTCCAATACAGTTTCATTAGAAACAGTTGGTGATGTTTCCACGGAGAGCAACATAGCGTTTATAGCACAACACTGCTGTGGGAATATTCAATAGTGTCACGTACAGTATCAAACATTTGTTCTTCCTTCCTTCCTTCCTATCACATATTGTGTGTTAAAAGTTTCTAGCTTCTTTCTTTGTGATATTTTTCTTTCTGTCATGCTCACTTGAAAAATTCTTCCATGGCATTGTATGTACACTAGGAAATAAGCAAAGATCTGATTTTACAGTATTGCCCTATCATATACTTACGTTCATAAATTAGCTTTCATACTTTAAATCTTTATTCTCTTGAATTTCTTTACATGAAAAGAAAAAAATAAACATTTATGCCTTTATAATCACTTTTCTTTCTCTTTGTGTTATTCTTAATATACTGTAAAAACATACGTATTTCCCCATTTCTACAGTATTTTGCTATACATCTAATGCTCTTAGAGACTATTTTTTAATGTTTTTTATTTATGTTTTAAAACTTAAGGTGTATTCACTTTGTATCCCAGCTGCAAACCCCTCTCTCATCCCCTCCCAACCCACAGTCCCTCCCTCATCTCCTCTCATACCCCTCCCCAAGTCCACTGATAGGGGAGGACCTCCTCCTTTTCATCTGACTCTAGCCTATCAGGTCTCATCAGGACTGGATGTATTGTCTTCCTCTGTGGGCTGCAAGGCTGCTCCTCCATTAGGGGAGGTGATCAAAGAGCCAGCCCCTGAGTTCATGTCAGAGGCAGTCCCTCTTCCCCTTACTAGGAAAACCCACTTGGATACCGAACTGCCATGGGCTATATCTGAGCAGGGGTTCTAGGTTATCTCCATGCATGGTCCTTGGTTTTTAAACCATGGAAATATGAAAAAATGTTATGTTGCTCTCAGTGGTAACGTCATCAAACTGTTTCTAAAGAAACTGTATTGGAAAGGACGTAGTATCTGGAATGTCACCAAAGATTTAAAATTCTTATAAGAAAAACAATTGAATTCACCTATTTCTTACAGGAGAATATTGGGAAGAAAATATAATTACTGTCACAAAATTCGCTAAAAATTAGTTTCAGCTTTGTTGGAATGATTGAAATAGACTCCATAAACAAATTCTCGATACTGAGGAGGACAAAGATTGTTTCTGTGGGGCTATTTTAAATTCCATATACATATTATTATTTGTGTGTCATTTGATTCTACTTTATAAATTAATTAGGCGGGAATTACAAGCTATCTTAGGTCCTATGCATTAGACAAAAACATGGATTTCAAACTTAAAGTATGTTGTTATAATTATTCACTTGAAAACTGTGATAGTTATAAAACTATAAATTATGGTTTTATATTGAATCAAGATACTTTAGAAATGTGAAGTATCTGGGGAGGGGTAGTTCATTTGTTTAAATCCCTGCCACCTCTCCTCCTAGTTCCTCCCAGCCACCTTCACGCTCCCCACCCCCACCCACTCCTTCATTTCTCTTCAGAAAAGGACAGGCATCCCATGATGTCAACCAGCCATGGCATATCAAGATGCAGTAAGACTATTAAGGCTGAACAAGACAACACAGTAAGTTTCCAGAGGCGGGAAACAGAGACAGGCCTTTCTCCCACTGTTAGGGATCCCACAGGAAGACTAAGCAACACAACTGTACATATGTGCAGAGGCCTATATCAGCCCCATGTGGGCTCCCTGGTTGACAATTCCTTCTCTTTGTTCCCCTATAAGCCCAGGTTAGTTGATTCTGTGGTTAGAAATAAAAAGCATTTGTTAAAAAACTCTTTCTAAAAAATGAATGAGCCTTGCATATCTATTTGAAATACTGTATTTATGTTTAGAGGTGAAACATTAGTTATTGCTTTTTCTGTACATATCTTTTGTCTCTCTTGTTTGTCATGAGTCATAGGATATGAGAAGGAAATTATATTTTAAAAAAAAGAGCTGGAGATGGGGATTTACTCAGTGGTAGAGTGCTTGCCTAGCAAGTGCAAGGCCTTGGGTTAGGTCCTCAGCTCTGGAAAAAAAAAAAAAGGCAAAAAAGGAGCTTATGGTAATGGGTTGAACTGTAGACTCAGTTTGAAACTTGTATGTGCTTCATGTTTTCCAATTATTTCCTAAGCATTTAATTTACATCATCACTATATTTTGACCCTGCAAGAATCTCACTTTATGTTGCCATTTATTTAATTTTTTTCCTTTTTTTAGGATATTTTATATATGTGTATTCCTAAGTTAGAAGTTTTATCATTACTGGGAATATATGGACTTATTTAATATAATCCCAAAATTTTAAATATTACATATTTGAAGAGTCTAATGAAATAAAGTATAGGAAAGATGTGCAAAGGTTAATTTTAATGAAACTGAAAACCTGAATCCAAGTGGCCAGCCTTTCATCTGTAAATACACAATTATACTCAACTCTCTACAGAAAAGAAATAATTGTTATTTTAATGAGGTTGAGGATGGGATCATAGGCAAATTCTAAGGTATTTTTTTAAAAATATGGACATTGGTTATATTTCTGAATAAGAAATTTTTCTGTGATGGAAAGGGAACAATTTATAAGTGTGTACTTTTTCTACATCTTTGTAGACATGTAAGAATAAAGGAGAAATGAAGAACCAGTCAGCAGAGATTGTGTTCATTTTGCTGGGACTGACCGATGACCCTCAGCTACAAATCCTGATTTTCCTGTTTCTGTTTTTTAATTACACCTTGAGCATGATGGGGAACTTAGTGATCATCCTCCTCACCTTGCTGGATCCCCACCTCAAGACTCCAATGTATTTCTTCCTCCGGAATTTCTCCTTCTTGGAAATTGCATTCACATCTTCCTGTATTCCACGATTCTTGACCAGCATTTTCACTGGAGACAAAACGATTTCTTATGGAGCTTGTCTAACTCAATTATTTTTCTTCTTTTTATTACTAATCACAGAGTTCTACCTCCTGGCTGCCATGTCCTTTGATCGCTATGTAGCCATCTGCAGACCACTGCACTACCCCATCATCATGAACAGCAAAGTGTGCCACCTGCTGGTCCTCGGCTCCTGGGTGACTGGGTTCTTGTCCATCTTCCCCCCTTTGATGTTGGGACTGAAGCTGGAATTCTGTGCTTCAAAAACTGTTGATCACTTCCTATGTGACACTTCTCCTGTCCTGCAGCTGTCTTGTACAGACACACGTTTCATAGAATGGATGGCTTTTGTCATAGCTGTAATGACACTTGTCATCACCTTGATCTTAGTGATCCTTTCCTACATGTTCATCATCAAAACCATCCTAAAGTTCCCTTCAGCTCAACAGCGGAGAAAGGCCTTTTCCACCTGCTCCTCCCACATGGTTGTTGTCTCCATAACGTATGGAAGTTGTATCTTCATGTACATGAAAACATCAGCCAAGGAAAGGGTGACTTTAGCTAAAGGTGTGGCTGTGCTCAACACTTCTGTGGCCCCTTTGCTAAACCCTTTTATCTACACCCTAAGGAACCAGCAGGTGAAGGATGCTTTCAAGCAGGTGCTTCACAGACTGTGTTCTCAAAACAGTGAATCACTTTTCCCTGGCAGGACTGCCTTGACAGGCCACAGTGGAAGAAGACATACCCAGTCCTGATGCAACTTGATGATCTGGGGTGGGCGGGAAAGGGAGCTAACCTTTTCTTTTGAAAAGGGGAGGGAGGGAGAGAGGATGGGACTGGAAAAGGAGGAGGGAAGGGGCTACAAGGGTGTAAAGTGAATAAAATAAATAAATGACAAAATGATGATATGGTCAACACGTAATTTGGAATATAAAATTCCAGACCTTAGAAGTTGTTTTCTTTTCTGAATATTTGTTTTTCTCTTTACTGGTCATAAGAAAAAAAAAGATATTTTCCTTCCAAGAATTTCTAAACAAAATATGTCTCCAGGTTATACTTGTCATTATAGTCTGGTGTTAATTGGAGGATAAAATGTGACTGAAAGCCACACAAAGTTTTGTGGTATTGATTGAATTAAATCCTGGTATGTCTGATGATTACAAAAGAAAGACTTAGACATAAATAGCAGGCTGTTGGAACATGACTGAACAAAATTAAAATTATTGTAAAATATATTTACAATGGCCCATGGCATTTCTCTCCTTTACTATTTACATCATAGTAAGTACTCTAATTGTTCTATGTTCATCTTTCAGAATAGATCTTATGAATAACTGGGGGTAAACTGTGTCTTCGGTGTACAATATGCAACTCTATCTTTGCTCAGAAATGTCTTTTCTCATAAATGAAAGGTTTATTTACTAAGTATATTGTACAAGTAAATGTTCAGGCATTCTGAATTAATTCCATGTGTATATTAATTGCTAAGCATTTTATTTGCACTTTAATATTTTGCATTGCTAAAAATAGAGACAAACAAGCACAGAGCATGAAATTAATCTGTAATGTAATGGATGTTGTCATGGAAAATACCTGAGTTAATCTAAACATTAAATTAGTCTTGTAGAAGGAGGCATCCACATGATGAACCTTGTGAGATAAATAAAGAAAATAAGATTGACAGGCATGGTGGTGAGAAGTGTGAAGCATGGAAATGAATAAGATGTTTCTCCTCTAGATTTATAATAACTAAGAATTAGTTGTCAGAATAATTAGGCCATTTTGTCAATAGCATCAATGCAAAAATAATACAGCTTGGTTGTCAAAAAATTAAAGATCTTATATTCTAGAGCCAAACATTAGTGATCATGGCCTAGAAAAATGTTTATCTTACCTTTAGTCCCATACTCCTATTCAAAACAATCTTATGAAGTTTTTCTTTTAGTAACAGAACAAAGAAAGCCATAAATGGATATATTTCTTAAGTACAAGAGTAGAAGCATCAGGAAGGTGGATTATAGAAAAGTGGGAGTCTTTCCTATAGGCTTCAGATATTGTCTGATGCTGTCTTAGCTTTTAGTTATAGAAGCTACTGATCTATTAGTTAATTGACTCCAAAGTTTTTTTTCTGTTGTTCTTGAAATTTTAACTATTTTATCCTTTTATTGAAAATAGATGTTTTTCTCACATAATACACTCTGATTATAGTTTCCTTCTCTCTTCTCCTCCCAGTTCCTACATATATCCCTTTCCATCCTCATCTACCACTTTTCTGTCTCTCATTAGAAAACAAACAGGCTTGCAAGGGATAATAAAAAAAACATAATAAGATAAACAAAAAACAAAGCAGAAGGGGAAAAGCCCATGAAAAGATACAAGAAACAGATACAGATGCAGAGACCTAGTCATTCAAACACTCAGGAATCCCATAAAAAACAATGAACTAGAAGCCATATACATGTCAAAAGATTTTTTTTATCTGCTAGTCACAGGATTCTATTTCTAACACAGAAGTGGGCAAGAAATTTCTCTTCATGGGGTTAAGCTATCAGAGATAAGGTAGTTAGCATCTGTATCTGCAGAATTTCAACCTTCCCACGTCACTGAATTTCTAATCTGTCTATCATCCTTTAGGCACACAGCTTCTTTCCAGAAATTCTCATTGACAGTAAAAATAGTTTGACTCTAGGCTCTGATGCCAATTACTCTTATTTCTTCATAGTTATAAGTCTCAGAAATAAAAATAATTTGTGAAAAGAGAAAACACATAATAACGATTCTTCTACATCTGTGTAATTGTCGTTTTTCATGATTAATCTCCACAGTGCTCACCCATGCCCTCCACAGTCTACCTCATCTTCACAAATAGGCCCCGCTCTTACTTAGGGTTTTTATTGCTTCGACAAACACACCATTACCAAAAAAGCAAGTTGTGGGGGGTACTATATCACTTCCACTTCCACATCACTGTTCATGACTAAAGAAAGTCAGGACAAGAACTCTAACAGGGCAGGATTCTGGAGTCAGGAGCTGATGCAGAAGCCATGGAGGAATAATTGCTTTCTGGCTTGCTTCACATGGCTGGCTCAGCCTGATTTCTTACAGAACCCAGGACCGCTGACCAAGGGATGTGGCCACCCACAATGGTCTGGGCCCTCCACCACTAATCACTAATCGAGAAAATGCCTTCCAGCTGGATCTCATGTATTCATTTCCTCCACTGAGGCTCCTTCCTTTCTGATGGCTCTAGCTTAAATAAAGATATACAAAACCAGGCAGTACAGCTGACCCCTGGTCAACTTAACACACAAATACATCACCATTGAGCCACAACCCTTCCTTTCTTATTCATCCCACAGATCTCACATTAAAAACATAAACAATTTAAAAAATCTCACAGTCTTTATAAATTCAAACACATTAAAATGTCAATTACTTTAAAATAGCCAATCTCTTTTAAAATCCAAAATCTCTCAACTGTGGGCTCCAGTAAAATACTTTTTACTTCATGACAGAAATATCAGGACATAGTTACACTCAAATCAAAGCAAAAGTAAACTCCAACAGTCCAGTGTCTGGGATCCAGTGAGGACCTTCTGGACTCCTCCAAAGACTGAGGCTACTTCTCATGTTCTCTCCTCTGTAGCACACTCAGCTTGTCTTCTAGGCTCAGCCTGGCTCCACTCCACTGCTGCTGCTCTTAGTGATTGGTTATCCCATGGTATTTACAGCTCCAAAACTCTGGGATCTTCTACTGCAGCTGGGTTGCACTTTCATCAGTAGCCTCCCATAGTATCTTCCTGGTGCCAAGCCTCAACTTCTTTGCATGACCTCTTCAGTCCTGAACGTTAAACTGCCGCTGAGGCTGCACCTTCACCAAGGGCCTCTCCTGACAGCTCACAGTGCCAAGCGTCAGCTGCTCTCCATGATCCTTCATGCCTTCAAAACCAGTACATGGTTACTCGTAGACATTACCAAGCCTGGCTTCCAGTTCAAGGTACAACCTTAGCCACATAGAGAAGCTGTGTTCAGCTTCTCTATGCTTTCAGGAAACACTTCCCAGAAGATTTTAACTCAGTGATGCTGGTTTCTTCTTAATCACTGCTCAATTTTTTAGCTTCAATTGTTCTAGTACTGCAAAGGTTTCACTTCAGTGGTGTTGATCTGTTCTTAACCACAGCTGACTCTTGTAAATGTTGGTTTTATTTCCTCAGAGAAGGTTCAGAGATCAGTACCCAAGCTTTATGAATGCATGGCTTGGACTGATCCCAGAGTGTTTTTATATGACTGTCCCTAGACCTAGGCCTGGAAACTTCTAGCCTCTGTAAAATCAAATCTTCTGCAAGCCTCGACCTTGCAGAAGGTTTCAGCTTTCAGCTTCCAGCCTCTATCTGCTAAGGTAGGCCTAAAGTGTTTCAGTTTCTGAGACTTACTGCTGAAAAAAGTCACCCTTTGTAGCTCTTTCTGAACTCTGGCTGGCTGTTTCAACTCAGCTGTTGTGGCTCAAACTTTCCAATCTGACTGTCTCAAATTGGCTTCTCTCACTCTGACTGAATTGTTCTGCTTGGAAAAACTGCCCCTGAACTCCAGGAACTGAACTGCCCCAACTGCACAAATCAAATGCTTTGAACTGAAATACTCTAAACTACTGCACTGAACTGAATTCAGCTGTACACAACTGAACTTCAATGAGCTGAACTGCCTCTCCCTACATTGATCTTAAGTAGCCTCTTTTTCTTGTACTATTCTCCTGTGAGTTGGTGTAACCTATCTCTGACTCATTCTGTCCAATTTTTCTATGATTCATCACTTCATCTGCAAAGAGGTTGGACGTCAAAGGAGGGAGAAAAGAGGGAACAGGACAGGAGCCTACCACAGAGGGCCTCTGAAAGGCTCTACCCTGCAGGGTATCAAGGCAGATGTTGAGACTCATAGCCAAACTTTGTGCAGAGTGCAGGGAATCTTATGAAAGAAGTGGGAGATAGTAAGACCTGGAGAGAACAGGAGCTCCACAAGGATAGTGACAGATCCCAAAAGTCTGGGCAAAAGTCTTTTCTGAAACTGATACTCCAGCCAAGGACCATTCGTGGAGATGGCATGGAACCCCTGCATGGAGGTAGCCCATGGCAGTTCAGTATCCAAGTGACCTCCATAGTAATGGGGACAGGGACTGTCTCTGACCTGAACTGATTGGCCTGCTCTTTGATCACCTTCCCCCTGAGGGGGGAGCAGCCTTACCAGGCCACAGAAGAAGACAATGCAGCCACTCCTGATGAGACCTGATAGACTAGGGTCAGAGGGAAGGGGAGGAGGACCTACCTTTTCAGTGAACTGGGAGAGGGACACGGGTGGGGAAGAGGGAGGGTGGAATTGGGAGGGGAGGAAGGAGGGAGATACAAGGGGGATACAAAGTGAATAAACTGTAATTAATAAAAATAATTAATAAAAAGTAAAAAAATAGCAAAATCTTTAAATTTCCCTCTGAAACTTCATAAGTCAGGCCTCCATCTTCTGCATTGCTTTCAAAATTCTTATATTTCAAGCTTTTAAAGAACATTTCACTGAGCTCTCAACACTCAATGGACTTTCTAGCCTAAAGTTCCAAAGTCCTTCCATAATCCTTCCAAAAATATGGTCAGAACTGCTACAGAAATATCCAACTAGAATGTTACCAATTTGTTTTAGGAGTTTTATTGCCACAACAAAACACCACGACCAAAATACAAGTTGGGGAGGAAAAGGTCTATTTCCCTTCCACAGCACTGTTCAACATTGAAGAATATCAGGACCAGAACCCAAACAGGACAGAATCCCAGAGGCAGGAGCTGATGCAGAGGCCATGGAGGGTGCTGCTTACTGGCTTGCTTTGCATGCCTCAGCCTGCTTTATTATAGAACCCAGGGCCACCAGCTCAGCGATGGCACCACCCAAAAATTGGCTGAGCCCTTCCCATTGACCAATAATTGAGAAAATGCCTTTTAGCTGGATCTCATAGAGGAATTTCCTCAATTGAGGATCCTTCCTTTCTGGTGATTCTAGCTTAGTCAAGTTGAAACACGAAACTAGCCAGTACAACTGACCCCTTGTCAACTTAACACACAACATATCAGTATTAAGCCACAGCCTTTTCTTTCTTATTTATTGCTACACAAAACCAGCCAGTATGTCCCTCTTTTGCTTTCAGGGCTCATGTACACCATTATCCCTTTTTCCCACCTCTTTTAAGGTTTCTTTCTTAATTCTCTCTTCAGTCACTCCCCTGATACATCCCATGTCCTTTTGTAATTTAATTAATTATCCACAGTTGATATTTCAGTCAGTATAAATAGTCTTGTCCTTTATGGAACTTTTAATTAAAGAAAATCTTCACTTTGCATGTTACATCTGAACTTTCTGAGTTCACATAAAATTTTGAGGTCTCCCATGCTATACTAGATCCCCTGTGCTGATTTGATCTGACAACCTGTTTGTTACACCTTTTTCTTTGACAGATCTCATTCCCTTTTGACATGGTATTAGTATTTTTAGTCTTTTAGAAACACATACTAATGAGTTATTACTTCAAACAGTGTGGAAAATGCATATAATGCAGTGCCAACTCTTGAAAACTTTTTTTTTCCAGAATGTACATTTGTAGGAGTGTGGCTCTACTGTCTCTCTAACAAGGTTCCACCAAATTCTCCTCCAAGGTTTTAGGAAAAATCCTTAGAAAGAAACAGAAATCATGGGCCTATAGGGGAACACTTTAGGTGATCAAAGCAGGCAAGGAAGCCAACCGTGAAGAGGTGAGAATGAAAACTCAATTCAGATTGTACTGGCTTAAGGGCCTAAGGAAAGGTCTGGTCTACTCTTAGGTAGATAGCATATATGTCATTTGGGCTATTAGATATCGCCAATCCTGGTTGTATAACTTGGGGGAGCCTCTGGCTATACAGATAATAGTCTTTTACACTATTATGTATGATTATGGGATGGTTATTATTATTTATAATTATTTTGTATGATTATGGTGGCTTGGTGAGTCCCTGACTATAAGGGTCATTTAAATTACTAGCCAGGTCTGGTACTGGTAGTAGGAGCTTGATATAGCCTGGTCCAACAGATAACACAAAACAACAGGGTATTTATTAATTACTTCCAATTCTCAGGTTTATGGATGTAATAACAGGTTTTACATTTTTCCCATTGGAAAGACAATTTTGTATTGCTTAAGATTTCTGGTTTCCCTGGAAATCTGTGGTAGAAAGAACCTTAATGCTGTGCTCCCAACATGACAGGACACATTCCAATATTGTTGCTGTCTATGACGACCTATTCCACCTGAAATTGTAAAGGGATTTACTTGATTTTTAGTGCAGCATACAATGCTCAACCTCTTTTTGAAGAGCTGATGGTGACGGAGTCTGAAAACTGCTGACAATGTTTAGGAGTTGGGTTAGAGCCCTGCTGGGGAATGCAAATAATATTAATGGAAATGGCAGTGACTTTCAGTAATGTCTGAGTGCTTGCTAATAATCATATCGCAAATGCAGATGGTCTTCAGACCATGAAAACTGACCATAAATGGCATATTAGCTCATCACCTTAGATACAAAAAGAGGTCTCCTCTTTTTCTCCCAAAACCAAATTATACACAAAAATCACCCTTCTGAAGTTTGCAAGAGAAGCACTGAGGGAAATAGGTGTTAGGAAAGAACTTTCCAGATCCTCATCCTCTTTTAAGAAGGTCATGAGTGACCCCTAGGGAAGAGGCTTAATTCTCATTTAAAAGGGCAAACTGGATAGACATCAGAAGTAAGAGAAGACAGGGAACAGGACAGGAGCCTTCCACAGGGCGCTTTTGAAAGACTACCCAGCAGGTAGAGAAGCAGATTCTGAGACTCATAGCCAAACTTTGGTCAGAGTGCAGGTAATCTTATGGAAGAAGGGGGAGACAGAAAGACTTTGAGAGGATAGAAACTCCACAAAGAAGCAAACACGTCCAAAAAAATAGGAGTCCAACGGGCCCTTCAAAGACTGATGAATCAACCAAGGACCATGCATGGAAAGGACTTAGACCCCTTCTCAGAAATAGCCCATGGGCAGCTGAGTCCCCATGTGTGTTCCCTAGTAAGGGGAGCAGGGGTCTGACCTGGACTCAGTAGCCAGCTCTTTGATCAACTCCTCCCTGGGGGGAGCAGCCTTACAAGGCCACAGAGGAAGAAGATCCAGATAATACTGATGAGACCTGATAAGCTAGGGTCAGATAGTAGGGGAGGAGGACCTCCCTATCAGTGGACTAGGGAAGGGACATGGGAGGAAGAGGGAAGTAGGGTGGGACCTGGAGGAGATGAAAGAGTGGGGGCTACAGCCAGGATACAAAATGAATAAATTGTAATAATAATAATAAAGAAAGAAATTTTTATAAAAGGTCATGAGTGACATTGATTTGTTAGCATGCAGTTAAATGCAGAATCTCTAAAAATGCCTAAAACCATAGTATCAGAATTTACAACTCATACTTCTATCATGGGTCATACTCAATAGTTTGATGTCTGTGTTGGGAACAGGTCAAAACTGTTGACTTAATTTTCATTTTGTCGATAGTTTGCTTCTATTACATAGGAGCATTTGAAATTCAGACCACTGTAAATATTAGATCCATAAGATGCAGTTATAATACTTCAATCCCTGTTGAAGAGCTGGGTGAATGGCCAAGTTTTACAAGACACGGTGTATAGTTGGAATAGAAAGAATCACTAGCAAAGTATGACACATTTTAAACTATATTACGTTATATCATGAATCTTTTACAAGATAAGCTTCTAGGAGTTACACGAGGAGCAGGCTTTGTCTATGTACACAAACATGACATTTAGAAGGTAGTGTTCTGATATGACAATTTATCTAAACAATGGTGTGAAGTATGCCCCACTGATTCTAAGACCCCATCAGCCAAGGGCTTTGGGCTGTGTTTACAACATCATATGAGAATCCCCTCTTGTGAAGTAGGTACCCACCAGGGCAGTCACGCTGCCATTGCATCAGGGAGTATATTTTGTCTGGAATGTTGGTCTTCACAGGGTTCCCTTCTAGCTTGAGCCATTAGTGCCTATGGCAGCACCAGGCACTATATAATGTAGACTGCAAGGTGGAAGCTTGGTTTCTCTGTATCTTGAAAACAAGAAGAATGACAAGAAAATGTAACATTTTAGAGGCCTCTGGGGGCCTTCTTTGACCAACAACACAGAAGGAGGAAGCTCATAATTGTTGTGTGGGTTATTTAATGGCTTTTGGATTATGGGAGCATAATGAGGCAGACATGCAAGACATCCTATATCTCTAATTTTTAAATAAAATTTTAATTAGAGTATAAAGTAGTGGATTTTCTCATGGCTTTTTGGAGAGCAACAGAACAAGAAAATTTGAACACAGGGAACTTCCCAGAGACTCATACCCCAACCAAGGACTATCCATGGAGATAATCTAGAACCCCTGCACAGATGTAGCCCATGGCAGGTCAGTGTCCAAGTGGGTTACATAGTGATGGGAAGAGGGACTGCCTCTGACATAATCTGATTGGCCTGCTCTTTGATCACCTCCCCCTGAGGGGGGAGCAGCCTTACCAGGCCACAGAAGAGGACAATGCAACCACTTTTGATGAGAACTGATAGACTAAGATCAGAAAGAAGAGGAGAACCTCCCCTATCAGTGGACTTGGGGAGGGGCATGCATGCAGAAAGGGGAGGGAGGGTGGGATCAGCAGGGGAGGAGGGAGGGGCTTATGGGGGGATACAAAATGAATAAAGTGTAATTAATAAAAAATTTTAAAAAATAAATAAAAATAAATAAATAAAAGTAAAAAAAAGGAAATAAATCCTTAGTTTTAGTTACTTCCTTTTGCTCCACTTTGTCTCTCCCACATCACTAGCCCAATCCATGCTTCAAACTCTCGACCCTGATGTTGCCTTCCCCCACCCTTGTTTTTATGTGATCTATTTTCTGACATTCTTCCCTCCTGTAAAGGCACCTTGACCCCAATGACCCCTTTACAGTTTTATAGCTTCTGAAAAATACTGTAAGTAAAACATAAAATCTGAAAATTTAAAGCTAGGATCCTTGTGGAGAGAAAAAGAGTAGGCAATTATTTGTAGGCCTGAGTTATAAGTTACAGTATTTTTCCTGGTTTTATCCTTTTTGTAAATGTAATTTTTATTCACCAGATGTGATTGCCATTTTGAAGGTTTACTGCTGAATAAGCTCACCCTTTCTAGTTGTTTCTGAACACAGGCTGGCTGGTTCAACTCAGCTGATCTGGCTCAAACTCCTCTCCAAGCTGACTGATTCAAACTGGCTTCTCCTGGCTTCCCACTAAATTGCTCTGCTTGGTCTCAGACTAACTCTGGCCATTTGTTCTAATTTTCTGCCTCCTTCTGATTCTCTAGATTCAACTGCCTCTGTTGACCTGCACTGCACAATCTGCACAAACTGAACAGAGCTCACCAACAAACTCAGCTGAGCTGCCTGGACTACACTAACTGACCTGATTCCCAACTCACTCAGCTCTCCACCTCTCCGTGTTGCTCTTAATGGGTTTCTCCTGGGGGTGGGGCATAGCCTATCTCTTGAGTCAGTCTGTCAAATATTCCTCTGATTTGTCATTTTGCCCCTCAATTAGATGTCATTGTTTGGGATTAAAGGTGTGTACTTAGGAGGTGTCTGTATTCCAGCCAGATAACACAGACCTAGAAGGTGTTTGGATATGATCGCTTGCCAGAGCAGCCGTGTTACTGGATTAGAATTCCTCTATACCTTTTACCTTGAAATTCATAATTTCATGTTCTTTCAGCTGAGTAAGATCCCATTTCTGTGTATGTCCCATGCAAATTATTATCTATATATCTGTTTATGGACATTTATTCAGACAATTTCTTAGCTGTTGTGCACAAAAGACCCATGATCACAGCAGAACAAGTATCTCTGTAGTACTTTGCCTGCACTTCCATGAATGGTATACCTGAGTACTATGGTATTTCTGTTTTCTAGAAAACTGCATACCGATTTCAGTAGTGACTGCACTTGTTTTACCCACGAACAATGAACACATGTTCATTTTTTTAAAATGGCAGCTATATTAATGTGATGTTTATTCTAAACTTTTTGCCATAATAATATAGATTTAGTTATGCTCCACTATTCAGATACATCACAGAAGTTCCAGTTTCCTCAGTGTAGTCTATTTGATGAAATTACAATTACAGTTTTTAAATCTATGACCAGAAGTTTGACAGAAGCTGAATATATGCTAGTTGTGATACAGAAAATGATGTAAGCGGCCAGGTGTGGAGGTACATGCCTATAATACTAGCACTTGGGAGAAGGAATCTCACAGTCAGAGGCCAGCTAGTCCATGTAAACAGTTCCAGTGCAGGAAGGGCTAAGCAGTAAAACTTCATCACAAAGCAATGCTATTCTTGTCCACATTGGTTATCATTTGATTTCTTTTTTTTAATAGAAGAAAGCTTTAATTTGGGGCTCATGATTCCATATAGTATAGGGTCCATGATGGCAGAGCAAAGGCATGGTAACAGAAACAGCTGAGAGCCCACATCTGGATCCACAAGCAGGAGGCAGAGAACATGCTGGAAATAACCCCAGTCTTTTGAAACTCCAAAACCAGTCAGTGACATACCTCTTTCAATAAAACCACACCTCCCAATCCTTCCCCAAACAGTTCCACCAAACATGAGCCTATGGGAGATATTCTCATTTGAACCAATGCACATGGGTTCCAGGAAGGAAACTTAAGTAGTCTGGCTGGCATTGTTAAATAGCAAGCACCCATTCCAACTGAGCTATCTTCTGGCCCCCCGGTTTTTTATTTCATTGGAAATATTTTTTAACTTTTATTAGTTATGTTTTATTCACTTTGTATGCCCTCCATAAACACCTCCCAACTCCCCTCCCAATCTCACCCTCCCTCCTCCTTCTTCACGAATGCTCCTCCCCAAGTCCACTGATTAGGGAGGTCCTCCTCTCCTTCCTTCTTATCCTAGTCTATCAAATCTCATCAGGAGTGGCTGCACTGTCATCTTCTGTGGCCTGGTAAGGTTGCTCCCCCATCAGGGGGAGGTGATCAAAGAACAGGCCAATCAGTTTATGTCAGAGGCAGTCCCTATTCCCATCACTATGGAACCAACTTAGACACTGAACTGCCATGGGCTACATCTGTGCAGGGGCTCTAGGTTATCTCCATGCATGGTACTTGGTTGGAGTATGAGTCTCTGGAAAGACCCCTGTGTTCAATATTTTTGCTTCTGTTGCTCTCCTGTGGAGCTCCTGTCCTCTCCAGATCTTACTATTTCCCATTTCTTTCATAAGATTCCATGCAATCTGCCCAACAGTTGGACACAAGTCTCAGCATCTGCTTTGATAGTCTGCAGGGCAGAGCCTTTCAGAGGCCCTCTGTGGCAGGTTCCTAGGTTGTTTCCTGTTTTCTTCTTCTTCTGATGTCCATCTTCTTTGCCTTTTGGGATGGGGATTGAGCATTTTAGTCAGAGTCCTCCCTCTTAATCAGCCTCTTAAGGTGTACAGATTTCAGTAGGTTTATCCTATATTATATGTCTATATGAGTGAGTATATACCATGTGTGTCCTTCTACTTCTGGGATAGCTCACTCAGGATGATCTTTTCCAGATCCCACCATTTACCTGCAAATTTCATGATTTCCTTGTTTTTCATTGCTGAGTAATATTCCATTGTGTAGATGTACCACAATTTCTGTATCCATTCTTCAGTTGAAGGGCATCTGGGTTGTTTCCAGCTTCTAGCTATTACAAATAAAGATGCTACAAACATGGTTGAGCAAATGTCCTTATTGTGTACTTGAGCCTCTTTTGGATATATGCCTAGGAATGGTATGGCAGGATCTTGAGGAAGTGCTATTCCTAGTTGTCTGAGAAAGCACCAGACTGATTTCCAGAGTGGCTGTACAAGTTTACATTCCCAACAGCAATGGAAAGGGTTCCCCTTTCTCCACAACGTCTCCAACATGTGTTGTCACCTGAGTTTTTCATCTTGGCCATTCTGATCAGTGTAAGGTGAAATCTCAGGGTCATTTTGATTTACATTTCCCTGGTGGCTAATGCAGTTGATCTACATGTAGAAAAATGCAAATAGATCCATACTTATCACCCTGCACAAAACTAAAGTCCAAGTGGATCACAGACCTCAACATAAAACCAGACACATTAAATTGGTTAGAAGAAAAAGTGGGTAATACCCTAGAACTCATTGGTACAGGAGAGAACTTCCTGAACAGAATACCAACAACACAGGCTCTAATAGCAACAATCAATAAATGGGACCTCATGAAACTGAAAAGCTTCTGTAAAGCAAAGGACATAGTCATCAAAACAAAACGACTGCCTACAGATTAGGAAAGAATCTTCACCAACCCTCTATCTGACAGAGGGCTAATATCCAGCATATATAAAGAACTAAAGAAGCTGAAAAGCAACAAACCAAGTAATCCAATTAAAAAATGGGGAACAGAGCTAAACAGATAATTCTCTGTAGAGGAATATCATTGGACATATTTAAAATTTTTAAAAATTAAAGATTTGAAACATGTGCATTGAAAAGCATCCCTTAATTACTTGGATGTACAATCCCTGTTTGAATTGCTTGCTTTGTTCATATTTGGTCTGAGCATTTTGCCTTCAGGTGACATTGTTTTTGCCACTCTGTTACTGACCTATAAGGATTTCTGGATAAGTAGTAACACCCTCCTTCCTGTGTTTGTGTTATGTTGTTTCTTTTCACTATAGTACCCTAGACCCTCTGTTCAGATATAGCCAATTGGCAGCTCAGTCTCCATGTGTGTTCCAGAGTAAGTGGAGCAGGGGCTGTCTTTGTCATGAACTCAGTTGTCTTCCTCTTTGATCACTTGCCTCTGGCAATACAGCCTTATCAGGCCACAGAGAAAGAGGATCCAGGCAATCCTGGTGAGACTTGACAAGCTATGGGCAGATGTCAATGGTGGAGAACTCCTTCTTTCAGTTAACAAGGGTAAGTGGATAGAGGGAATAAGAGAGGGAGGGTAGGACTGGGAGGAGCTGAGGAAGGGGGTTTCAATCAGGATATATATAATAAATAAGTTTTAAAAAATAAAAAATAATAAAAAAGAAAAAACTGATAGCTTTATACCTAGAGAAGTTTCAGTCATAAATCTTTGCCTTCTACATTACATAAAAAGTCCCTGTTTATAGTAAAAAATGTATTTTAAATGTTTACCTTTTCCATTTGCATACCAAAATTGTTTCTATAATAATGCACCTGAATTTCTATTTTAAAATTTCAAGTTCATTTTTATACAGATTACACTTTTCTTGAAGCCTTTTTTTTTCTTTTCACAGTTACTAGATTTTTCTCCAGTATTTCTTCGTCAGTTTGAACCTTAAACAAAAAAAAATGTTTTAAGTGGAATACTAATATAATAATAAGTTTTACATTGCTTCAAGCTAAAACTATGAGTAGTGATTTTGGAAAGAATCATTTGATGTTTAAATATAGCCATTCTAGAAGACTGTAGTGAGATGACATCAAAGTAGTTTTACTTTGCATTTTCTTCATGAATAATGAAGTTGAAAACATTTTTAAAATGTCGTTTGTCATTTTTGTTTCTTCTTTTGAAAATAATCTGTGGTTGGATCATACTCCAGTTTCCCAATGGGTTTGTTTGTTCTTTTGATGATTAGGATTTTTCAGTTCTTCATACATTAGCGATATTAATCTTGCTGGAGATACTGCTGGCAAAGATTTCTTCTATCTATGGGCTATCTTTTCACACTATAGACAGATATTTTGCTATACAGAAGCTTTAAAGTTTGTTGAAATCTATTTTTAAATTATTGGTCTTAATTCCTGATCTACAAACTTCAACCTTGCTTATGCTTATGTGCCAAGGCACACACCTTACGTTCTTCTTTTTTTTTTTTTCTGCTTTTTTTCTTTTTTTTTCTTTTTTTTTTTTTGTATTTTATTTTTTTCTTATCAGTTACATTTTATTAACTCTGTACCCCAGCCGTGTCCCGATCCCTCATTCCCTCCCAGTCCCTCCCTCCCTCCCTCCCTCCTCTCCACCATGCCCCTTGCCAAGTCCACTGATAGGGGGGACCTCCTCCCCATTCATCTGATCCTGTTTTATCAGGTATCTTCAGGACTGGCTGCAAAGCTCTCCTCTGTGGCCTAACAGGACTGCTCCTCCCTTGGGGAGTGGGGAGGCCAAAGAGCCAGTCTTATTTAAGGTCTTGATCCACTTGGCACTGGCTTTTATGAAAGGAGAGAAATGATACCTAGCTTCATTTCTTCACATGCTAATATTCATTTTTACCAGCACCATTTATTTAATATTTCTGTTCCCCCAATGTTTACTTGTGGCACCTTTGTTAAAATTCAGGTAGCTAAAGTTGGAATTATTTACATTTGGAACATCTGAGAAATTCCATTGATCAATGTGTTATTTATTTATTACTAACACCGTATCATTCTTTTTCAATTATTTCTTTTATATTTAAAATTACATAATTCCATATTTTCTCCTTACCTTACTCCCTTCAAGTGTTCCCACATACCTTTCATTGCTCTTCTTCAAAGTCATGGGCTGTTTCTTCAATTAAGTGTTGTAGAATACATATATGTACATGTATATACATATATTTTTTTCTTCTCTTTTCCTTTTGTTGGAAAAAGATTCTTTTCTCATATAATATATCCTCATTATAGTTTCCTTCCTTCTACTCGTCTCAGTTTGCTCCTCCTCTCCTCCCTCCAGACATACTTTCTTTCTGTCTCTAATTGGAAAAAAAAAATCTTCTAGGAGATAACAACCCAACAGTGAAATAAACTAAAATAAGATGAAAAGAAAACTATTATATTGAAGTTGGACATGGCACTTTAGCATGGGAAAAAGTGTCCAAAGCAGGCAAAAAAGTCAGAGATTCACTATTATCACAGTTAGGAGTCACATCAAAATGCTAAGCTAATGGCTACAACATATATGCTGAGGATCTGTTGCAGAGCCATGTCAGCCCGGAGCTTGCTGCTCCAGTCTGCGAGCTCATATGTGCTCAGCTGATTCAGAAGGCCTTGTTCTCCTGGTATCCCCTACCCTTTCTGGCTGTTACACTCTTTCTACCTCTTCTATGGGATTTTCTGAGCTCTGAAGGATAAGATTTGATAGAGACTTCCAACTTAGACTATCTCTCCACGTGATTTATGTCTGTGGGTCTCTGCTTCTGTTCCCATCTACTTCCAGAGGAAGCCTCTCTGAAGATGACTGGATGAGGCACTGATCTATGCAGAATATCATTAGGAATTTTTTATTGATTTTTTTTTTAGACTATAGGAATTTTGTTTTTACTCTATGTCTCTGGGATATCTATTCTCTGGTTCTTGGTTACCCAAGCAATGTTGGGCATGGGTTTCTTCTTATGGAATGGGCCTTAAATCAAATCAGACATTGATTTTACTTCTCCCATGAGTTCGTTGCTGCCTTTGTCCTAGCAAATTTTGCAAGCAAGATAGATTGTAAACCAAAGGTTTTGTGGCTGAGTTGCTGTTCATGTTACTGTTTTGGTGGCCTGCACTATACCTTCATGCACTAATGAGTCTAGAACCTGCTGAATAATGTTAGTTGTGTGTATGTTTTCAGGCTGAGCATTATTAGTATGGCTCTGTTGCATAAAGAGAAATCAGATATGGTTATACCTCTGTTGTTTTCTCTATCCTTCAGCTTGTGTGCTTCTATATAAATATTAACACTTTTACATCTGTGAAGACCTTGACTTTTTTCTGTATAAATTTTTAAATTAATTTATTTTTATTAATTACAGTTTATTCACTTTGTATCCCAGCTATAGCCCCCTCCGTATCCCATTCCAACCCAACCTTCCCTCCATTATCTCCTCCCATGCCCCTCCCCAAGTCCACTGATAGGGGAGGTCCTCCTCCTTTTCCATCTGGCCCTAGCCTATTGGATCTCATCAGGACTGGCTACATTTTCTTCTGTGGCCTGGTAAGCCTGCTTCCCCCTCAGGGGGAGGTGATCAAAGAGCCAACCACTGAGTTCATGTCAGAGATATTCTCTGTTCCCCTTAGTAGGGCACCCACTTGGACACTGAGCTATCATGGGCTACATCTGTGCAGGGGTTCTAGGTTACCTCCATGCATGGTTCATAGTTGGAGTATCAGTACCAGAAAAGACATCCAGATTTTTTGATTCTGTTCTCCTGTGGTGCCCCTGTCCCCTCCAGGTCTTTCTATCTTCCCCTTCTTTCATAAGATTCTCTTCACTCTGCCCAAAGTTTGGCTATGAGTTTCTGCATCTTCTTTGATACCCTGCTGGGTAGAGTCTTTCAGATGCCCTCTGTAGTAGGATCCTGTCCTGTTCCCTGTTTTCTCTCTCTTCTAAAGCCTGCCAGGTTTGCTTTTCTGAATGAGGATTGATCATCTTACCCAGGGTCCTCCTTCTTGCTTAGCTTCTTTAGGTGTACAGAGTTTAGTATGTTTATCCTATATTGTATGTCTAATATCCACTTATAAGTGAGTATATATGATGTGTGTCTTTCTGTTTCTGGGATACCTCACTCAGGATTATCTTTTCTAGTTCCCACCATTTGCCTACAGATTTCATGATTTCTTTGTTTTTAATTGTTGAGTAGTATTCCATTGTGTAAATATACCACAATTTCAGTATCCATTCCTCAGTTGAGGGACACCTGGGTTGTTTCCAGATTCTGTCTAATACAAATAAAGCTGCTATGAAAATGACTGAACAGATGTCCTTGTTGTATATTTGCGCATATTTTGGATATATGCCTAGGAGTGGTATAGCTGGATCTTGAGGAAGCACTCTTCCTAATTGTCTGAGATAGTGCCAGATTGATTTCCAAAGTGGTTGTACAAGTTTACATTCCCACCAGCAATGGAGGAGGGTTCCCCTTTCTCCGCATCCTCTGCAGCATGTGTTGTCACTTGAGTTTTTGATCTTAGTCATTCTGATGGGTCTATGGTGAAATCTCAGGGCCATTTTGATTTACATCTCCCTGATGACTAAGGATACTGAGGGCATTGAGTGTTTCCCCTACCATTCAATATTCCTTAATTGAGAGTTCTCTATTTAGCTCTGTACCCTATTTTTTAATTGGATTACTTGATTTGTTGGTGTTTAACTTCTGGAGTTCTTTATATATTCTGGATGTTAGCCCTCTGTCAGATATAGGGTTGATGATCATTTCCCAGTCTGTAGGCTGTTGTTTTGTTCTGATGACAGTGTCCTTTGCTTTGCAGAGGCTTTTCAGTTTCACAAGGTCCTTGATTGTTGATCTTAGAGCTTGTGCTGTTGGTATTCTTTTCAGGAAATTTTTTCCTGTGCCAGTGAGTTCAAGCCTCTTCCTCACTTTTTCTTCTAACACATTTAGTATGTCTGTTTTATGTTAAGGTGTTTGATCCACTTGGACTTTAGGTTAGTGCAGAGAAAACCCTGGAGCTGGAGATCTTAGAGAAAAGATCAGGAACCACAAAGGTAAGTGTCACCCACAGAATACAAGAGATGGAAGAGAGCATCTCAGGTGCTAAAGATACAGTTGCAGAAACTGAGACATCTCAAAGAAAAAGTAAAACAAGAAAATAAAAAAGTAAAATCCCAAATATTCAAGAAATCAAGGAAGCCATGAAAATAAATCTAAGAATAATAGCAATAGACAAAAAATAGCCACTTTGTTTCAGCCAAGACAGGAGACTCTGTCTTCCTGTGTTTTCAGAAAGTTGCTGTTGAAATCCTGGGAATCAAATTAAACAAAGCAGAGATATAACAGTCACAGAGTGTGGTGAAGGCAGACATTGTAAACTACAACCATGTCAGGAACTGTTAACCCTCCCTGGATTTCCATGTGTGCAGTTCAGTGAGCACACACTGTAGTGTTAGGTCTGGCTGCTCTTCCCCTGGATTGGGCCCAGGCTTTCTAGAAACATGTTTTATCAGTGTCCATCTCTGTAGTCAGCTCACATTCTCCTCCCACTCAGCTCGTTCATCCTTAAGTTGCCTGACAGTAGCAGGCAGCTCCCTGGACTGGAAGAAATTCAGCTTTGGGACTACACATTTTGAAATCTGAATAGAGAGTCCCTTCTCTGGACTGAGACCGCCTCTTTGCCTCCTTGCTCCAGAAGAACTGTGTTGCTTCTTTATGTCCTCACCTCTTTTTTCTCAGGTATAAAAAAATTAACCAGATGGGAAGATGCTTCAAGCTTTGATTATCATTTTGTATCTGAACTTGTGTATGTAAAAATGTACTTCAGAGCACTGATGGTAGAACAGTTACTCAAGAAGGTGTTTTGTTGCTGGTTACCACAGAAGGCATCTGAAAGACTCTACCTAGCAGCATTTCAAAACAGATACTAAGACTCATAACCAAACCTTCGGCAGAAGGAAAGTTAGTATGACATGGAAAGGATAGGAGCTCCACAAGGACCAAATATATCTGGACACAGGAGTTTTTATGAAACTGTTTCTCCAACCAAGGACCATGTATGGATATAACCTAGATAGAACCTTTGCTCGGACGAAGCTTGTGGTAGCTCAATAACCAATTGGTTTCCCATAGTAAGGGAAACAGGGACTATTTCTGACAGGAAATTAATGGCAGGTTCTTTGACCTCCCCACTCCCCAAGGGAGGAGCAGTCCTGCTAGGCCACAGAGGAGGACTTTGCAGCCAGTCCTGAAGATACCTGATAAAACAGGGCTAGAGGAAAGGGGAGGAGGTCCTCCCCAATCCATGGACTTGGAAAGGGGCAGGGAGGAGATAAGGGAGGGAGGGTGGGATTGGGAGGGAACAAGGGAGTGGGATACAGCTAGGATACAGAGTTAATAAAATGTAACTAATAATAATAATAAAAAACTGAAAAAAACAGTAAAATACATAAAGCTGCATCTAATTGAAAGTGCTTCAAATGAGGCTGCAATAGAAATATTTTTAAAAGGAGTCTAATTTGTTTATATTGTAGTTCATAACTTACAAGTGTTGAGTATTTCATACTGTATTTTTATTAGTGTATCATGGTCATTGCATATTTTATCATATTTGGCTTAGATGGCCTTATGAAGCTGGATAAATAGTTCAGCTGATGCTTCACAGGAATTTCTTGTAGAGACTGCAGGAGAGTGCTTCCAGATGAGCCATGACGTCCTTGGATCTTTGTGGATCGATCACACTGTACCTGATGGTCAGATGTTTTTCTCACATAAATTTATTTAAATTACACAAATTTCACTCTTGAGTGTATCAAAGTTTTTGTAGAAGTTTCTTGTTATTTTGTTATGTTTATTTGCAATTTGGGAAAAGATGGACAGAGGGGAGAGGAGAGATAGAAAGAAAGAGAGAGACAGAGACAGAAACAGAAACAGACAGAGATTATATATTGTAGTGGGATTGTTACCCTGATTTCTTTCTCACTACGTTTTCCATTACTATATAGGAAAACCATTGACTTATGTGTGTTAATTTTGTATTTTATCACAGTGTTGCAAATGTTAACTATCTGTAAGTATTTTTCTCCCAGTTGGTGAACTGTTTATGGTCATATATCTTGAATTATATCACCTGCAAGTAGGGATGTTTGATTTATTTCACATTTATATGCCTTTCATTTTCTTCTCTTGTACTGCTGTTCTAGCTAGGATTTAAAGTTGTATAATGATTAGGCATGAAGAAAACTATTTTTTTTCTGGTGTTGAAGGAATGTTTTGATTTGTTTTCTTTAGCATTATGCTGCTATGTTTGTCAAGTATACATTTATTATGTTGATATATTGTTCTTCTATGCTTCGCCTCTTGAACTTCACAGACCCCTTCTGAATCTATTTAGATGATCCTATGGTTTCTGTCTTTAAACTCATTATAAGATAAATTATATTTATTGATTTATGTATGGTGAACCATCCTCAAATGGCTTGAATGAAGCCAACTTCATTTTTGAATGATGGATGATCTTTCTGATGTGATCTTGAATTCTGTTTGCAAGTATTTTGTTAAGTGTTTTGCATCTGAATACATCATGGAAATAGGTATGCATTTTTTTAGTTCTCTTTTTTAATTAATTCTTTATTTACTTTACATTCAGATTATAGCTCCCTCTCCCTCCTTTTCTCCCCCCCCCAACATCTCCCAATCCACTCTCCTCCCCTTCTCATCAGAAAAGGAGAGGCTTCCCATGGATATCAACCATATCCATGTCAAGTTGCAGTAAGACTAAGCACATCTTCTGTTGAGGCTAGACAAAGCAGTCCAGTCAGGGAAAGGGGATCAAAAGGCAAGCAATGTACTCAGAGACAGCTCCTGCTCCTACTTTAAAAGTCCCACATGAAGACTATGTAGCTTACTGTCACATATGTGAAGAACACCTAGGTCCATCCCATGAATGTTCTCGGCTTGGCAGTTCAGTCTCTGTTAGGCTCTATGTGCCCAGATTAGTTGATTCTGTAAGGTGTTCTTGTGGTGTCCATGAACCCTATGGCTCCTTCAGTCCTTCCTCCCCCTTTTCCACAGGATTTCCCAAGCTCCGCTTAATCTTTAGCTGTTTGTATTCCATTACCATGCAGTTTTTATTACTATTTCTATGTAGCACAGCTTGAAATCAGGTATGGTGACACCTCCAGAAGTTCTCTTGTTGTACAGGATTGTTTTAGCTAAACTGGTTTTGTTTTTTCCATATGAAGTTGAGTACTGTTCTTTCAAGATCTGTAAAAACTTGTATTGGAACTTTGATGGGAATTGCATTGAATCTATCGATTTCTTTGGCAGGATGTCTATATTTACATTAATCCTACTGGTTTATGACCATGGAAGGTCTTTCCATCATCTTTCATCTGTTTCAATTTCCTTCTTGAGAGTCTTGAAGTTCTAGTCATACAGGTTTTTCACTTACTTTATTAGTGTTACATTAAGATATTTTATATTATTTGTGGCTATTGTGAAGGGTATTGTTTCCCTAACTTTTTCTCAGGCTATTTATAATTTGTGTAAAGGAAGGCTACTGATTTTTGAAGTTAATTTTGTATCCAGCCACTTTGCTAAAGATGCTTATCAGTTGTAGTAGTTCCCTAGTAGTATTTTGGGAGTCACTGATATATACTATTATATCATCTATGAAGAACAGCAATACTTTAACTTCTTCCTTTTTAATTTATATCTCCTTGATCTCCTTTAGCTGTCTTATTGCTGTACCTAAAACTTCAAGTACTATGTTGAATAGATATAAAAAGCTTTGTGTTGTCCCTTATTTGTGGTTGCTTTAAGTTTCTCTCTATTCAGTTTGATGTTGGCTGTTAGCTTGCTGTATATTACTTTTATTGTGTTTAGGTGTGTGCCTCTGTGATCTCTCCAGGACTTTAATCGTGAAGGGATTTTGGATTTTGTCAAAGGTTTTTTTCAGCATCTAATTAGATGATCATGTGGGTTTTTTTCTTTCAGTTTGATTATATGGTGGATTACATTGATAGATTTTTATATATTGAACCACCCCTGCCTCTCTGAGAGAAGTCTACTAGATCATGGTGGATGATGTTTTTGATGTGTCCCTGGATTTGGTTTGTTAATTTTATTGGGTATGTTTGTGTCAATGTTCATAAAGGAAATTCGTCTGAAATTCCTTCCTTTGTTGAGTCTGTGTGGTTTGGGTATCAGAATGACTGTGGCCTCATAAAACAAATTCTTTATAAAATGTGTCTGTCTGTTTCTATATTTGTGGAATAATTTGAGAAGTATTAGTATTAGCTATTAGCTTTTCTGTGAAGGTCTGATAGAATATGCACTAAAACCATCTGTCTGTGGGCTTTTCTCTCTCTTTTTTTTTTGGTTGAGAGACTTCTATTTCCTTAGGAGTTATAGGACTCTAAATTTTTTGTCTGATTTTGATTTAACTTTGGTAAGTACTATCTATCAAGAAAAATCATCCATTTCATTTAGATTTTCCAGTTTTGTGGGATACAAGTTTTTGAAATCCAAAAAATTGAATTCCCTCAGTGTCTGTTGCTATGCCCCACATTTACCATTTCTGATTTTGTTAATTTAGATATTCTCTCTCTGCCTTTTAGTTAGTTTGGCTAAGGGTTTGTTTATCTTCTTCATTTTCTCAAAAATTTTCTCATTGATTGTCTTGTTCTCTGCGTTTCTTTCTTTTTTTTCTTTATTTTAATTTTATTTTTTTTTCTTATCAGTTACATTTTATTAACTCTGTATCCCAGCTGTATCCCGCTTCTTTGTTTAATTTTATTTTTTTCTTATTTTATTTTATCAATTTTTAGATACCTGTTTGTATTTTAATGAAAAAGAGGGAATCGAGTGGGTAAGAAAGAGGGAAATCTGAAAAGTGTTGGGGAAGCTAACCTTACACAGATATACTTTATAAAAAAATCATTTTTAATACAATCATATGTCTTAGTGATTTACAAAATTTCATTGGTATCTTTTAATGTGTCCCTTTTGACCTCTAATTTTACTAATTTAAGTTTTCTCTCTTTTTTGTTATTTTGGCTACATATTTTTCAGTCTTGTTACTCTCTTCAACATTAACATTGTTTTATTTATTCTTGGCTGTTTTGTTTTGCTAATTTTTCCCATTTTTCTTTCCTTAATTTCTGTTCTGATCTTGGTTATTGTTATATTGATCTTGGTTACTGTTTGAATATTGGTTTTGTTTCTATTATGCTGGACCATAAAATGCATCATTAACTTGTTTGATCTAGTTTTTTTCTGGGTTGTTGCCGCTGATGTATTAACTTTCCTCTTAGAACCACTTTCACTGTACTCCATAAATTTTATATTAATTACGGTTTATTCACTTTGTATTCCAGCTGTAGCCCCCTCCCTCATTTCTTCTCAGTCCCACCATCCCTCCCTCATCTCCTCCAATGCCCCTCCCCAAGTCCACTGATAGGGGAGGTCCTCCTCCCCTTCCATCTGACCCTAGCCTCTTAGGTCTTATCAGGACTGGCTGCTATATCTTTCTCTGTGGCCTGGCAAGGCTGCTCCCCCACCAGGGGGAGGTGATCTAAGAGCCAGCCACTGAGCTCATGTCAGAGACAGCCCCTGTTCCCCGACTAGGGAACCTACTTGGATACTGAGCTGCCATGGGCTACATCTGTGCAGGGGTTCTCAGTTATCTCCATGAGTGGTCCTTGGTTAGAGTATCAGTCTCAGGAAAGACCCTTGGGCCCAGATTTCATGGTTCTATTGCTCTCCTTGTGGAACTCCTGTCCCCTTCAGGTCTTTCTATTTCCCCCTTCTTTCATAAGATTTCCTGTACTCTGCCCAAAATTTGGTTGTGAGCCTCAGCATCTGCTTTGATACCCTGCTGGGTAGAGTCTTTCAGAGGCCCTCTGTGATAGGCTCCTGTCCTGTTTCCTGTTTTCTCCTTCTTCCAATATCTGTCCCATTTGTCTTTCTGAGTGAGGACTGATCATCTTAACCCGGGTTCTCTTTCTTGCTTAGCTTCTTTAGGTGTACAGATTTTAGTATGCTTATCCTATATTATATGTTTGATATCCACTTCTAAGTGAGTATATACCATGTGCGTCTTTCTGCTTCTGGGATGCCTCATTCAGAATGATCTTTTCTAGATCCCACCATTTGCTTGCAAATTTCATTATTTCCTTGTTTTAATTTTGTCTCTCAACTGAGGAATGGGCACAGAAATTGTGATACATTTACACAATGGAATATTACTCAGCAATTAAGAACAAGGCATTTCTAAAGGCAATGGTTTTTCTAAACAAAATGATAAAGAAGGCTTAGGCTTCCTGGGTTGTGTAGGCGAATATGGCAAATGTTGCCACTGAATGAATGAGTATCAGTCCAAGAGAGATAGCCAATGCAATTTCTTGCCATTGAAGAACAAGATGGGGGAGAGGGTGGCTTGCTCAAGGCTGCACAGCAAAAAGTATGAGACGTTTGCCTCTTGTCAGTCAGGAAATAGCAAGCAGGCAGAAAACCTTAACTAAGTATTGCAGATCTAATGCATGCTACTACAGGCAGTACTACTCTAGACTTGTCCATATATAAACATCTTACACTATCCCCAAATATTCAATATTATAAAATATCTACTGGAGATTATTAATGGTCCTTTGCCTTCAGGGACAGTAGGAATGGTCTTGGAAAGAAGCAGTTTGATATCCCAAAGATTCATTGTGCCTCTAGGAATAATGGATGAAGATTTCAAACAAGAAATTAAAATAATGGCTTATGTTAAAAAATATGCAACTTAACGAGGTGATAGGATTACTCAGCTGCGCTATTTTCCTATATCAAAGGCAAAACTGCTCTAGTAGAAAGAGCAGGAAGGTTTGAAACTACAGGAAAATCTGTATTTTGGTAAACTGTTGTTAATGATCAGTGACCAAAATTAAAGTTACAAGTGAATAACATTGAAATAGAAGGTTTCATGGATACAGGAACTGATGTAACTAACATTTCACAAACATCTTGAAATTCAGAATGGCCATTTCGAAAGGCTTATACCCAGTTTCTAGAAATTGGAATGTTATCTCAGATAAAACAAAGTATGAGATGGCATAAATGTGTGGAACCAGAGGTCAAATAGGAAAGTTAAGGCTAATATAGCCATAAATATACGGGGTTAAGGCATATAACAGCAGTGGAAAACTCAGATTAATATTCCCTAAATACCAGAGGCAATCCCTAAAATAAGGAGTGGAATGAAAGATGCTTATGAGAAAATATTGAAAATGTAATTCAGAACAACCACAGACTGTTCAGGTTGTCAAGAAAAGGACACCACAGGGATTTAGTTTCCAAATTCATAATGGGGGGGCAATGCTGAAATTATACCAATGGCCCTACCCTTAAAATGGTTGATGAACAAACCTATGTAGGTAGAGCAATGGCCCTTAACTAAGGAAAATTACAGGCATTTAAGCAGCTGGTACAAGCAAAATTGAAGCTTAATATAAGAAGAATCTACCAGCCCACGGAATTCCCCTGTATTAAAAACAAACAGGACAAATGGAGAATGGTAACAGATTTGAGAACCAACCAGTGGACTTGTTACAGCCTGGAATTCTTTTACCCTCTTTGTTACCTAAGGCATGGCCTAAATATTGCTTCTTAATAGGTATGCCACACAATAGTACTGAACAAGCAGTTCTAGAAAGATCTAATTGTACCTTAAAAGAAATGCTTATAAAACAAAAAAAGAAGAATAAAGACTTCCAGGGATAGACTAAAAAGGGATCTGTTAACTTTAAATTTTCTGAACATTAGTAAGAAGGGAACAATAGTGGCTGAGAGACACTGGGTTGTAGAAAAAATGTGGAATTAAATCAGACTATATACTGTAAGGATGTGTTAACATCAGAATGGAAGTCAATGAATGTCTTGCATTGGAGACATGGATTTGTTTATATGTCCACAGGAAAAAAAAAGCTGTATATACCCTCAAAGTAATAAAGCTTAGAGTTGAGCAGGGGAGTTCTTCTGAAAATTTGACCACTGACCAGAAATGGGCAAAAAAGAAAGCCTGACTAGCCAGTGCCTTCCCCTGCCAGCCAGAAAGCCTGGAAAAAATCACTTAAACCACTGAGAGGCCTATGGTCTTTTGAATCCTACAATGTACAGCCATATACAATATAGTACAACAGGCCTACGAGCAGGACTTCAAGACGGACTATACTATCACATCTGACATGCCCAAGTCAGGGCTGCAAGCTAAAGGTCCATGGAGCTGGGGGATGAAGATTAAAAAGACTTCAACAAGGAACTCCAGAACATAAAATGCTAAAAGATAAGCTAGTTCAAGAGTATAAAAGGTTCAATAAACGGTACCCAAGTTACAGGAAAGAGATTCATTGTGGTTAGGTTTTTAGTTCAGTTGTAGATATTTCCCTGAGAGATCAAAAGACAGATCACATAAGACACCTGAGGACCCTGGAAGCAACTTTGGAAAGAATAGAGAAGCAGCTTCATAACTGCAGAATTAGTAGCTAAGACAAAAGTGGGAAATGTAGTGTGATTTACTTTATGTGCCTTTCCCTATAAGGATCCCCAAATGGCTAGCATGCTTTGGACCAATGCAGCAGATTTTTCAAAAGAAATTCTTAAATACAAAAAAGGTAAGCCTTTTGGATTTTAAAATTGATATACTTCAAGTTCTTAAGTACTGTGAATAGCACACTAGACTAAAATACTCAGAAAACCAATCTCATATTTTAAGGAGAAGAAAATGAGAAAAAAGACTGTCTCTGACATGAACTCAGGGGCTGGCTCTTTGATCACCTCCCCGTGAGGGGATAGCAGCCTTACCAGGCCACAGAGGAAGACAATGAAGCCACTCCTGATGAGACCTGATAGGCTATGGTCAGATGGAAGAGGAGGAGGACCTCCCCTATCAGTGGACTTGGAGAGGAGCATGGGAGGAGATAAGGGAGGAAGGGGGGGGATTGTGAGGGAATGAGGGAGTGGGCTACAGCTGGAATAGAATGTGAATAAACTGTAATTAATATAAAAAATAAAAGTAATTTTTTTAAAAAGCTTATTATAAAAGCAGGATACATGAATTTATTGCCACCAAGCCAGCCTTAAACAAGATAATGTTTAAGAGAGAACTGAAGAGAAGTATAAGAATATACACGTAGCCAAAGGAAATAAAATAATGATAAATAAGTGGTTAACCAAAGGACAACCAATAAAACAAACAGCACAAAATGAACAAGTGACAGGTATCAATATACATCTTCCAAGAATGGTTTTAAATATCAATGGTCTCATGTACTCAATGAAAAGGCACAGGACAACAGATTGGAGTAGGAATTATGATTTATCATTTTATTGTCTTTAAGAAACTCACCTCAACATCAGAGATAGATACTACATTATAATAGGCTAAGGTACTTAAAGCAAATAGAGCCAGAAAACAAGAGGCATTACTCTCCTGATACTTGAAAATAAAGACTTCAAATTAAAACTTATAAGATATAAAAATGGAAAGGAGACTGTTGATGACTGCTTCAATTTTCTTGGGGATATAGGACTATTCAATCTTTCTATCTGATCTTGACTTAATTTTGGTAGATGGAGTCTATCAAGAAAATTGTCCATTTCATTTGGATTTTCAAATTTTGTGGCATCTATGCTTTTGTAGTACAACCTAATGATTGTTTGGATTTCCTCTGTGTCTGTAGTGATGTTCCTCTTTTCATTTGCTGATTTGGATAGTTTCTCTCTGCCTTTTAGTTAGTTTGGCTAAGGGTTTGTCTATCTTGTTGATTTTCTCAAAGAACCAGCTCTTGGACCCTGAGATTTCATCTCACACCCATCAGAATGGCTAAGATAAAGAACTTGAGTGACGTTCCTGTCCTCTCCAGATCTTACTATTTCCCACTTTTTTCATAAGATTCCATGCATTCTGCCCAACAGTTGGCCATAAATCTCAGCATCTGCCTTGATAGTCTGCAGGGCAGAGTCTCTCAGAAGCCCTCTGTGGCAGGTTCCTAAGCTGTTTCCTGTTTTCTTCTTCCTCTGATGTCCCAAGGAGAGCAACAGAACCAGAAAATTTGAACACAGGGAACTTTCCAGAGACTCATACTCCAACCAAGCACCATGCATGGAGATAACCTAGAACCCCTGCACAGATGTAGCCCATGGAAGTTCAGTGTCAAAGTGAGTTCCATAGTGATGGGAAGAGGGACTGCCTCTGACATGAACTGCTTGGCCTGCTCTTTGATCACCTCCCCCTGAGGGGGAAGCAGCCTTACCAGGCCACAGAGGATGAAGGTGCAGCTACTCCTCATGAGATCTAATGGACTGAGATCAGAGGGAAAGATAAGGGGGACCTCCCCTATCAGTGGACTAGGGGAGGAGAATTGGTTAGAGGAAGGAGGAAGGGTGGAATTTCAAGGAGAAGAGGGAGGGGGCTACAGCTGGGTTATAAAGTGATTAAAGTGTAATTAATAAAAAATATTTTTAAAAAAGAAAAAAAACAGAAATTATGATATTTGTGTCATGACCATTTTCCAAAACCAATCATAAGTTATAATGTGATAATCTTGTATGAAATTACTCCAGTGATATCACTGTATTTCATAGGTATTGTTTACAAAATGAGTATTTGATCACATTATTGTAGGAGAACTATGAGAAATAATTCATCATATATCTATATCCTTAGTATTTTGTTTGTTTCTAATAAAGCATAAACTTTAGTAACAAAGAAATCGAAGGTAAATTAAGATGTGTGATAATGTTGTGGGAAAATGAAAAGAACTTGCTTAATTTTGTCATTTTCAATACTTTGCCCATAATAAATCCTGTTACGTATTCACCCATCCACCTCTCTAGTCTTGTTGCTTTCGCCTCCATCCTCATATTAATTGAACTGTGAGACAGGCATCTTTGTGTCTTTAGAGGTTTAAGCATTATATTTTACTGGGTATTACATAGCTCCAGTAGAGAATATTCACTGAACAACAGTATGGATTGCATTTCTCCTATGTAATACCTAGAGAAGCTAGGGCAAAACATTTGTATAATCTGTACTGAGAGAGTCTGGTAAGGTGGGGGTGGTGTGTGATATTGGGAGGTGAAGTGCAGGTGTGCTCCTTGTGGAAGTCAGAGCAAAACTCTTGGGGATAAGACCTTACCATGGTGTCTGAGAATCCCAGGTGTTCATCTTTAACACCAAATCATCTTGACTCCTATAGAAATAAGTTTAACAAGACACTTTTAAGTATTAACTATGCTCACTTTGGAGTGTATAGAGTTGTTTAACACCCATGTAGAATTTGTCCATGCTTGTACCTTTGTCTTCTTTCCTTTAATGTATTTAATAATTAAAAAATATTTCCTTACAGTTTGAGATTATAATTATTTTGCTCCTCCCTTTACTCTATCCAACCCTTTTCATACGTCCTTCCTTGCTCTCTTTCAAATTCACATCGTCTTTTTTACAGTAATTGTTGATTATATGTATGTTATTTTTAAACCTCAGAATGATTATGTTCTTTTGAAATATTTTTCTTGAAATTCTACAAATGTCACCCCATCTGTCCCACAATTATTTTGAAACATTAAATATAATGATAACTTAGTACCACATAAACATATTTAGTTTGTTTGTGTCCTTTATAGATAATAAAGACCACTTACACAAAAGTAATGAATGTCTCCCAATGACTAGAATGATACAGATACACATTGTACTGATGCTCAATCAAATTACAAATCACACACAGAATATTTCTACTCTAAAAAGTTTATCTTAATTAATGCAATGGTTTCTGAAACAAGAATATACATCCATAAACGTACTTTTAGAACAGAATTGGAGGAAGTTAGGTATTGCAGAGTGCAACCTTTCATGGGAAAGTACAATGTAAATTGGAACTGACTTACAGGATTTTTCAGAAATAAAATTCTGTATGTGAAGTAACTGCTTACATAGAAAACACAATCATAAAACTACATGACATAGATTTCCAGTTTTTAAACTGTATTTTGGGAAACACAAAGTCTTTTGTAATACATCCCAGAAGACTTCTTTTACCTGCTGGTTTCTTAGTGTATAAATGAAGGGATTCAAGAGAGGGGCAACTGAAGTATATAGCAAAGCTACACCTTTGGACACAGTCACTCTCTCCCTTGCAGATGGTTTAATATACATGAAAATGCAGCTACCATATGTTATGGCGACAACAATCATGTGGGAAGTGCAGGTGGAGAAGGCTTTGGTTCTTTGCTGTGCAGAAGGGAAATTAATAATAGTCTTAATAATGAAAATGTAAGACAGACTCACTAGTACCAGTGTGACTGCAAGTGTCACCACAGCCAAGACAAAGGACATCATTTCTAGGACACGAGTGTCTGTGCAGGAGATCTGTAAAATAGGAGAAGTTTCACACATAAAATGGTCAATTATTCTGGAATCACAGAAATCCAGCTTCAGACCCATGGCCAGTGGGGGAAAGATGATCAAAAACCCAGTCACCCAGGAGCTGAGGACAAGTTGGTGGCACACTCTGCTGTTCATGATGATAGGGTAGTGCAGTGGTCTGCAGATGGCGACGTATCTGTCATAGGACATGGCAGCCAGGAGATAAAATTCTGTGACTCCCAGCAACAAAATGAAAAACAATTGAGCTGCACAATTATTATAGGAAATAGTTTTGTCTCCAGTCACAATGGTTGTCAAGAACCTGGGAATACATACTGTTGTGAACAGAATTTCCAAAAAAGAAAAATTACGGAGAAAGAAATACATTGGAGTCTTAAGACGAGGGTCCAACAGGGTGAGAAGCACAATGATTAAGTTCCCCACCAGACTCATTATATAATTGAGAAAGAGAAACATAAAAACCACAATTTGCAATTGAGGGTCATCTGTCAGTCCTACAAGAATGAAGTCAAGTTCCATTGATAGATTCTTCATCCTGATTTGTGAACCTTAGCAAACAAATATAAGAAACTAGAAAACAATAAATATTTTTATGTGCATTAGAATTTATGTACCTACACTCAAGCAGAACGGGGGCTAGATCATACGATCAATTTGTTAATGTTTTCTAGGTTGGAATTTCAGGTGACACGTAATTATATGCCATAGGTAAATTAGAAACTTGTCTTAGTCTGTCTTCTTTTTCTCAGCATTCTTCACACAGTTTCCTGCTCCCAAATCAAATAGTATTTTCATTAATTTGCATAAATGCAAATTAACAAATTTATTTCCAAATGACCTCTGTTATCATGCAGGCCACAAGCTTTTGATCCCCCTGCCTGAGCTTCTGAAGTAGTCTGGATAACAGACCTGCGCCACTGGTCCTAGCTTACTTGTGATTTTTTTAAACATTTAAAAAAATATAGAGAATAATTACAATATGTCCTCCTTGCCTTTGATCTTGCTAAATTTTCCCAGGTGTCCTGCTTCCTTGTTTTCTTTCAAATTTGTAGCCTCTTTTTTTCTTAAATGTATGTATATACCTAGATACATAAGTATGCTGAGTCTGTATAATGTTACTTAAGCAAGTTTTCAGGGCTGACGGTTTGCTGTTGAGTAATCAGTTGGTGCTTTCTTCCATTTAAATGAGCTTACTAAAGCTCCTTCTTTGCTACTTTATGCTTTTTTTTTTATTTGTCTTATTACCATTGTTTTCCCTTTCATAAACTACGTTCATAAACCAATTTAGGGGAAAACTGCTCTACAAACATAATAGAATTTTCCCAAAGCCAATGTTCACCGATAATTTTAAGATTGACTTCTTAAGATGTTCAGGGTTAGTCACTGAATACTTACAAGCTTTCACCAAGTGAACGTATTTACTATTTTCTTGTTATCGTTAAGGCTCATATTTGAAAAGATTAGTATGCATTAGTCATTTCTGAGTAATATATGTTTAGAAGACTTAGAATTATGGTATTACCAAATCACAAAAATTGATTATTCTAGATTTTCACACCACTTTATAAAAGTAAAAAAAAAAAACAAATATAGATAAATAAAAATAAGGTACATTAGTTAATCTGTTTTTTAAAAAGCTCAAAATACCTACCACTTAAAACATTATAAAAAATAAGAATTTAGTACTCCAAACATAATTCCCTTATCTGGACTTACTGTGCATTTGCTTTATTTCACATTTAAAATTAATTTAAAATCAACATGGACTCACTTTTTTATGACTATTAACCATTCTGCTTTGTTGAAGACAATTTTGATTGTTTAGGTGATCATTATTTTACTGTTCAGTAGAAATATTCATTGCTAATATTTTCTGTCAAAAAGGGCACAATACGTAGTATATTTCCATAAAGAATTTTTTTATATTTCTTCAAATTCATATTTATTATGGAAACTTGAGATTATGATGATAATTTTAGCGAGTGCCATCTAATAGGCTGAATTTTGCGAAATTTAATTCTTAGTATTGAGATTTCTGTCATTCCAATCCTCCAATTAGATGTCATTCTTAAAGATATAGTAAAAACAGGAGTAATAAGAATATGAGATCATTGGTGAAATGTACACAACTCTTAAATCAAAGAGCTGCCTCATAGCCAGCCGTGCACTTATAAGTGCTCTAACTCTATTGTTTCCCATTTCCTAATAACTTAAGGGAATCCACTAAAATTACAACAAACTCTTCTCTGGGGATTACTGTTGCAAAGTACTCATTACTGGTAATAAAAAATACAAGGTGTATCAAAGCTTTAGAAAACCATCCCAGAGGAGTGTCATAAATGTCTCAGAAAAGTCAGGAAAATATTTGTCAGTAGTTTACTGTAGTTGCTATGTATTTTCCAAAGTTATCTCCCTGTTGGGTTTTATGGTTTATAAACACATTTTATGCTTTTATAGACAATTTTAATTATGTTTGATTGTTTTGTTTTTACTTTGGTCTAATCTTATTTATTTTTGTTTTTGTTATTGTGTTTTGGTATTATATTTTTTTAAATCATCATTAAGAACAATATCATTGGGGCTAGAAATGTGGCTATATGGTTAAGAGTGCTGACTGTTCTTCCAGAGGACCTGGGTTTGAATCTTAGTGCCCATATGACATCACAACTCTATATCACTCCAGTCCAGGAAGGACAACAACTTCCTCTGGTCTCCATGGGTACTGCAAGCATGTGGTATGCAGTCATATGTTGTTATAAAGAAAGAAAATCTCAATCATTTGATTTTACCAAAAAAGACTCAGGAGCCAGATGCTGAGGTATAAACCTGCTAGCTCAGAAAAGAGGAGAAAGCACCCAGCTGGCTTATTTAGCTCATGTCTCAGAAGTAAAAAAGGTCTTCCCACTCATCTTACACTCCAGAAGGAAAAATGCCTTCCTTTTCCGCTCAAGCCACAAAAGAAAAAAGCCACTTCGTCTTCTCCATGCTGTTTTAAATACCTTTCACCTCAATGTCCATCCTTTCTATTTTCTGTGTGTCCCTCTATCCATCCTCCAGACTTCCTCTCACTCTCTATGTTGTTCTTTTTTTTTTTTTTTCCATGTTCACTTTGTTAATCTGGTTGCTTTCTCTGCCTTCTGACCTAGGGTTAACTTTATTTAATCCTGTGCACAGAAAGCTCTTGGATTAAAGGTGTGTGCTAGGGCTGATTCAAACCCCAAGTACTTGTGTACAGTAAACAGAAAGTTCTAAGATCAAAGACTGAGCCATGCCACAATTAGAAACAGGTATTTACAATTCACAGTCTCAGGGTTCACAATGAGATCAAATATCCAGCAATAGAGACACATGCAGACAAAACACCCATACACAGAAAAAAAAATAAAAATTTTAAATAAAGAAGACCAATATCTAAGTTTTCTTCTAAGACTTTTAAAATGTCGGTTAGTATTTAAATTATATATTATATGTTATGTATTTATATATTTATTTATATTATATGAATTTATATAATTCACTTAAAGTTGATTTTTGTTTATTATATAAATCAAGTATCTATTAACATTTCTTTGTGGATATCTATCTTTTCTAGCATCCTTTGTTGAAAAGAATATCTTTTTACATTTTATATTGTTGGTATACATATTGACTATTTGTTGACAATCTTTAATTCTGGGCTCCATCTTTTCTTATGTTGGTTTACATACTTAATTTTATGGTAGTACAGTAGTCTTTTACTTTATATCACTTGATGTTAAAAGAACTCTTTCGCAGATGCTGAGCCTGATGGCCAACTGATGGGCAGAGTGAATGGAATTTTATGTAAGAAGTGGGAAATAGTAAGAGCTGGAGGGGACGGGAACTCCACAAGCAGAGCAACAGAACAAGATAATTTGAACACAGGGAACTTCCCAGAAAATCATACTCCAACCAAGGACTATTCGTGGAGATGACCTGGAACCCCTGCACAGGTGTAGCCCATGGCAGTTCAGTGTCCAAGTGGGTTACATAGTAATGGGAAAAGGGACTGCCTCTGACATAATCTGATTGGCCTGCTCTTTGATCACTTCCCCCTGAGGGGGGGAGCAGCCTTACCAGGCCACAGTAGAGGACAAAGCAGCCACTTTTGATGAGAACTGATAGACTAAGATCAGAAAGAAGAGGAGAACCTCCCCTATCAGTGGACTTGGGGAGTGGCATGCATGCAGAAAGGGGAGGGAGGGTGGGATAGGGAGGGGAGGAGGGAGGGGCTTATGGGGGGGATACAAAATGAATAAAGTGTAATTAATTAAAAAAAAAGAACTCTTTCACTGTATAGTGGTAACAACTCTATAAGTCCTCTTTATAGGGTACCAATAACAAACCAGAGTCTGACTTGGGGAAGCAAGAATTTACTGGGTGTTTGAATAGAGGAAAGATGAGAGGTGAGTTATAGAAGATTATAATCCCAAAGCAGTCACACCACCCCAGAATATTATATAGTGTAGCAACTCCCAATATCACAAAGAACATAATTACACAGACAATGCTGGAGCTATATGAAGGAGCAGCTGTAATTTTGGGTGATGGTCTATGACCACCTCCAACTCCTCCAAGTATAAAGGAACATCAACAGTAACAGGCATTGTCAGGGGTAGGGTTAGAATTAAGTCTCTTGCAAGTCATCATAGCTGTCCTGATGATGATGATGATTGCTATACTCAAAGGATATCATTCTACAGTAATCTATTGTTTCCTCCATTTCTTATATTTTCTTTCCAATTATGAGATGTTTCCCAAGCCTTGGAAGAAGTGACATAGTGTCTGATTATTCTCCACCATCTCAACCTGGTTATTAGTCTATCATGATCACATATATGAATATATGTGTAAGTGTTTGGTCACAGACTCATGAGCTTGACTCTTTATGAGTCTGAAGTAATCACTGATCAC
>NW_026596131.1:17000166-17015614 GCF_907164565.1 Psammomys obesus | reverse complement strand
GACTCATGAGCTTGACTCTTTATGAGTCTGAAGTAATCACTGATCACTGTCAAAAGATGCTTCCCTGACTAATGTTAACAATAGTAATAACCTATAGGCAAAATCATAAATATTCAAGAAGAGTTTGATGCATTCCATAATGGGGCTGTGCAGATAGGGGAAGTACTCTGACAATCCATGATCATCTGTTTCAAGTCAGTATCGGTTTATTTAAGGAGTCAGATGCTGAGGACAGAGCCATGCCCATAGTAGGAGCCACTATATATGCAAGTATGTGGTAGACAGATGGGAGAGAAAGAAAAGTGGAACAGTTCAGGGAATGTGAAAAGAGGTGGAACTGGAGATGTGAGGGTGGAGAGAAATAGCCTGTTATGTGTAGCCATTCCTACCACTTGAGGCCATTGTGAGGTTCCAGTCCATTCTGCCACTGAAGGCCATGTTTGGTTCCATCGCCATGAAACAGCAGCAGTCTGTGTCAGTATCCACAACTCATATTAACAGGAAAGACCATGAGGACATCCCTGATCTGGGAAGCTGCCTGGGACTATGTAGATCTCCAAGGGATGTACAGAGCTGGGCCTGCTCCTCACTGATTATAGCACTATAGACAGCTCACCCCACCTCTTACCAGATGCAGTGTTTGGGAGGCCAGGCCCTGCACCTTGCCTAGGCAGCACAGTGGGAACTGGCTTTGGTGGCACAATGTGGGTGAGCCAGCTGGCCCCGCCACTCATTGGTCATGAGGTAGTGTGAGGGTAGTGGTGATGCTCTCCTTGTCTTGAACCTTACCGCCTGCAGTAGTCAGGAGAGCTTGTCCCAAGGTCATGAGAGTGGGAGAACTGTTCCTCCTCCTCACTGGCTGCAGTAGTTGGAACAGCTGGTCCAACACTTTATCTGAACAGCACAGGAGAAAAAGATACAGGTTATTCAGCCCCAAGGATGTAAGCATAGGAGAGATGGTCCAAACCTTCACAAGCTGTAGCCCTCAGGAAAGTGGGCCCTTCACCTTGACTGGGCAGTACAATAGAGCCAGCCTTACTAGAGTGGCACACAGGTGACTCAGCCTAGAAGGCATAAGAATGAGAGAACTGACCCTGCTCCCTGACCCTGAAGCATCAGATAGGCTAGTCCAGGTAGTGCTGGAGAGCATGTCCTGGTGTTGTAGGTGCTGGTGAGCTGGCAGGCTGATCAACTCAGCTAACATGAAGGCCCAGATCCAGAGCTTTGAGCTGGCCCCAAATCTATACTGCCCATAGAGTTCTGTATAAATAAGGAAGCACTCTGAAGTCCAGTCAGTTAGGCTGCAAGATTACTCCTGACCCCATGTGACTGACTCACTCCTCCCTTACCTATTCTTTATTTTCTCTGTGGGACTCTGGCTGCCCCCCAGAACAACAGTATCATAAATGTCATGGAAATAACCAAACATTTTGAGATTGAATTTAAAGCCATCTCCACAAGTTGAAATCTATAACTGGTACCACCTTTGTCAAGAATCTATAGTGAGGCAGGTTATAGGCCTCAAGGAAGAACATACTACTGTGGTTCTGCTAAACGTACACAGTATTAAATTTACGTTTAGTGAGATCATAATAAAACACTGACTAGATGCCCTGCTCAGAGGAAGCCCATAGGCTGCTCAGTTTCCAAGTAGCTTCCCTAGTGAGGGGCAAAGAGGATGCCTCTGACATGAACTCAGTGGCTGACTCTTTGGTCACCTTCCCCTGTCGGGGAGGGAAACCTTGCCAGGCCCAGAGGAAGACAGTGCAGACAGTCTTGATGAGACCTGATAGGCTAGGGTCAGATGAAAGAGGAGGAGGACCTCCCCTATCAGTGGACCTGGGAAGGAAGATGGGAGGAGATGAGGGAGGGAAGATGGGATTGGGAGAGGGTGAGGGAGGGCGCTACAAAGTGAACAAATTGTAGTAAATAATAATAAAAAATGGTCCTTGGTTGGAGTATCAGTCTAAAAAAAGACCCTACGGCCCAGATATTTTTGGTCTGTTGCTCTCCTTGTCGAGGTCCTGCCCCCTCCAGGTCTTTCTATCTCCCCCTTCTTTCATAAGATTCCCTGACCCTGCCCAAAGTTTGGCTATGAGTCTCAGTATCTGCTTTGATAGCCTGCTGGGTAGAGTCTTTCAGAGTCTCTCTGTATACTTGCTTTCTAGTCCTATCTTAGGTCTGGTTTATCTCTCCTGGTGTTTCCAGGGCCTCTTCTTTCAGATCCCTCTCCCAGACTTTTCTCCTCCTCATTTCTTTCTCCTCCCCCTTTAAGTCCAATAAAAGGCTTCTTTTATTTAATGCAATAATAATTATAAAATAATTATGAAAATTATTAAGTAAGATTTGCATGTGCAATTTCCAGTCCATGTGCATTTGGCAACTTAGGAGAAAGTATTTGATTATCTATCCTATCTTGACAAGTTTAGAGTTCTAAACCTAAATTAATCTTCATCCTTATGACTATTACCTATATAAAAACATTTTCTTAAATTCTAAACAACTTAAGCTTAATTATGGAAATGTAACTATTTGGTCTTCAACCCGACCAGAGACTTGAGAAGGAATAAAATTAGTTATTTGAGTAAATAGGAAGTACAAGTTAACAGCTTCCAAAAATTAGAAAATTGTTTGCTGTCCGAAGTAACCCAAAACTCTATGACACTGGAGTATCATCTTCTGCCTTATGGCTCAGTATATTTGACAAACATGTATGATGCAGGAAATATTTAGGAATTGCTTACCCTCTCTTGGCAGAGTTCAGCAGTCAACTCGGGCCGCATTTAAGCTTGCCCATTTTAGGCAAATTCTGTCTGTTGTGAAACAAGGGTATTTCCTTTTGCCTGGGTGGCTCATTTGCCACATTTGCATCCATTTGCATGTGGAGGTTCTTTGATGCTCACCATCTTTTTTGAGGTAGGGTAGGTGCAGCCAAGAGATGACCAGTCTCATTTCAAAGAATCTTTAAAATAATAAAATAATTTTAAATGCCATATTCTGTACAACTCTGAAGTGTTTGTAGACTTACCTATCTTTATATAATTGACCTGTCTGTAGAATCATATCCCTTACACCTAGGATGTATTCTCCTGTGATAAATTAGACTAATGTCTGACATGACTATGAGTTGATTAACTAACAATTACTTGCATTACCTAATATCCTAACCTTATTTTGTCTCTTAAAAAGATCATTAAATATATATAACCATCTCCCAATGTCAATAAACATTTAAAGCCCCAGAAAACAACCAAAACCCTGTCCAACCCTCTTTAAAGAAAATTGGAGGTCATTGTCATGGCTTTTTTTCTAGCTGATTTTTCAACATACAGAAATACTATAGGGGAGCCCAAAGGAAATTTGGAAAAAATGGTTAATTAAACAAGCATTAACATTTGTGGCCCAGTCTTTGAATATTGAGAAATTTCAGGCTTAATTAAGTCTTGTTTGGAACAATCTAAAATGCTGGACCAATTGAGATTAGTAGCTTTCTTCAAGCTCTCTTGGGAGCAGGCTTTGATGAGAAACAGCATTTGAAGCAGGTGAGGCTGGAACAAACAAGATGGTGGAACAGATGTGTCAACTTCTCAGCATCCTGGAAGGATGTATCTTGTCAGGTTTGATCCAATGTCCCCGGCGTTTGGTCCTTTTGTTCTGGAAACATATAATTTCTCACAAGTATTATACAGTCCTAAAATTATAAATGTAGGAGAAGTGCAGGATGAAACAAATTTTATCTAAGACAAGTAAGAGAATGGCACTAAATTTTGAGGATATTGTACCCAAGGATTTATTAGCCATATATTGTTGAAGTTTTGGCAGGAGACATTTTTATGTCTCAGTAAGATTTAGAGTTGTTCCCATGTGAAAAGATCAGCAATTTATGCTACCTGTTTTGTTGAGACTTCTTGATTTCTCTTTTCTTGTACGTAGCCATGATCTTCAGGTGATTTTCCTCTGTCATTTCTGAATTTTATTAGTTTTGATGGAACCCATAATTTCTCTTCTCCTGTATGAACATACCCAAAACCTCTTCCCCAGCATAACATATTCCCTGTTCTCCATTTTGGAATTAGGACATTAATATGCTGCTCTAATTCAGCAGTCCTTTCTAAATTCCACATTGTCTTAACAGGTGTGCTACTTATCTCATTTAAACATTTTAAAATTGATAAATTAACATAGTAAAAATGGCCATCTTACCAAAAGCAATCTACAAGTTCAATGCAATTCCCATCAAGTTACCAACACAATTCTTTACAGACCTTGAAAGAAAAATTCTCAACTTCATTTAGAATAACAAGAAACCCAGAATTTCAAAAACAAATCCTCTACAATAAAAAATCTTCTGGAGGTATCTCCATACCTGATCTCAAGCTGTACTATAGAGCAACAGAAGTAAAAACTACATGGTACTGGCATAGAAACCAGCTGGAATCAAATAGAAGACCTAGAAATAAACCCACACACTTATGACAACTGATCTTTGACAAAGATGCCAAAACCATACAAAGGAAAAAGGATAGCATCTTCAACAAATGCTGCTGGTCTAACTGGATGTCTACATGTAGAAAAATGCAAACAGATCCATACTTATCACCCTGCACAAAACTAAAGTCCAAGTGGATCAAAGACCTCAACATAAAACCAGACACATTAAATCAGTTAGAAGAAAAAAGTGGGGAATACCCTTGAACTCATTGGTACAGGAGACAACTTCCTGAACAGAGCACCAACAGCACAGGCTCTAAGAGCAACAATCAATAAATGGGACTTCATGAAATTGAAAAGCTTCTGTAAAGCCAAAGACACCATCACCAAAACAAAACGACTGCCTACAGATTGGGAAAGAATCTTCACCAACCTGACAGAGGGCTAATGTCCAGCATATATAAAGAACTAAAGAAGCTGAAAAGCAGCAAACCAAGTAATCCAATTTAAAAACTGGGAACAGAGTTAAACAGAGAATTCTCTGTAGAGGAATATCGAAAGACAGGAAACACATAAAGAAATGCTCAATGTCATTAGCCATTAGGGAAATGCAAATTAAAAAGACCCTGAGATTTCACCTTATACCCATCAGAATGGCCAAGATGAAAAACTCAAGTGACAACACAGGTTGTGGAGAAAGGAGAACCCTCTTCCACTGCTGGTGGGAATGTAAACTTGTACAACCACTCTGGAAATCAATCTGGTGCTTTCTCAGACAACTAGGGATAGCGCTTCCTCAAGATACAGCCATACCATTCCTAGGCATGTACCCAAAAGAGGCTCAAGTACACAATAAGGACATTTGCTTAACCATGTTTGTAGCAGCTTTATTTGTAATAACCAGAAGCTGGAAACAGCCCAGATGCCTCTCAACTGAAGAATGGATGCAGAAATTGTGGTACATTTACACAGTGGAGTATTACTCTGCAATGAAAAATAAGGAAATCATGAAATTTACAGGTAAATGGTGGGACCTGGAAAGGATCATCCTGAGTGGGCTGTCCCAGAAGCAGAAAGACATACATATACTCACTCATATAGCCATATAACATAGGATAAACTAGTAAAATCTGTACATCTAAACAAACTAATCAAGAGAGAGGACCCTGACTAAAATTTCAATCCCCATCCCAAAAGGCAAAGAGGATGGACATCAGAAGAAGAAGAAAACAGGAAACAACCTAGGAACCTGCCACAGAGGGCCTCTGAAAGGCTCTGCCTTGCAGACTATCAAAGCAGACACTGAGACTTATAGCCAACTGTTGGGCAGAGTGCATGGAATCTTATGTAAGAAGTGGGAAATAGTAAGAGCTGGAGAGGACAGGAACCCCACAAGGAAAGCAACAGAACCAAAAAATTTGAACACAAGGGTCTTCCCAGAGACTTATAATCTAACTAAGTACCATGCATGGAGATACCCTAGAAGCCCTGCACAGATGTAGCCCATGGCAATTTAGTGTCCAAGTGGGTTACATAGTAATGGGAAGAGGGATTGCCTCTGACATAATCTGATTGGCCTGCTCTTTGATCACCTCCCCCTCAGGGGGGAGCATCCTTACCAGGCCACAGAAGATGACAATGCAGCCACTCCTGATGTGATCTGATAGACTAAGATCAGAAGGAAGGAGAGGAGAACCTCCCCTATCAGTGGACTTGGGGAGGGGCATGCATGAAGAAGGGGAGGAAGGGTGTGACTGTGAGGGGAGGAGGGAGGGGCTTATGGGGGGATACAAAGTGAATAAAGTGTAATTAATAAAATAAAATAAAAAGGACTTGCTGGTTTACCATGTTGAAAAATATTGATAAATCATTTTAAAATCTATTTTGCAGAGATATTATATTTCCCTTCTCTTTTATGACCATCTTATAAAAATTATTGTTATATATTTTCATAATTGTTTGACATGTAGGATTATAAGTTAAATTTGTAACAGGTTTCACGTCATAATGTCTAAAATGTTGTTGAATTCCAATGGATACACATGCTGAAGCATTGTCAGCCGCAGTTTGCAAGGGCATCTCCAAAACATTCACCATCTCTAACAAATGTGTAACCTTAAGTTCATGCTCTCCAGAATTTAAAGCAAAAGCCCACTGGAATTCTGAATATGAATCTATGGCATCATTCATGTATTTCAGTTCTTTAAACTCTGCAAAATGGAGCACACCAGCCACTGTATGACCTTGTTCCAAGAAAACACTAAACAGGATCTGCATTTCTACTTTAGCATATAGATCTTCAACCAGTAATTGAAACCTTGAAAATATGCATATAATATCCAGTCTGACCAAGCTGGCCTACAGCTGAAGACTTTTTTCTTCAGCATTTCAGTGGGCTGCCATTTTGCAGTGACTCCCAGCCTCTGTGGACTTTTCTCATCTGGAACCTCCTCTTTTGGTGTTATTGTAAGCACCAGATTGGATTGCTCTGAAGCTATCTATTTTAATTAAAAGATTCCTCCAATCTCTGTACTATGGCCTTTAATTTATCATCTCTTTTCTCAGTCTCTCCAAGTTTGTCTTATCCTGAGCTTTCCCAAAGAGGATATACAGAACTGAAATCATCAGTGAAAAAAAAATTATTTATATGCTAAGAGAAACTCAAATGATACTGAAAAGCACCGTGTCATTTTGTCTTCCTCCATTATTAACCTAGAAAATTATCTTTCTAATCTCAAAACCTTTCCCTAAAGACTTTCTTAGACCTAGCTTCCCTTTCAGACATTACCAGTTCAGGTGCTTGAGGCTTCTCTGTCTGACTCTGTCTCCTGTTTCCAGACAGAGGTATTTTTCTGCCTCCCTAACTGGATCATGACCCCCTCCTCACTCTGGGAAGTTATTGGGTCCATAAATGTTTGCTCTCAGACGAGCAAGAACCCCTTATCAAAGGGATTTACCTTTCTGCCTTGGCTAGCAAAGTCTGGCTTTCAAATGCTTCCTTGTTAAATAGCCACTTTTTTCTCTACCTAAAAATAACTGCTTCTCTGGGGTTTGTCTGTATCATTTTTTTGTTTTTCTGCAGCCTGATGGAGGCCTTGCTGGTTTGTGGAGGGTGTGGGACTTGAGAGAGCAGGGGCATGGTCTGTGAGCTCCTGCTTTATAAACTGTGGTTACTCTGTTTTTAAGGGACAGAACTAAGGAACTTATTTTCTACATAATTCTTGCTAGATTACTACAAATGTTGCTAGAATACTGTATATTCTGCCCCATGGTGGGGACCATTTGTTGCTGATTATTAATATTTATTATTGATTTATCTTTTAGTTAAACAGCAGTTATTCATAAACCATTTCTATACCCAAGTCACTATGCGGGGACTAGGATTTATTTAATTAACCTAGGGCACAACGCTGGGCAATAATTACTCCATCCTAACCTCCAAGCCCATATAGCTTCCTCCCATTCATATTTCCCACATTATACTTGCTTTTTAAATATAACTTAGGTCTGGTTCATCTCTCCTGGTGTTTCCAGGTCCTCTATTCTCAGATCTCTCTTCTCTCAGTTACCCTCCTCCTACTCATTTCTTTCTCCTCCTCTCAGGACCAGGATGTCCCATCATATTCTCTCCATTGCTCAGCATTGGCTAGTTTTATTGACAATACAGAGAAACAAATGGTAGCATTTGTTTACACAAACTTGAGACAGGTAATGCTTAGGATAAGCATCGCAATGAAATGCCCAGATTGAAACCAGATGGTGGGGTAGAGAAATTAGCATGTGAATGAACAATATACATTCCACAAAACCATACCGACATGTACATTTTAGAAGTTATAACTAATTATCCTGATATCTTCAAGACAAAAATTGCTATATAATGCCATATCAATCTTGAACATGTAACTACTTTATATGTTTGATGATGAAGATCTGTAAGAAAGAATTTTCTTACAGGAATACAACTATTTTATTTTTTGGTTCTATCAATGGTGTATTTTTCCTGCTGTTAGGTAAAGTAGGTACATCTTAAATAAGATATGCTATGAGAAACGCTATCAAAACCTATGAGAGATTAACAAAACACCCAGAAGATTTATTGTTCATCGTTCTGGAAGGGGACATACAGATTATCAGTAGCATAAAACTCATTTATCAGATTTCAGTAGAATATTCCTCAGTGCCTTTAACAGTTATGTAGTTTTCAGAAGCCCTAGTGTTTCTTCCTTGCAGGCTGACTCTCCCACATCATGAAGATGTCTGTGTCTATGTAACATGCATGTATCCCACATGTACGTAACAAAATGATAAAAATTAGCTTCACAAATTCTTGTTTTCCTTCTTTATAAAATAGCATGTTCTGGATAAATATGCATGTGATGATGCTACTCAAAGAGATGCTGACAGAGAAACAGATATTCAGATGTTTGGAAAGCAACTATTGGAAAAGGACAATGCTGACCAGTGTTACTAGAATTAACAAAGATGCCATGTTGTCACAAATTAAAGGAGTCTATCACTGGCAGATATCTCCATGGACACAGACATATTGCTCAGACATCTGGGGCTGTAGATCTCATTCTTGAAGTCCTCTAAAGACGTCTTGGTTAGACACAGGCAAGTACTGCTGTCTTCTCCATCCTCAAAATGGAGTCAAAAGGATTTATCAATTTCTTTTATATTAGTCATATGTTTTAAAATATAATTCCTTAATATTTTCTGTGTATTTTGAAAGATAATGTCTTAATATTTTATTTTATTTCTTAGAGTTGGCTATACACTTTCCTCTTTGATAGTTATTTAATTATTTGATAGAAGAAAAACAACTCATTGTATTTCAAAAAAATTTAATGAAAGATTAATTTTCACTAAACTAAATAAAAATTTCAAACAAACTCAATAAAAACATTCAAACATTTTAATAATCAGGCTTGCCTTCAAGTGTGATTCTGGATGAAATATACATATTTGAGACTTTAGCATATTTGGAAATGTTTTTGATAAGCATTGTTAAGAAAAAAAAGTAAAAAAAAAATAATAAAAGGAGGGATTGTAATTGTGAAGAAAAACAAAATCTCTACAAAGAACAAACCAGGTGATAGGAGCATTAATCCACAAACCAATTCTCACATGATTAAAAACTCTAAAATTAGGTTCTAGAACAAATACATCTTTGCACATAAAAATCTATGGAAATTGTTGGAATGGAAATGGTTTTGAATTAATTATATTAGGAAAATCAATATTATTTGAAAAAAATGATAAATTATGCATGTATTTGTCTATATAGATAAAAATGGTTGTATACTGAGACTAAAGGGCTGTAAAGGAACTAATTAATACAAAAATAAATAAAATGTGTGAATTTATTTTTTAGTTGGATATAAGGAAAATATTTCTTACTACTCCAACTTCAATCAGGAAGATGAACACAAACTTTTGACTACATAAAAATAACAGTTTCCTATAGAACACACAATCTCATAATCACAATGATGAGTCCCAAATAGTAGAGAAAATTTGTGTTTATAACAAATGTAAAGTTGATAGTACTAGCATATAAGGGTATATTAAAATAAGAGAACAAATATACGAAAGACCAATAAGCAAACATAATTATAAACCTGAGGATGCCTGAATTTTTGTAAATATGAAATGATGTTCAATTCACACACAGTTGATAAAATACAAGTCAAATGATTCTCAAATATGACAGAAATAGTTGTGGTTTTTAAACCATAAATTGCATGTGTTGGGGACATTGAAGAACTGGAACACTAATGCATTGATCTTGGGAACTGAATGGATCCATGTAGAGAAGAATTTAGTAGCAGCTACTGAAAAATATACAGATTACTTTGGATTCAGCAATTCTACTTTAGAAATTTACCCTCAAAGTCTAAAGTAATAACTTTCAACATTAAAATAACATATATGCAAGAATTATTTGTTGAATATTCTTACTAATTCTTAAATTGGAAAAGATTTATGAGCTTATGTTTGAAACAATAATGCTCTGTGGTCTATGATACAGCTTCAAATGAAGGACCACTCTATATAGCTATAACAAAACTTAAAGTATCTTAGTGAATTGATGTTTCTTGCAAACAAACCAGAAAGAATGCTCTAGTGTAACAGATGGCTTTTTTGAGGTCAGTTGTTCTATACAAGCCTTATTTTTAAGGTTCTCACTATGCCTCTTCACTATGCTGGTCTTGAACTCACAAACTAGACCAAGCTAACCTTGAATTCTCATAGTACTATCTGCCCCTGCTTCCTAAATGCTGGGGTTAAAAGTGAGCACCAAACCTCTTGGCTCTCTTTCAACCTTGCAATTTACTTTTCATAACCACCTGAAATGAACACAGAATTATAGAAGCATAATTTCAAGTGTGGGTATGACCTAATATTCACATATTATAGCAATCTGTCGTCAATACTCTGGAACAAAGATTTTTAACTAAGAGCTCTTTGTACGTCCCTGTGTATGTGTGCGTGTGCATGCTTGGATAGAGGTTTATTTTTATAAAAATGACTTCTGTATCAAACAACTTGACAGTCCCTTAGCAAATATTTTTATGAACCTCAATTACCCTGAAAATTGTTGTTCTTATGAGAGTTTCCTATAGACACTAGAAAAAAATTCTTAATGGTCTCATGAGATTAGTAATTTTCACATTACGGTTTATGTCACTTTTAGCAAGGTTTATAAAACTCGAACTGCAACGAACTGTAGAATAGAGAGTTATGTGGTACGCTTTCATATAAATGTGAGATAAATTAGTAAAAAATTATTTCTAAGAGAACATTTATTCACCATGTATTTAGTGGCAGAATGAGGAGTGTGTGGAGAGTGAGGGATCTTTTGCATTTTGTGTTCACAAGGATGATGACCTGTTTCGAAGAGCGGAAAGCCTGCTCAAATCTGGGCAGTGAACTTATTAAGAAAGTTGCTGAACAGTAAGAAAATTAGTGTATTTACCATTTATGCTTCTTTTGTGGAAAACTGTGCAGTCAATACAATCATGGTGCAAAATGTAAACAAACTTTAAACTTTTAATACTTTATTTGAACACAATAGCATTTATTAGTTTGTGCCATTTTATTCTGAAGAGACTTTTTAAACCATGAGTATTCCTGGTAAATGGGCAGGACAAATCAGTGGTCTGGTGTGATGGAATTCTGTTAAAGGATGTATTTGTCCCAATGTTGTCATTGGGTTGACTTGTGTAAATGGGAACATTTTGTACTATTTCACAGCTATCTGACATGCACCTGTGAACTGGGCATTCTTTATCCAATAGTTTTATGACTTATCAGGAATGACAAATGAAAGAAAATAAAGACATTGTTTTTGAAGAAAACATGTTTGAACTATTACTGTCCTTTGTTTACCTGTCTGGATTATTACCTATTTTTTCAATTCCCTTTTTAATGGTATGTTGTAGCAATTTTTAAATTGAAAATAAATTCTTTTCCCATACAATACACCCGATCATCGCTTTTCCTCCCACAACACCTCACAGCTCCCTCTTGCCTGCCCTTTGCTCTCGCTCAACTCCCCCATAATTTCCCTTCAGAAAACGTAAGGCCTCCAAGAGACAACAACTGAACATGACAAAACAAGATACAATAAGAGAAGTCAAAAGCCACTGGACAAGACAACCCATTAAAAGGAAAAGAAGCAAAGACATACCTGCTCCCTCAATTCCTTTCATATGATCCAGATATGATCTCTAAAAACTACTGACTCTGAAATTGGGAAGACCTCTCAGTTTGTTTTACTTCTTTGTATTTTCATGTGTTCTGCTTCTAAACAAAATTATTTCCAAAAGAAGTTGAAATAGTTTAAATATTATTCTTAATATGCTTAATGTAGAAAACATGTTTTTACACAGCATCCACTTCAGTTTTGATTTTAATTAATTTTAAAAAGTAAAAGTAACCCAGGAAGTGATTTTCCTTGAATGTTTTCCTAAATCTTATTAGAAGAAATGTGTGCCACTTGGTTTTCAGTACATATTCTTTTTCAAAGCTTGTTCAAAGTCTTGATGCAACTGAAATTTCAGAGCCAATCTTCTAAAAATAGTCTCTCTTCGTTTCACCCCCTGTCTCTATCACAACCTGAACTTTTTTATATTTAAATTTACTCACTCCATGCAATGTATAAAAATTATTAATACACAGGAAGACAGTGAAGCCACTCCTGATGAGACCTAACAGACTAAGATCAGAAGGAAGGAAAAGAAGACCTCCCCTACCAGTAGACTTGAGGAGGGGCATGCTTGGAAAAGGGGGGAGAAGGAAGGGATTGGGAGGGTAGGAGGGATGGAACTACTGGGGGGATACAAAGTAAATAAAGTGTAATTAATAAAGTAATAAATTAAAAAGATCTGAAAAAAATACTAATAATAGTAATTTTTGCATAAGTAGTTCCTCCAAACAAATTATTTATATTTATTTAATTTCAAGGTGCCTTGCTTTTTTAATACTATTATTTGGTGAAGCTGTCTGTATATTCAAATTTTATCTCAGCATCAATCCCACAACCAACTGTGAGTTTGAAAGTCATAGCATAATCTTTCCCTCTAGCTCAGATGTTCTCAAATTGTAGATTTAAGCCCCAATGACACTCACACAGGGACACCTAAGACCATTGGAAATATTTGCATTATGAATCATAAGTCACACAATTTCAGTTATGAAGTAGCAAAAAAATAGTTTTATGGTTGGGAATTAGCACAAGATGATTAACTACAAAAGGGTTGCAACATTCGGAAGGTTGAGAACCACCAGTTGAGACCATGCTGACTTAAAGTACATTAATGTATTATTTGCAGTTTAAGAAATGAGAAAAGGCATATACATTCATAATGAAAGCATGTTCTATGTTTATGTTTTGCCATATCAATTTAGTTTGCTTATTTGCAGCTGTAGTTGGATATTTTAATTATTATTTGTAACAATTCTCTTCACTTACAAAAATATATTATTTTCTGTTGGTGGACTTCACTGATATTTAATTTCTTTTACTTTACAGAATACTAGGGCTGGCTGAATTTTGTGCATTAGCAGAATCTGAGTTCTTGCATAGGATGAATTATATAATGATGTTTAAATATTTGTGCATTGATATTAACGTAAAATTTTAAGGCAGAAAGAAAAACATGTTTTTCTAAGGTGTGATATTATTTTTGTATTTTCTATAGATTTGTAAGAACAAACAAGAAATGAAGAACCAGTCAGTAGAGTTAGAGTACATATTGCTTGGACTGACCGATGATCCTCAGCTACAAATCCTGATTTTCCTGTTTCTGTTTTTTAATTACACCTTGAGCGTGATGGGGAACTTAGTGATCATCCTCCTCACCCTGCTGGATCCCCACCTCAAGACTCCAATGTATTTCTTCCTCCGGAATTTCTCCTTCTTGGAAATTGCATTCACAACTGCCTCCATTCCACGGTTCTTGACGAGCATTCTCACAGGAGACAGAACAATCACCTACAGTGCTTGTGCAGCTCAGTTATTCTTTCTCTTCTTAATAGGAGTCACTGAATTCTACCTCCTGGCTGCCATGTCCTTTGATCGCTATGTAGCCATCTGCAGACCACTGCACTACCCCATCATCATGAACAGCAAAGTGTGCCACCTGCTGGTCCTCAGCTCCTGGGTGACTGGGTTCTTAGTCATCTTCCCCCCTTTGCTCTTGGGACTCAAACTGGATTTCTGTGCCTCCAAAACCATAGATCACTTCTTATGTGATACTTCTCCTGTCCTGCAGCTGTCTTGTACAGACACACGTCTCATACAATGGATGGCTTTTGCCTTAGCTGTAATGACACTTGTCATCACCTTGATCTTAGTGATCCTCTCCTACACACTCATCATCAAAACCATCCTAAAGTTCCCTTCAGCTCAACAACGGAGAAAGGCCTTTTCCACCTGCTCCTCACACATGGTTGTGGTCTCCATTACTTATGGAAGTTGTATCATCATGTACATGAAAACATCAGCCAAGGAAAGAGTGACTTTAACTAAAGGTGTGGCTGTGCTCAACACTTCTGTGGCCCCTTTGCTAAACCCTTTCATTTACACCCTAAGGAACCAGCAGGTGAAGGACGCTTTCAAACATGTGCGTCATAGATTTTGTTTTCTGCAAAACAAGGTTTAGATATAAATAGTATCTCATTGAAACATGAGGAGTAAGCTGTACAGCAACTTTCTATTGCAGTTGTGATCTGAGCCATTTCATTCACTGAGTATTTAAGGCACATTAAGTTTTCCTCTCCAGATGCTTATGTGGTCTTCTATTTCATCATGTTTTCTTAACTGATGTGTTTGAGTATTTTTTCAATACCAGAATCTTAAATTATGTGTATTTAGATAAATTCTCTTCTTGTAACATTTTATGTTCTGAATGTTCATTCAACTGAAACTTGCTACACTTAACAAATTAATTAAGCTATTTTGCACATTGTAAAGGACAGATAAAAAATAATTATTTCATAAAATAATTGAAGTTTTCATAATGAAGTCAAATTTCATTTTAAAAAAGGTAAATAATTTTTCAAGATGAAAGATCACTTCTGAGGAACCTTGAATAATTAATCAAGGAAATATTTATAAATCTTATGAGTCATAATATAAAAATTTGCCAAGCAATTGGAATTTTGCTGAAAAACATTCTCTTGTACAAGCATGTTAATGGAGAATATGTAATTTTTTAACTTAATTAGATGATATTATACTTTAAAATATTTTAAGTATTTAGATCATAATTTGATGCAAATTGATATATTGCATTATAATTTCTAAATTTTGAAGATGATATCCAAAGATAGATATTTTCTTTTTTGTTTCCTTTGTATTCTTTTTATTGATGTTTTTATATTTATTTTTTTATTTATTACAGTTTATTCACTTTTTATCTCAGCTGTAGCCCCCTTTATGTCCCCTCCCAATCCTGCCCCTTCTTCTTCTTCTTCTTCTTCTTCTTCTTCTTCTTCTTCTTCTTCT
>NW_026596131.1:16890256-17000156 GCF_907164565.1 Psammomys obesus | reverse complement strand
CTCCTCCTCCTCCTCCTCCTCCTCCTCCTCCTCCTCCTCCTCCTCCTCCTCCTTCTTCTTCTTCTCCAATGCCCCTCTAATAGTGTACTGATAGGGGAGGTCCTTCTCCCCTTCCATCTGACTCTAGCCTATCAGATCTCATTAGGACTGGCTGTATTGTCTTCCTATGTGACCTCTATTTATTAGTAATTTGTACCTTAATTTGGAGAAATGTCTATTAAATAAAAATCAGAAATTAAAATGCTCTTATCAAATTCTTCCTCTGTCAAGTTTTTATTATTATTCATATCTTCTTTTTTTCATTTTTATTTATTACAACTTATTCACTTTGTATCCTAGCTGTAGCCCCCTTCCTTGTTCCCTCCCAGTCCCACCTTCTCTCTCTCTTCTCTGCCCATGCCCCTTCCCAAGTCCACTGATAAGCAAGGTCCTCCTCCCCTTCCCTCTGATGCTAGTCTATCAGGTCTCATCAGGACTGGCTGCATTGTCAATTTTAGTAAATAATGTATTTATTAAAACTCTAAAATCTTTATATATTCTGAATATTAACCCTCTGTCAGATACAGGGTTGGTGACAATCCTTTCCCAGTCTGTAGACTGTCGTTTTGTTCTGATGACAGTGTCCTTTGCTTTACAGAACCTTTTCAGTTTTATGAGGTCCCATTTATTGATTGTTGATCTTAGTGCCTGTGCTGTTGGTGCTCAGGAAGTTGTCACCTGTACCAATGAGTTCTAGGCTATTCCCCACTTTTTCTTTTAACTGATTTAGTGTGTCTGGTTTTATGTTGAGGTCTTTGATCCACATGGACTTTAGTTTTGTGCAGGGTGATAAATATATGCATTTTTCTACATGTAGAAAGACTCTACCTAGCACGGTATCAAAGCAGATACTGAGACTCATAAACAAACTTTGGACAGAGTACAGGGAATCTTAGGAAAGAAGCGGGAGATAGTAAGACTTGGAGAGGACAGGAGCTCAACAAAGATAGTAACAGAACCAAAATATCTGGGCACAGGGGTCTTTTCTGAGACTGATACTCCAACCAAGTACCATTCATGGATATAACCTATATCCCCTGCTCAGATGTAGCCCATGGTAACTCAGTATGCAAGCGGGTGCCCTAGTAAGGGGAACAGGGACTGTCTGTGACATGAACTCAGTGGCTAACTCTTTGACCCCCTACTCTGGATGGGGGAATCATCCTTGCCAGGCCACAGAGGAGGACAATGCAGCCAGTTCTGATGAGACCTGATAAGCCAGGGTTAGATGGAAGGGGAGGAGGACCTCTCCTATCCATGGACTTGGAGAGGGGCATAGGAGGAGATGAAGGAGGGACTGTGGGTTTGGGAGGGGAGGAGGGTAGGGGCTACAGCTGGGATACAAAGTGAATAAAGTGTAATTAATATAAAAATAAAAATTTCATTTAATTTTTAAACCCTCTATAATCAGTTTAAACTAATGCATTGGACATGTGTGCACACCCATGTAACTAGGACCCCACAGTGAATTTTTCTCTTCAACTATGCTAGTTGCTGTGTTCCACCATCCATCTTGCCTGGAGATCTTGAGTATCAGCACATTACACTGGCCTTTATGGACTCTCATAATGTAAGAACACAACTGGAGTTCATGAACGCTCTGTACTCTTCAGTTACATGCTACTTCCTACACTTCTCCACACATCTGCTCTGATCTTTTGTAGCAGCATGGCCAATGCTCTCATCTCATAGCCAACTTTTCTCTCTTTATCTTCATAGCTGACAATTTTATTCAATGAGCAATCAGCTCAGAAGAATGAATCATGTACTGCATTGAGTATAAAAGTGAGAACCAGAAAGTACAGTTCTGGAAAGTATCTATTTTCCATTATGCCATTATAGAAAAATTAAATAGAACATATGCTTGGTAAGCAGCAATTAGTCATGAGCAACTGTATCATTAGGTCTTGGAAATTAAACTGGCCAAGGCCAATTCTCTAGGCAAAGAAGCCTATAAAATTATCTTTAGTGAATAAGAAAGGAACTATGTAGGGTTACTTTCAACATTCTGCTGCTGCTCCTTTTAGGGCAAATTTCAGCTGGAAATTAGGACTTAATTCACCTTCTTTTCTTCAGGGTCTAATACTCCACTTCCTGTGAAATGGAATAAAGGGAGTCCGAGAGGAGCTGGAAGAATATTTAAGGAACTAATGTAAAGCTGAAACCCATCCCAAACAATACAGAGAAATGCTAAAGGTAACTGGTAACCATTTTCAATTGTGTCTGGAAGAAATCTTTCCAGTCATAAAGACTGTTCTCAATCTCTTAGCAAAAATCAAGTAGAGCTCCTAAGTAAGATCACCAGTTTGATCACTAAGAGCCTTTCTGAACAGTAGCCTACATTTATCTCCCCACTTTTAGAGTTTGTAAAACTCCTTTTATTGACATTTAAGCAATAGCATAAAGAGAAACAAATTCTGGGAGGCAGTCTCCCAGTTTTTTCTCTGTTCTTAGAGCACAGCTTTGGGAAAACATATTAATGTTGACTTGGTAAGTACTAGTTCAAAGAATTGTCTTTGACAATAACCAAAGCAGTGTGTGTCCAGAACAGCTTGGATGTGCCCAGTCTCTTCTGAAAACAAACAAACAAAACAACCAAACAGACAAACAAAAAAATATCCCAGACTCTGTTAAATCAGGGCTTCTGTCACTTGCTCCACAGAGCTCTAGGTAGGCTGTGACGAACCAGATACATTTCGGCATTTTCTTGTTAAACTATTCTACATTGTGAAGGACCTTTCAAAATTCCTAGTCATTTTGAATGCAGGTTTCTGATACCCATTATGTCATTTCAGATCCTGTAGATGCTCTGGTGAGAACTGTGGTACAATAGGGTACAGTCAATTGTTCTTAGGGAAAGGTTTAGGGGAAAATACACCAAAGTGAGGACCAGTCCAAGAGAAAACAGGTATAGAGTAAGATTCATTTATTTTCCATGCAGAATAAGACCTCTGCTCTGGGATTACCCAAAATAAATTACTTTTACTCATCAAGTCACAGACCTTTGAAAGAGGAGTACCCATGTGCTCATGTGTTCATTCATTTATCCCCCCGTCAGCAAACAGAGCTCTAAATTTTTTTCTGTGCATATAAGTCAAAAAAAATTAAGACTGCTTCTACACAATTGATATTTTTATTTTTATTGATTGTAGCATTAGAACTATATAATTCAATACCACAGTACAAAAATATGTTGATTTCAATATTAAATTATAATTTAGACAATTCTGAGTGTTTAGGGTGTCAGTATTTTTTCTCTCTGTTCCTTTCTCAATTACTACTGCATATGACAGCCAAATTTATTAATCACAGAAATTTACAATTTAAGTACTAGAAAATTAAATTAGTATTTATGTAGTAGGACCCAGGGGGCAGGGTATCCTGGGGAAATGTTTTGCCTTTTATTTGTGATTTCATAGACTGTGAGCATGTTCACTAAGGCACTTTGTAGCTCGGCTCTTTTTAATAGTTAATATATAAAATATTACTTAATTAATGTAACTATTATTTATTATAAATGATGAAAATATCCAATTGATGGTAAGTTGTATATTGAACTTAACAACACTCTTACTGTTTAAGGTGTTAAAATGCCCAAAAATGAAACTTCAGGAAAAATTAAAGTAGAACTCCAGATAATAGGGTTCAAACTTTTAATAGTCTGAAATTTATTTAGTACCAATGATGGTAATCATATTTATTATTCTAAACAAATCCAAATATTCTTGTTTGTCTTAAGACAAGTATCTAAAATTTAGTCAATTAAACAGTGCTACAACAGAGGACCTCTGAAAGACTCTACCCACCAGGGTATCGAAGGAGATAATGAGACTCATAGCCAAACACTGGGCAAAGTGTCAGAAACCTTATGAAAGAAGAGGGATATAGAAAGACCGGGAGGGTACAGGAACTCCACAAGGAGAACAACAGAGCCAAAATACCTGGGCCCAGGGGGTCCTGAAGACTGATAATCCAACCAAGAACCATGAATGGAGAGGACCTAGAACCTCTGTTCAAGGAAGCCCATTGGCTGCTCAGTTTTCTTTCTTTCTTTTTTTTTTTTTTTAATTTTATTTTTTTCTTATCAGTTACATTTTATTAACTCGGTATCCCAGCCTTGTCCCGATAGCTGCTCAGTTTTCAAGTAAGTTTCCTAGTAAGGGGTACAGGGGCTGTCTCTGACGTGAACTTATCTCCCCCTGAAGGGTGCAGCCTTGCCAGGCCAAAGAGGAAGCTGATCCAGCCAGTCTTGATGAGACCTGATAAGCTAGGGTCAGATAGAAGGGGAGGAGGTTCTCCCCTATCAGTGGACTAGGGGAGGGGCATAGGGAGAGCAGGGAGAGGGTGGTGAAACTGGGAGGAGATGAGGGAGGAGGCTGCAGCAGGGATACAAAATGAATAAATTGTAATAATAAATATATAAATAAAATTAAATTTAAAATAAACTGTGGTACAAAACCTGTTCTCTTTTAAATAATATACATGTATGAAATTATAAAAAACCGAAAAAATATTTTAAATGAAAGACAACTGCCTTTTAAGAGCTTCATATTCAGTGAGATTGTTCTTCAGTAAGGAATGAAAATATACAAGTATAAAATAAAATTAATAAATTCATACCTAGCATATAAGCCTCATGACAAACATGCTTTTCCACATACTTCTGAATGAAGAACAATGACATGGCTCAGAAATTTGTAAAAGTAGACCATTGGAAAAGAAATGGCTGAACATCTGTAGTATCTTATGCACTGTAGTTTGACCAGTCTTTGTGTTAATACCATCTGCTTCGAACAGAAGCTTCTCAGAGTTGGGTTGTGAAATAAATTAATTTATGGGCATAATGATAAGTCATTAGGGTTGTTTTAATTTAGCAGCATAAGAATAACAGATTCTCTTCTATGGATTATGTCCTTCCTAGCCTTTAGCTGGCACTGACATGCCAATTAAGGGTTTCATCTTGTGGACCTTGGATTAAATCCAGTCAGAATGTGTTTTGTTATTCCCATGAAGCTTGTGCCACTATTGAAAGTCTGTACTACTTTGATATTATCATGTTCTATAACTCAGTATATGGTGTCTTCAACAATAGGATTTTCCATCAAGTCCTTGACATACCAAGAGCAATGACAATAGCTTGTCATGTTTGTGAAGGAGGGTGGTTTATGGGACCTCTCTGGCTAACAGCTCTGAAGAAAGCAACCTAGACTTGGTGCTGGGCTTTTTGTCAGCCTCTGGCATGTAGTAGGGCATGGTTATTCTGTTATAGGATAACTACATTTTAACTCATTGATATATACATGTATAACAAAGTCTTCTACAATAGTGTTTTTTTATTTGACTTTTTTGAAAAGTCTTTAGTGTTATTTATTCTTAGTTATTCCCTTCTCTACCCCACACTCCACTCCCTGAACAAGTTTAACCCTTCATGTTCTATTAGTTCTCCCTTTTACTTTTATACTAGTACATTGTAACTCTTCTCCCATGAGCATCCCTCATTGATCCCTAGTAATTTCCCAACATCTTTGGGTATCTACAGAGGTCCCTGAAAGTTCTATTGCTGGCAGAGAAATGAACCATTAGAGGCAAGAGGAAAGCTGAGTTCGACATGACATAACCTGTGCTGGTTCTCACTTCCATACCTGGTGGTTTACTTTAGACATATTCAAGTACAGTATAATTTTAGAAACATGTTTCCTGGTAACAACCAACCCAATCCCATGTGCACAATAAGGCTTACAGCATGACTACACTGAAACTCTTTTGCAAAGTACATGTGACCATGAAGATGGGTTCTACAGATTAAGGGCCTAGGATCTGCTGTGGTGTCTAACCAAGATAGTGTTGAGGCCATCTGTCTGTAAAGAATGTTATTCCTTAAGGATGGGCTCTATTGGCTGGAAAAAAAAAAACAGATAAGGATGAGGTCTAGGGGCCTGGAGAGATTGCTCAGTGGCTAAGAACAATGGCTGCTCTTCCAGAGGATCCAGGTTTAACTCTCAGTAGCCACATGGCAACTCACAATTGTCTGTAACTCTGCTCCAGGGGATCCAACAGAGACATATATGTAAGCAAAACACCAATGCGCATGAAATAAAAATAAATTAACTTTAATTTAAAAAAGATGAGGTCTACAGAGGGAGTTTGGGGAATTAGGTGAGGTCTGGCTCTACAGACAGCTAATGTCACCAAGTAATTAACAACATTCACTCCCAGCCTTCTGTGTAGAAAACAGGTATCTGTATTTTCATTGATGAGACCACCCTGCATAATTAACACTGCCGTTTCTCCAGTGCTCATCTGTGAGCACTTATGCCTTCTATGGGTATCTCTAAGTGAAACACACATACTAGAAGATTCAAAGCTAATAGTCACAGATGAGATAAAATGTGATGTTTTAATTTCTGGATATAGAATACTTCATTCAGAATGATTCTTTCTAGCCTCATCCATTTATCTGTGAACTCTATTATTTTATTTTTCTCAATAGTTGAATAATATCCAATTGTGCAAATATATTACATTTTTATTCTCTAGTCATCAGCTGATAGATATATAGGCCATTTCTATTCTCTAGCTATTGTGAATAGAGCAATAAAATAGATATCTCTAGAGTAGGATGTGGAGTCCTTTGGACACAGGCCTAAGCATGTTATAGCTGGATCACATGGTAAACCTGTTTTTAGGCTTATAAAAAACTCTGCACTGGTTTCCCTAGTGGCTGCACCAGTTTGCGTTCTGATCAGCAATGAATCAATGTCCTCATCTCCCTTTACCCATGCCAGCATTTGCCATTATTTGCGTTTCTGGTCTTAGCTATTCTGCCTAGAATGAGATAAAATATCCAAAGAGTTTTGATTTGCACTTCTCTGATTAAGAAGAAGGAGTATTTTTCTGTTTCCCAGACCCTTGCATTTCATTGTTTTGAACCAAGTGGAACTTATTAGGTCTTAACTGAGATATAGTAATTGTACATATTTAGAGAGTACAGTGTGATTTTGCCTCTATTTTTCTATTTTTTATAATTACATAATTTTCTCTCTTCCTTAATCACCACGTACCTGATTAGAAAAAAAAAAAGTATAAGAAACATTTATTTTGGCTCACAACTTTAAAGGAATTAGTCCATGGGCACTTGATCTCATACAATTGCTCAAAAGAGCATAGTAGCAGAATCATGGTACAGAGGAACTTATTTATCTCATGGTGGACAAAAAAAAGCAGAAATAGAGAGATGGAAAAAGGCCATAGAAAAGATACTCCCAAGGAAGTGGCAAAGAGATGCCTCAGTGGCAAAGATTAATTTCAGTGCAAATATGGAAGCATGAGTTTGGATCCCAGAACTAATATTAAAAACCTGACTGTACTTATGCAAAGGTCAGTTATTCAGTGCCGTGTGAGCTCAAGACAGTAGTGTCACTGAGGCCTGCTGGCCTGCAGCCTACCTTTGCATGCAGTGAAAGATCCTGTTTCGGGGAAAGGCAGATAGTGATAGAGCAGAACACCGAGCATCTTCTTCTGGCTCATACTCATTCACACAGGCACACATACTAGTACACATGTTCACATACAACACACACACACACACACACACACACACACACACACACACACACACAATATACCTACTCCCTGTATCAGAAACCTAACATTTCCTAATGATTATAAAGCCTTCTCCAAAGGACCACCATCTGGATGCTCTAGGCTTTAACACATGAGCCTTTGGGAAATATTTTATTTTCAGATCAAAACAGATGTAAAAGGGAAAATAATATAGTTATTGCTGACAATAGTTTAGCAATTTCTTACAGAGGTAAGTGGAATATTTTTGTACAACATAAACATCACACTCCTCATTATTTACCAAATGTTTGAAAGTACATATATAAATAAACATCTTCACACAAATTAGAAGATATTTAATTAATTGGTGACAAAATATGTAATCAACAAGTATGTTCTTCAAAAAGTTAAGTGATACACATATGCAGTGTATTCATCTATTAGTATTATCAGCAAAAATAAGGTGGTGAGTGATAAAGGCACACAGTTTTGAACCCTGGCATTCATATACACATACTCATGGTTTTTCTACAACTATATACACACACACACAGAGAGAGAGAGAGAGAGAGAGAGAGAGAGAGAGAGAGAGAGGGAGAAACAGAGAGAAAAAGTTTCTTAATATGAAATTCTTGAAGGATGAGTCCTACATGGAGATATCTATTGTAAAGTGTTGTATTTTAGATGAACTATATAATTTAATTTTCACCACACTTAGTAGAAATCCTTTAGCTGTTTCTTTTTGCAGACAAAAAAGGAAGAAAAAGGTAAGTAATTTGCATTAGGTTATATAGATTACTGACTGGCAAAACCAAAGCTTAAATCAAGGAATACAATAAAACATACACAGAATCTTTAATCTTACTTTGGTTTAAATGTGATTAATAATGAATCACAGAGACATGTTTACAGGGAGAGATGTTTCTTTTGTGGAATTGGGATGATGGTTAACATAAGAACAGATGGTGTCTCTGAATAAGACTGTGAAACTTTTCTTCCTCCTGCTTATATGTATTGATAACTTAAAACTATAATGGCTATGTTTTGTTCATGTAATAAACCATAGATTCAAAATATTAGTAATTAAGTTGATCTATTTACTCACAAAATAAAATAGAATACAAAAGCATAGATGCATTTTTAAAATTTATTTTTATTTTTTAATAATTTTTATTTTTTATATTTATCACAGGTTATTTATTTTGTATCCCAGCTGTGGTCCCCTCTTTTATTCTCTCCCAATCCCACCCTCTCTCCCTCATCTCCTCCCTGCCCCTTTCCAAGTCTACTGATAGGGGAGGTCCTCCTCCCCTTCTGTCTGACCCCTGGCTGCAATGTCCTCCTCTGTGGCCTAGCTAGGATGCTCCTCCTTTAGGGGGAGGGAAATCAAAGAGCCCACCATGGAGTTCATGTCAGAAATAGTCCCTGTTCCCCTTACTAGGGTAACCATTTGGATACTGAGCTACCATGGGCTACATCTGAGCAAGGGTTCTAGGTTATGTCCATGCATAGTCCTTGGTTGGAGAAACAGTCTCATAAAAGACCACTGTGCCCTGATATATGTGGTCCTTGTGGAGCTCCTGTCCTCTCCAGGTCATACTAACTCCCCCTCTTTCATATGATTTCCTGCACTCTGCCCAAGGTTTGGTTATGAGTCTCAGCATCTGCTTTGATATACTGCTAGGTAGAGTCTTTCAGGGGCCCTCTGCGGTAGGCTCCTATCCTGTTACTTGTTTTCTCCTACTTCCAAAGTCCATCCCATTTGTCTTTCTAACTGAGGATTGATCATCTTACCCTGGGTTCTCTTTCTTGTTTATCTTCTTTAGGTGTACAGATTTTAGTATATTTATCTTATCTTATAGGTCTCAGTATAAGTGAGTATATACCGTGTGTCTTTCTGCTCCTGGGATACCTCACTCAGGATGATCTTTTCTAGATCCCACCATTTGCCTGCAAATTTCATGATTTCCTTGTTTTTGATTGTTGGGTAGTATTCCATTGTGTAAAAGTACCACAATTGCATAGATGGATTTTAAATACATGTTATTTAATAAAAGAAGGAAGAATTAATATGAAATCAACTTCATGATTCCATACCTATGAAGTTTTAGATATTCTTTAAGTTAGCTGTAAAGTACTTTTGAATGTTTACTAAATACAAACAATGCTTAGAGACAACCATGTCTCTAAGCTGGGAATACATAGACCCACAAAGTAATTATTTCTCAAATGGGATAAATTTGACATTATCTCCAAAGTAAAAATTGTGATATGATGGAATGATATTTAACACTTGCTACAGTGTTTCTATGACAGTCTTGAAATGAAATTTTAATTTTTATTTCAGTGTGTGTGGTGGTAGTGATGCATGTGTATTCAAATGCACAAGGCAACACAGGCATGTAGAGAGGCCAGAGGCCAGCATCAATGTGACTATTCTCGGTGACTTGACCTAAATGTTGAGATACAATTTCTTACTGAACCTGAAGCTCCCTGTGTTTGCTTGGTTGATTGACCAGTGAGTGACATCTCAGGATCAGCAATTCTAGGATACAGACACACTGTATTTATCTTTTGTGTGGGTTTGAGGGGTGCTTGCGTGGCAAGCACTTCTTTACCCACTGTGCCACTCCCCACTCCCCAAAGTGACTATTTTTAATGTAGTATTTTCTATCATTTTACTTGTAAAAATGAACAATTTGGAGACAAAAATCATGCTATATTCCAACCTAGGACCATTCATGGAGATAACCTAGAAGCCCTGCACAGATGTAGCCCATGGTAGCTCAGTCTCCAAGTGGGTTCCCGAGTAAGACGAACAGGGACTGTCTCTCACATGAACTCAGTAGCTGACTCTTTGATCACCTACTCCTAAGGGGGGAACAGCCTTACCACTCCATAGAGGAAGACTATGAAGGGGAGGAGGACCTCCCCTATCAGTGGACTGGGGAAGGGACATGGGAGGAGATGAGGGAGGGAAGGTGGGATTGGGAGAGGATGGGGATGAGGCTACAGCTGGGATACAAAGTGAATAAATTATAATAAACAAAATTACATTAAAAATATATAAAAAGTCCTTGATGATCTGATAATCACTATATAACCTAGGTTTGCCTGAGAGTTGTGATAATTCTCCTGGCCCATCCTCTTAAGCAGAGTTTTTATTTTTAAGATAAGGTCTCACTATGTAAATAATCTGAATTGAACTGGCTATCTTCCTTACTCAGCTCCATAGTACATCACACCTTCCTCTAATAAACTTATTTTAACTCGGTTTTTAAATATGAAAAGCCTACTAATGTTTTTTTTTTAATTGCTTTGCATGTTTTAAAATTTTTCTTTCTTTTCCTTTGGGACTCTGTCCCCTTAGATTTCCTGTAGAGAGGTCTCTGTGCAGCTTAAATAACTAGGATCTGGTATTAACTAGTTTCCAGAAGATTATTTCAGCTATGATAATTTTTATGAAAGTGTGAGATTTAATTAGTTGGACATATATGTATTTTCTCATGATTTCTCTGGTATTTTAAAAGTGGTTTAAAAGAATTTCTTGTTGTTTAAGGCATGAGCTGAGATGCTCACAGATGTAACTGAGACTAAATATCACTGATTTAAAAAATTCACATCTTATCACTGCTTTTAATTAACCTGAAATATTCATTTATGTTATTTTTTTTCTGTCTATCAATATTAAATGTTGGTTTCATCGAGTATATTGGCCAATTAATATTATTGTATTTACATTCAAGAAAAGGTGATGCTAGCATGCTCTGTTAATGGTAAGTTCAATGATAAAATTAGTTTTCTTTAAAACAAAAATTAGTTTCTTTAAAAGATTTAAGAATAATTTACTCATAACAAAAATAAATTAAGAGTCAAAATGAGGCATGGAGGGGAGAAGATGAGGGAAGTAACATGAGGTAGAAGGAGCAGCAGTGAATGTGTATGGTCAATATACACAGCATAAAAGCATGAAATTTTCAGAGAATTAAGCATACTATTTAAAAGTTAAAGAATTATATATACAATGAAACTTATGATCCAGTCATATTTTTTTTTCATTTTGTAGAATACTAGTGATTCCTCACCCATGTTACTATTCGTGAAATAACAGTTAAACTCTGCTTCATGTGCTTGCATTTGAAGTTCTAATTATCTGTTTTAAGCCAGATATCACACTGGAGAATTGTGGAAAAAATTTTCATCCTTTTGTTGGCTAATTAGTGAAAACCTGGGCAGTGTTCAAAGTCAAAGATGGAAAATTAGAAGTTATGATTTTTCCAAGGGCATTAAATATACACGCTTTAGTACATTGTTAAAAGAGAGGGGAAAGTCCTTTGGAAATGTTGATTTTGATCAATGCATTTTTAATTTCTATTTTATTTTTATTAATTACAGTTTATTCACTTTGTATCCCAGCTGTAGTCCCCTCACCCATCCCCTCCCAATCCACCCTCCCTTCCTCCTCTTCTCCTACATGGAGAAGAATGCCTAGAACCTCTGCACAGATGTAGCCCATGGCAGCTCAGTGTCCAAGTGGGTTCCCTGGTAATAGGAACAGGGACTGCCTCTGAAATGAACTCATGGGCTGGCTCTTTGATCAATGTATTTTGAGCAAGCATAACTTATTGATAATTTCTAATTGTTTAAGTCAGTTGCTGAAAAACAAATATCTTCTTCCTAGGCTTTAAAATTGTGGGATATTCACATTTGATTAAAGAAATGCTAAATATGTTTTGCTGAGAAAGAAGATGGGCATATTAGTAAAGAGAAAAGTACCAGTTGAAGACATCTTCAAGGAATGAGGAAATGAACTAAGTCATTTTTTAAAACTCTTTTTAGATGCAGCTTTTCTGTAATTTCTACAAGATGCAAGTAGGCTCCCCAGTCTCTGGCTCTTACAATTTCTTTGTTCCTATTCTGAGAAATCCCTGGAGTTTTAAATGTATGAATTGTGTTATGTATGTATCCATGGGGGCTGGAAACCCCGTGATCAATTGTGCTCTGCATTTTGATCAGCTGTGGTTTTCTGTGATGGCCTCCATTTGGACAAAGTAGCAGCACACAGAATGGAAAAAGATTCCTACCTACTATATATTCAATAGAAGGCTACATCCAAAATAAACAAAGAACTCAGAAAACTACATACCAAGAAAACAAATCACACAATTTTTTAAATGGGGTACAGATCTAGCCAGAGAATTTACAAAAAAGAAAACTCAAATGCCTGAGAAACACTAAAGGAAATGTTCAACATCCTAAACCATCAGAGAAAGGCAAATCAAAACTAGTTTGAAATCCGTCTTACACCCTTCACAATAGCCAAGATCAATAAAACAAATGACAGCCCACGTTGACAAGAATGTGGAGTAAGGGGAACACTCATCTATTGCTGGTGGGAGTGCAAACTTGTACATTCACTATAAAAATCAATGTGCCATTTCCAAAGCTGAGAATAGATCTACCTCAAGATTTAGCTATACCATTCTTGGGTAAATACATACACACACACACACACACACACACACACACACACACACACATACACACACTGCTTCATCCTCCAACAGAGATACTTGCTCAACCATGGCAATTGCTGCTTTATTCAAAATAGATAGAAATTGGAACCAATCTAGATGTCCCTCAGATCAATGAATAAAGAAAATGTGGTACATTTACACAGTGGAATATTACTCAACAGTTAAAAAAATGAAATTTTGAGGTAAGTGGATTGAACTAGAAAAATAATCCTGAGTGAGGTAACCCAGACTCAGAAAGACAAATATAATACACATTCATTTGTAGGTAGACATAAGCTCTTAAGTCAATGATAACCAGTCTCCAGTCCATAGAACCATGAATGTTAAGGATAAAGTAAGGGACCAGAGGTTATACAGATAACCTTGCTAGGAAAGGGAAATAGAATAGGTGATTATGGATGGATTGTGGGGGCTGAGGAGGAGTTAAACATTGGTGATTAGAGAGATCCAGTTGATCTATATCCCCTATTATTTGGTGATATCATTTAGATTGTTTACATATATGTATATTTTCAGGAAGCTTCTACTGTATTAAGTTTTCAAACTATACCTCACAAAGCCCTTAATTTTAGCTGTCCTTCCTCTTACTATCCTTCTCTCTCTTTCTTTTCTTTCCTCTACTTGATTCTCCTGCAGGGGGCCTGGGTCCAGATCATGCCTGCTCTTTAGTTGATGTCTCAGTTTCTGTAAGCCCTCATGGGACTGAGTTAGTTGTCTCTCTTCGTCTTCTTGTGAGGTTCCTGTCCCCTCCAGGTCCTTCCATCTTTCTCCCTATATTTCCACAGAACCCCTTCAGAAAGAGCATTGTCTTCTCTTCCAGAGGGTCTGAGTTCAATTCCCAGCAACCAGATGGTGGCTTACAACCATCTACATTGGAATCTAATGTCCTCTTCTGGCGTGCAGGTGTACATGCAGATAGAGCATTCAACTACCTAAAACAAATAAGTAAGTACATACTTTCTATATCAACACTTCTTTAGATTAATAGCCACAATAGTAAGTAGCTGCTGGAAACACCAGGACGTAAAATGCACAGTAAGATATTAATTTGTTTTCAGTCTCACGGTGTTGCATGGAGTAAATAGGTTTTAAACTAAGGACCTATAGGTAGATAGAGATGACAGGAAGAGGCAATGTATTGTTTGTTTTTTTTTCATAATCTTGTTTACAGGAGATAAAATTTTGATGTTACAAATGATTATTTTATGTTTTGAAGTTTTTGTAAGTTGGTTTGTAAATATTTAATCAGCTCTTTCAATTTTTATATTGAACTATTATTTACTTTGCTATTTAAACTTAAATATCAATTGTATTTCTCTACAATGTCTGTAATTCACAGAAAAACTTTGAGAGGTAACAAGACATACTTTAGCATGAAATTTAAGGGTTACTAATTAAACTACAGATTTTAATTTATTATACAGTCATAATTACTCTTCGGTAAATCAGTAATATAGTACTAAATGGATTATTTTTATTCTCAATGCAAAGCTATTTACTAATTTAACAGATCCGTAATTAGTTACAATTAACTCAAAATTTAAACTGAAAGAGTAGAAAAATTAAGCTCTTAAAATTGTTCAGATCTATTTCCAATGATGAGTGGAATTCTCTGTTACTTTTAAATTCTTACTGGTAAATTGTTGTCATATAGTTACCACCATATCTCTAATATCCATAAATATTACATTTGAAAGAGCTGTGCTTTAATAATATGATCTTATAATACATGTGGATTTTAATTTATATATCTTTTTATTTCTAGAACTTGAATGAGATCACAAAGAGAAATGAAGAACCATACAAGAGAGATAGAATTTATCCTTCTCGGACTTTCAGATAATTCTCAGTTACAGATTGTAATTTTTTTGTTTCTCTTAATAAATTACTTGCTGAGTATGCTAGCAAACTTAACTATCATTGTCCTCACTCTGCTAGATCCCCTTCTCAAGACACCAATGTACTTTTTTCTCCGTAGTTTCTCTTTCTTAGAAATTTTATTCACAACAACCTGCGTTCCCAGATTTTTAGTCACCATTGTAACTAAGGACAATACAATTTCCTATAATGGTTGTATATGTCAATTATTCTTTTACATATTCTTGGGGAGCACAGAGTTTTTCCTCTTGGCTACCATGTCCTATGACCGCTATATTGCCATCTGCAAGCCCTTGCACTATGCATCCATCATGAGCGGCAAAGTTTGCCATCAGCTTGTCCTGGGTTCCTGGGTAACTGGATTCTTGGTGATTTTTCCACCCTTGATTATTGGCCTTGACTTGGATTTCTGTGCTTCAAATGTCATAGACCATTTCCTTTGTGATGTTTCTCCTGTCCTACAGCTTTCTTGCTCAGACACACATTTACTAGAACTGGCTGCTTTTGTCTTAGCTCTAATGACACTCATTGTCACATTAACAGTAGTAATCCTTTCTTATGCTCTCATTGTCAAGACGATTATAAAATTCCCTTCAGTTCAGCAAAAGAAAAAGGCCTTTTCCACTTGTTCTTCTCACATGATTGTTGTTTTTCTCACTTATGGGAGTTGCATATTTATTTACATAAAGCCATCAGCAAATGAAAGAGTAACTGTGAGCAAAGGAATAGCTGTGCTCAACACTTCAGTTGCCCCTTTGTTGAACCCATTCATTTATACACTGAGGAATAAGCAAGTCAAACAAGCCTTTGGAATAGCATTTAGAAGAATATTTCCTGCTTCAGGAAGGTAATAAAACTTAGTTAAGTGATTTACATAAAACACAAAAAAGTTAGTCAAATAATTTGTGGTTTTTAATAATGAATATTTGCAATTCAGTTATTTGTTTAATTTTAACTTCCTCAAGATTAGAAACTAATCTGTTATGTGTATTTTTATTTTAATCTCTTTTATTCAAGATGAACAATATCTTTCTATGCTAGAAATATAAAATCCAAATTTTCTTTGAACTATAAGCCTATAGATCAAAAATGTCGATAAATACAAATAATTAAAGGACTATTATTTAAAGAAAATATACTTTACCTCCTCACTTAACAATTGTATACTTTAAAAGCCTTTAATAATTATAATTTTGTACCTATTGTACATGCTAAAATGCTCCAAGAAAGCTTATTCCTTAAAATTAATTTCATGGGTTAGTTTATAAAGTGATATCTTTGAGCAAGTTAAGAAACTACTATTTCCTGTTAATTTTACTAACATTGCATTATATAAAGTTTAAATTGCACAGAGAATAAAGTATTACGTAATGCTTAGAAAGTTGACTCCACATGACTTGTTAGGTTTGGTATCATTGCTGAAAGCAGTCCTTTGTCCACCAACTGCTTACCTGGTTTGCAACTGACTCTCAGAAATCTCACAGCCACAAAGGCCTACAGTATCAAGGTATGCATAGGCTCACAGTACAGCTGGTAACGATTCAGACTGATAGGAGTGCTCACCACACCTTGACTCAGTGTGGTGTGGGACAGCTCTAAAAAATAGTTTTTCTCACTGACACGAAAATAGGTGTGCTGTCCAAGACTAACAAATAGACTGCAGTCTCCTGACCACCAATGCTGATGCTAAGTTGGCCATACCAAAATCTAATAGGCACACCAACCTGTGCAATCTCTAGGGGAAGAGCAGTGTTCTAGGTTCAGCAAGAGATGGCAATGGCAACGGTCCAAGCCAAAGTAAATCTGTTCCGATGAGCTTCAGGATTCAACCAGTTAGAGCACCCAACTAAAACTCTGACCTAGGAAAGAAAGGCTTTGGTTTTCCTTGGGAGAAGGACCTCAATAAGGAGGCCTGGTTCTGAATTCCAAAGCACAGTCCTCAGGAGCTTTCAGTCCTTTTTCCCTATCAGGTAGTGTCTTGCTTTCTCTCTGTTGTTCAAGACTGGGGGGAGAACAATGGAAGAATTCAGTTCTGGTGATTGAGTCTGTGAGTCCATGCCTTGAGATATTATCTCACTCTGTTGCTGGCTTAATCATGCCAGGTCAGTTATTGGCTCCCAAATGGGAACCTAGACTTAATTCCTTCTCTTTCATAAAGGGGGTTTCTTCATATGCTGCTTAGGAACAGGGTGAATGTAGCAAGTTTGCTCCATGTTGCTTCAATGCATCTTATTGTTATTCTAAGCCAAAGCAATTGCTCTCGGTGTTGCTTCCATATCTCTTCATATTCACATCCCTTTGGAGTTGGATGTGTGAATATCTGTACAAATTGGCGTGATTGTGGGAAGGCAATTTTGGAGGCTCTTACTCACCTTTATGTCTTTATTGGTATAGAATTCCAAGAATTAATTGCTGTTTTGAGCAAATCTACCACAGGTGGACTTTGGCCAGAAACTTGCGTATTTGTTTATTCTGATAACAAATTGCACGCTCAGGGCTACTGTCATTGTTACTGTTAATCTAAAACTATTCTTACTAATTATTGTTTTTATTACAATTTATTCATTTTTTCCTTGCTGTGGCCCCTCCCTCATCTCCTCCCAATCCCACCCTCCCTTCCTCTTCTCCCCCTCTACCCCTCCCCTAGTCCACTAATAAGGGAGGTCCTCCTCCCCTTCTATCTGACCCTAGCCTATCACGTCTCACAAAGACTGGCTGCATTGTCTTCTTCTGTGGCTTGACAAGGCTGCATTTTTACATGAGAAAAATGTTCACAGAATTGGGAATATGGACAGTACAGTATGCAGAAATCAACAGTGTCCCAGTAGCTGAGAGTGGTGGTAGGAAGTCATTTCTTGAGCAAGAACTCATTTTTGCAGCTGCCTCTGGCTTCCCACTATTTTCTTCTCCTTTTTATTTGTTTATTTGTTTGTTTGTTTCTCACTATACATCCTGATCATAGCTCCACCCGTCTCATCTCTTTTTCTCCCTCTCTGTCCTTCCTTTTCCCCATTGCCCTTCCTATACTCCTTAGAAATGGAGAGCCCCGACCCACTAACCCATCCCAACACATCAAGTTGCATCAGGACTGAGCCATCTTCTTCCCCTGTGGCCTGGCAAGGCAGCCCCACCAGGGGAAGTGATTAAAAAGCAGGCAACAGAGTCCGTGTTAGGGACAGCCACCACTCCTTTTACTAGGGGACCCACACGTAGATCAAGGTGCCCATCGGCTACATCGGTGTAAGAGGTCTAGGTCCAGTCCATGCATGGTCTTTGGTTGGTGCTTCAGTCTCCGCAAGCCCCTCTGGGCTCTGGTTAGTTGACTCTGTTGGTCTTGGTCTTTTTGTGGAGCTCTTGTCCCCTCCAGGTCCTTCTATCCTTGCTCCCACTCTTCGACAAGACTCCCTGCACTCTGTCCAATGACTGGCTGTGAGTCTCAGCATCTGTTTTCATTTGCTGTGGTGTGGAGCCTCTCAGCAGACAGCTATGCTAGGATCCTGTCTGCAAACTTAGCAGAACATTGTTAATAGTGTCAGGGGTTGCCTCTCTCTCAGTGAGTGGGTCTCAGGTTGGGCCAGGTATTGGTTGGACATTCCCTCAATCCCTCCCCTTTTTTTTAATCCCTGCACATCTTGATAGCAGAGTAAATTTGGGGTCAAAGTTTTCGTGGGTGGGTTGGGGTTCCCCTCCTTCCACTAGAAGTCCTGTCTAGTTAGAGGGTGTCCTCGTCAGTCTCCATGACCTCTGCTTCTAGGAGGCTTAGCTAGAGTCACCCCCATATCCTCCCAGAAGCCTACCTTGTCTCCAGCTTCTCGCAGAGATGTCCTCATCCATGGTTTCTTTTCTCTCTGCAAGCCCTCTGCCCTATCCTTTCTCTCTCTCTCCCAGATTTGATCTTCACCATCATTTCTTTCTGTATTCCCTCTCCTGCCTTGGTTTTCTACTATTTTCTAGCTTCTTTGGTTAAGATGACTGAGGCTATAGCTATTGGGTTCTTATTCAAGCACTTCCCGTTTGCACCATTTACTTTCCTGATTTGTATATCCATGGTTCTTCAAGTTCTCATTTGACCCAAATGCTTGAATCAAGCCCTTAACTATTGAAAATATAATGAAAATTACTTTATTTAGTTTTGTTTTCTAGCAATCTCTGTTCAATACAAAGATTTTTGGCAAAATGAACAATGATGAATCTAATAATAAAATCTAAAGAACCCAATCAGAAAATTTGTATTATAAAAAATTAGAAAAATATTTTTAGAAATTTTAGAGAGAGGTTGATTTGAATAAATAATCTATGCAAAAGAAAGATTCAAGAAAAATAAATTCCAAGCTTGGGGTTTAAGAAAATGATTTAAATGACTGAGATCAAGTGATGTACTGTTGGAGACATAGTAAGCAGTAGGCAGGACATACTCTGGCTGGGACCCTGACTTTGATGGGCAGATAGATATGTTTGTAGATGTATCAATGAGATTAATTCACTTGCATTCAAGCCACAGTATATATAAGAAGAGATTTGTTGGAGGTATATCCATTTCTTTTGTCACAGTGTGGTTAAATTCCCCCATATGTAAATTATTTCTGTGCCTTCATAGTGAAGATCAGAAAGTCAGATGTTTTTGCATTTGGCACATGATAAAACTTGTTAGTCATTGGTCTGGAAGTCATTGCTACAGAATATAGCATTGTATTCTGGGTTGTTAGAGCAGGATAAATAGAATAAATACAGAAAATTATAACACTTTACTTTTTAGAAGAGAAATATTTAATCTTAAAAGCTAGGAAATAAGACATAGAAATAGAAACAGAATAATTGTATATGTGCATATGTGTGTATTTGTCTAAGTGTGTGTGTGTTTCTATGTGTGTGCATATGTACGTCTTTGTATACATTTTGTGTGTGTTTATGTGTGTTTGTGTGTGTGTGTCTGTGTGTCTCTATGTTTCAGTATCTGTGTGTGTGTGCAAGCCTGTGTATATGTCTGTGTGTGTCAGTGTCTGTGTGACTACTTGTGAATGTTTCTCTCTCTCTCTGTGTCTATGTTTCTGAATGTATGTGGGGGGGTATGAGTGTGTCTGTGTGTATGTCTATGAATGTCAGTGTTTGTGTGTCTGTATGTGTCTTGTGTATATATATATATATGTGTGTGTGTATGTTTATATATATGAGTCATTATATGTGTGCACATGTGTGTGTTTGTGTGTTTTAAAACACTACTTTATGAGAAAGGGAAATATTATGTAATAAAAAAGAAAACAATTTATTAGACCCCAATAAATGAGAAATTCACTCTTTCAAACAAATAAGCCCTTATTTTAAAAATGCTATGTGCTATTACGTTAATTTAATGTTTAATAAAACAAAACACTGAGGGATTAGACAGACACTAGCCTTCTTAAACATGCTTGTACCATATTTTAATAAAAATACCCAGTGAACCATAGAAACTTCTACAGATGGCTTTAGGAGATGAAATGGGTGATCATATATTCTCAATGAATGAATATATAGAAGAGAATCACCAAATCCAAAGTTACCATGAGAGTAAATACTGCTAAGAAAAATACCATCAGCTCTAGAAGCTTTGTATCTGTACAAGTGATCTGCAGTAGGCCAAATGAGTCACATTGATGAATATCTTGTTTTTAAAAATGTGTGACATAAAAAGGATACATACTGTAAGGAAGATCACACAGGAGTAACATAATAATGTAGCATGAAACGTAATAATTATAATCATTGTGGAAAATATCAATATATTCTTCACTCTATGCCCAATAATCATCCTACTGTGGTTCTGTGTACAAGCGCAAGGTCACATACTAGTGCCAACAAGTTAGGTAGCTTCTTGTTTGTATTCTACTTCATCCTATCCAGTGTTCTAATGTTCAAAATAGACATAAATTTTATTTGATATATAAAACAATAAAATTCATACCTACATAATAACTCTGCAACCATTAATGCAGGTAGCAATATTCTGTAGTTGGTTTGTTTTTCGTTTTTTTTTTTTTCATCTCTCTGAGCTTGGATCTACCTCTATATATCATCTTTCAAATTGATCAATCATAACAAACTTTTACACCAGTAGTGAAATGTGCTAATAAAATGAAAGCTTTTAGTACTGAAAATTTTGTCATTTCAATGACTCAGATACTCAACATTTGAAAGATACTTTCTGAAATCACATGGGTACACTCTACTGTTACCAGTTCTAGGAAGCAAGAATTCCAGCTTTGTGATCCTCAGATAAACCACGAGAGGACTCTGAGTGCAAGAAGGATGCAGAGGGCAAAGAAATGGTTTCCTGTGTCCTCTGCCCATTAGAACAGTATAAGTAATATCACTGATGTTTACCTGAGAAAATGAATTTGACTCCTTTGTGTGGTCGGTGGTGTACATTTGTAAACTAGACTGTCAGATTTAGGGAAGACATACTCAAAAATGTGCAAAATTTAACAAAATGACATTGTGATGTACATCAAAGAAACTATGGTAAAGAGTTCTGATTTAGGAAGATGGGTAACATTGTTGACAAGGGAAAACATACTTTTAGGTTACTCAGCATAGTTTAAACCTAGTTTTCTTTTTTGCCAGTTGTACATAGCTTTATTGACTTAAAGTGAAATATGCTGATTTTATCGACAAATTCCTATTCTAGTTCTCAAGGAAGAAAAAAAGTTGAAAATCTGGACCAAGAAATTCTTTATCAACCCTGTACAACAACAGATCATCTGGAGGTATCTCCATCCCTGATCTCAAGCTGTACTACAGAGCAATAGTAATAAACCCACACGGTATTGGCATAGAAATAGAAAGGAGGATCAATGGAACCGAATAAAAGACCCAGAAATAAACCCATGTACCTATGAATACTCGATTTTTGACAAAGCACCCAAAACCATTCAATGGAAAAAAGATAGCATCTTCAACAGATGGTGCTGGTCTAATTGGATGTCTACATGCAGAAAAATGAAAATAGATCCACATTTATCACCCTGCACAAAACTAAAGTCTAAGTGGATCAAAGACCTCAACATAAAACCAGATACGCTAAATCTGTTAGAAGAAAAAGTGGGGAACAGCCTAGAACTCATTGGCACAAGAGACAACTTCCTGAACAGAACTCCAACAGCAAAGGCTTTGAGAGCAACAATCAATAAATGGGACCTCATGAAACTGAAAAGCTTCTGTAAAGCAAAGGACACCGTCATCAAAACAAAACGACTGCCCACAGATTGGGAAAGAATCTTCACCAATCCTTTATCTGACAGAGGGCTAATATCCAGTATATACAAAGAACTAAAAAAGCTGAAAAGCAACAAACCAAGTAATCCAGTTAAAAAATGGGGAGCAGAGTTAAACAGAGAATTCTCTGTAGAGGAATATAGAATGGCAGAGAAACACTTAAAGAAATGCTCAACATCATTAGCCAACAGGGAAATGCAAATCAAAACGACCCTGAGATTTCACCTTACACCCATCAGAATGGCCAAGATGAAAAACTCAAGTGACAACACATGCTGGAGAGGTTGTGGAGAAAGGGGAACCCTACTCCATTGCTGGTGGGAATGTACACTGGTACAACCACTTTGGAAGTCAATCTGGGGCTTTCTCAGACAACTAGGAATAGTGCTTCCTCAAGACCCAACTATACCACTGCTAGGTATATACCCAAAATTTGCTCAAGTACACAACAAGGACATTTGCTAACCATGTTTGTAGCAGCTTTATTTGTAATAGCCAGAACCTGGAAACAACCCAGATGTCCATCAATGGAGGAATGGGTACAAAAATTGTGGTATTTTTACACAATGGAATACTACTCAGCAATCAAAAAAAGAGGAAATCATGAAATTTGCAGGCAAGTGGTGGGATCTAGAAAAGATCATTCTGAGTGAAGTATCCCAGAAGGAGAAAGACAAACATGGAATATACTCGCTTATATAGACCTAAAAGATATGATAAACATAATGAAATCTATACACCTAAAGAAGATAATCAAGAAAGCGGACACAGGGTATGATGATCAATCCTCATTTAGAAAGACAAATGGAATGTGCACTGAAGGTATGACAGGAGTCTACCGCAGAAGGCAACTGAAAGACTCTACCTAGCAGTGTATCAAAGTAGATACTAAGACTCATAACCAAACCCTCGGCAGAGTGCAGAGAATCATATGAAAGAAGGGGAGTTTGATGTGGAAGGGATAGGAGCTCCACAAGGACCAAACATATCTGGGCACAGGGTCTTTTCTGAGATGGACACTCAACCAAAGACCATGAGAGGATAAAACCTAGAACCTCTGCTCGGATGTGACCCATGATAGCTCAGTAATCAATTGGTTTCCCATAGTAAGGGGAACAAGGACTATTTCTAACAGGAACTCAATGACTGGCTCTTTGACCTCTCCACCTCCCAAGGGAGGAGCAGTCCTGTTAGGCCACAGAGGAGGACTTTGCCAGTCCTGAAAATACCTGACAAAACAGAGTCATATGAAAGGGGAGGAGGTCCTCCCTTATCAGTGGACTTGGAAAGGGGCAGCAAGGAGATGAGGGAGGGAGGGTAGGACTGGGGAGGGAATGAGGGATACAGCCAGGAAACAGAATTAACAAAATGTAACTAATGAGAAAAATAAAATTAAAAAAAAAGAAATTCTTTATCTTACCTTTAAGTTTCTCTCTACCTTGAAAAAAAATCCCTTGTAAATGAACTTTATTATCCCCCTCCCCGGAGATATGTGAACTTTATATACTCATTTATTGCAATTTGTGTAATATGTATCCCACTGTGTGCACCTCCCTCATTGCCTCCCAATCCCACCCTCCCTCCCTCTTCTCCCCCTGTGCCACTCCCCTAGTCCATTGATAGAGGAGGTCCTCCTCCAAGTCTATTTGACACTAGCCTATCAGGTCTCATCAGGACTGGTTGCATTGTCTTCCTCTGTGGCCTGGCAAGGTTTCACTTCACCCCACCCCCAGGAGGAGATGATCAGAGAGCCAGCCACCGAGTTCATGTCAGAGACAGTCCTTGGACCCCAGTTGGAGACTGAGTCTATGGGCTACATCTGAGCTGGGGTTTTGGGTCTTCTCTATGAATGTCCTTGGTTGAGCTATCATTCTGTTCAGGGCCCCCAAGGCTCAGTTTTTATGTCTCTGTTGGTCTCCTTTTGGAACTCCTGTCCCCTCCAGGTCTTTCTGTCTCCTTCTTCTTTCATAAGATTCCCTGCACTCTTCCCAAAGTTTGGCTATGAGTCTCAGCCTCTGCTTCGATACCTCCATCAGTAGTCTTTCAGAAGCCATCTGGGGAAGGCTCCTGTCCTGTTTCCTGTCTTTTCCTGCTTCAGATGTCTATCAAGTTTGTCCTTCTGAATGAGCACTGAGCAGCTTCCCTAAGGTCTTTCTTGTTGTTTAGCTTCTTTTGGAGTATAGATTTTAGTATGTTTATCTTATATTATGTGGTTAATATCCACTTATAAGTGAGTATATACCATATATGTCTTTCTTTATCTGGGTTACCTCACTTAACAGAACACTAACAGCACAGGCTCCAAAATCAACAATTGATTTATGGGGCCTCATGAAATTTAAAAGCTTCTGTAAAGCTAAGGACACTGTTGTCAGAACAAAATGACAGCCTACAGACTGGGAAAGGATCTTCAGCAACCCTAAATCTGACAGAGGACTAATCTCCCGAATATATAAAGAACTTAAGAAGTTAAGCACCAACAAACCAAGTAATCCAACTTAAAAATGGGTTACAGAACTCTACACAGAATTCTCTATAGAGGAATATTGAACGGCAGAGAAAACACTTATATAAATGCTCAAGGTCCTTAGTCATCAGGGTAATGCAAATCAAAACAACCCTGAGATTTCACCTTACACCCAGTAGAATGGCGAAGATCAAAAACTCAATTGACAAGACATGCTAGAGAGGATGTGGAGAAAGGAGAACCATTCTCCATTGCCAGTGGAAGTGTAAGCTCATACAACTACTTTGGAAATCAGACTGGCACTTTCTCAGAAAATTAGGAATAGTGTTGCCTCAAAATTAAGCTATACCACTCCTAGGCATATATCCAAAATTACTCAACTATACAACAAGGACATTTGCTCAACCATGTTAGTAGAAGCTGTATTTGTAATAGCCAGTAGCTGGAAACAAGCTAGATGCCCCTAAACAGAGGAATGGATACAGAAATTGTGGTACATTTACAAAATGGAATGCTGCTCAGCTATTATCCTGTATTATATGGCTAATATCCACTTGTGAGTGAATATACACCACGTTTGTCTTTCTGCTTCTGGATTAATCACTCAAGATGATCTTTTCTAGTTCCTACCATTTGCCTTCAAATTTCATGATTTCCTTGTTTTTAATTGTTGAGTAGTATTCTGTTGTGTAAATGTACTACAATTTCTGTATCCATTCCTCAGTTGAGGGACATCTGGGCTGTTTCCAGATTCTGGCTGTTATGAACAGGGTTGCAACGAACAAATTTGAGCAAATGTTCTTATTGAATGGTGGGCATCTTTCAGGTATATGCCTCAGAGTGGTCTGGATCTCAAGAAAGCACTATCCCAAATACTCTGAGAAAGCGCCAGATTGATTTCCAAAGTGGTTGTACAAATTTACATTCCCACCAGCAATGGAGGAGGGTTCCCCTTTCCACAACCTCTCCAGCATGTGCTGTCACTTGAGTTTTTGATCTTGGCCATTCTGATGGGTATAAGATGAAATCTCAGGGTCGTTTTTATTTGCATTTCCCTGATGACTAAGGACCTTGAGCATTTCTTTAAGTGTTTCTCTGCCATTTGATATTCTACTATTGAGAATTCTCTGTTTCACTCTGTACTCCATTTTTTAATTGGATTACTTGATTTGTTGCTTTTTAACTTCTTGAGTTCTTTATATATTCTGGATATTAGCCCTCTGTTAGATATAGGATTGGAGAAGATCCTTTCTCAGTCTGTAGGCTTTCGTTTTGTTCTGATGACAGTGTCCGTTGCTTTACAGAAGCTTTTGAGTTTCATGAGGTCCCATTAATTGATTGTTGATCTTAGCACCTGTGCTGTTGGTGTTCTGTTCAGGAAGTTGTCTCCTGTGCCATGAGTTCAAGGCTCTTCCCCACTTTTTCTTCTAATAGGTTTAGTGTGTTCGATTTTATGTTGAGTTCTTTGATCCACCTAGACTTTAGTTTTGTTCAGGGTTATTAGTAAGAGTCTATTTTCATTTTTCTATGTGTGGACCTCCAGTTGGACCAGCGCCACTTGTTGAGGATGCTGTCTTCTTCCATTGTATGGTTGTGCTTACTCATGAGTACATGTTACCCATGTAATATACGATAAACATACTAAACTTCATATAGCTGAGGTAGCTAAGCAACAAGGAGGACTCTAGGGGGATGCTCACATGTCATTCAGAAGGACAAACAGGGTATACATTGATCCACCATTCTGTTTCTATGCCAGTACCATTAGTTACTATTGGTCTGTAGTATTGCTTGAGATCTGGAGTGGAGATACCTCCAGACGATCTGTTGTTGTACAGGAGTGTTTTAGCAATTCTGGGTTTTGTTTTGTTTTTGTTTTTGTTTTTGTTTTTTTCCATAAGAAATTGAGAATTGTTCTTTCAAGTTCTGAATAGAATTGCATTGAATCTGTAAAATGTTTTTGATATGAAGGCCAATTTCACTGTGTTAATCCTACCAATCCTTGAGTATGGGAGATCTTTCCATCTTCTGATCGCTTCAATTTTTTTCTTCAGAGACTTTTTTTCTCTGTTTTTTCATACAGGTGTTTCACATGCTTGGTTAGAGTCACACCAAGTTACTTTATGTTCTTTGTGGCTATTTTAAAGGGTGTTGTTTCCCTAATTTTTTTCTCAGCCCTTTTTTCTTTTGTATGCAGGAGGCTACTGATTTTTTTTTTTTTTTTTAGTTAATTTTGTATCCAGCCACTTTGCTGAAGGCATTTATTAGTTGAAGTCATTGGGCTCACTCATGTATACTATCTTATCATCTATGAATAGTGATACTTTGATTTCTTCCTTTCCAATGCGTTAAACCTAGGTTTCTGATTATCTGAAATTTAATTAAAAAACAACAATGTAAGTAGGCAAGGTTGTTTCATTTTTTAAATAATCTGTTCAAATTAAATATTTCTATACAGCTATTCTGTTGTTAAAATGTAAACATTTTGTCTACATCCCACTTGTGAAAACCTCTCCACTTCTTAATAGAAATTCTGACTTTTAAGAAAAAGAAATATTTAACCTCATGTGCCATTGACTGCATAACTTTTCTAATATTCTTCAGCAATGAAGATATTTTTTAAAAAAAAAATCTGCAAAAGGATCAGATTTATTATGTGTATTTGTGAGTTAGAAGAGTTTGTCCTGGAGTGAAACATAATAGACATGACCCTCTGACATAACAGACAGAGACAGAAATACTAGTGGATCTACAATTAATTAATTTCAGCAACATTATAATCAAATGCCTTTGAGGACCATTAGGTACTAGAAGATATAGAAATCTATGTATAATGTCAGCCATCATATGAACCAAAATGAAAGACTGAAGAAACAGTTATTGCTTGCTGAGTAATTGTTTAAAATTATCCTTCCAAATACTATTTATGTTTCAGGGTTTTTTGTTTGTTCGTTTGTTTGTTTGCCTATTTTGTCTTGTTTTTTTTTTTTTTTTTTTTTTTTTTTTTTTTTTTTTTTTTTTTTTTTGCTATTTTGGATCATTTTTGTTTTCATATGAAGATTGAGATTTTTTTTCATTTCATGTTTAGAATTGCTTTGGAAATTTGATGGGGATTGCACTGAATTTCTATAGTATGTTTTTGGTAAAATAAGCATTATTACAACATTAATCCCCGCAATCCTTAAGCATAAGTAGTCTTTCCATATTCTGGTATTTTTTCAGCTTTTTTCCCTCAATATATTAAAGTTGTTATTACACAAGTTTTTTACTTCCTTGGTAAGATTTCTTCCAAGTTATTTTTGAGGCTATTATTAATGGGATTGTTTTCCTCATCTTCCATGTTTGTCATTGGCATATAGGAAGGCTACTGTTTTGGTATGCCAAGTTTATGCCTTGCTACATCAATGAACATGTTTATCAAGTTTGAGAGACTTTTGTTTCTTGTATCCTAAATTTTCCAGAACGTACATCATGAATGGATATTGGATTTTTATCAAAAACCTTTTCTGCATCTGATATTGTGCAGCTGATAATGTGGTTTTCATTATTGAATCTATTTGTATGATATTTTAAATTTACTATTTCATGAATGTTGAATTACCCTTTCATCTCTAGATTAAAGGCAGTTTGATCTTGGCAAATGAGCATCAAATGTGTTCTTTTTACATAAGATTCTTTTTGTTACTTTTTATTATTTTTTAAAATGATTCATGTCATATGTTTTGATCATATTCTTTCCTGCAAAACCAAAAACTCTTTTATATAATAGAAACAAAACATAAAGAAATCAAGAGGGCAATCCCCTTCACAAAAATCTTTTACAAATTAAGTACCTTGGGATAAATCTAATCAATAAAGTGAAAGCCTATACAAGACAATGCAGCCAGTCCTGTGAGACCTGATAGACTAGGTCAGATGGAAAGGGGGAGGTCCTCCCCTATCAGTGGACTGGAGGAGGGGCATAGGAAGAGAAGAGGAATGAAGGGTAGGATTAGCAGGAGACAAGAGAGGGGGCCACAGATGGGATACAAACTGAATAAATTTTAATAAATGATAATAATAATAAAAAGATTTTTAAAACTTTATAACAATGAAGAAAGAAATTAAAGATGAAGCCAGAACAGAAGGAGAGACCCTATATACTTGGATTTGTAGGTTTAATGTATAAATTGTATTCTATAGATTAAATACATTGTCCTTTAAAACAAATTGTAGTTATGGGAAAGAAAACCACAGTCTTAAAATTCGGATCTAAGCATAGAAGTTACAGACAGCCAAAACCAATTGATCAATGAAAGCACTGCTGGGTGTCACGCTTACTAACAATAGTTTATACCACAGAGACCTAAAAGTACAAACACCACACAACAGAAAAAATATACACATGGATTAATGGACTAGAATAAAGCTTCCAGAGCAGAAAAGACCAAAGCAAATGGCATATTTTGGGCAATACAGGACTGTTGCATCCATGAACTCACAGAAGCTATCGGTATCTGCGCGACACCTGCACAAACCCAAGACAATCAACATTACAGCCTAAGGCGATCGGTTCAGAACCCTCTGCCTTTAGCTGAGGGGCTATTGACAGCTGATAGCTTTTAGCAGAGAAACAGTCAGGTTTCTTTGAAGATGTGGACCTTAGTAGGTTGACCACACTTCAGTGCATAGTCCCACACTTGTGAATAGATGGGCATCACAAATTGAACGCTTTGGATTTTTTTCTCTGACATGAACTCAGTGGCAGGCTCTTGGATCACCTCCCCTAGCTGAGGTGGCTTAACTTGGCCACAGAGAAAGAGGATCCAGACAGTCCTGATGAGACCTGATAGGACAGGGTCAAATACATGGGAAGGAAGACCTCCCTTATCAGTGGACTAGGAAAAGGGCATAGGGGAAGAAGAGGGAGAGAGGGTAGGATTGGGAGGAGATAAGGGAGAGGGCCAAAGCAAAGATAAAAACTGAATAAATTGTAATAAATAATAATAATAATAATAATAACAACCTCTAAACAAACAAACAAAAGCCTTAAGGGACTACAAATGCTGGAGTGGTGGTGGAGAAAGGGGAACCCTCCTCCACTGCTGGAGGGAATGTACACTTGTGCAACCACTTTGGAAATCAATCTGGCGCTTGCTCAGAAAATTAGTAATAGTGCTATCTCAAGATCTAGCTATTCCTCTCTTGGGCATATCTCTGGAAGATGCTCAACCATACAACAAGGATATTTGCTCAACTATGTTCATAGCAGCCTTATTCATTTTTTTAAATTTTATTTTTTTCTTATCAGTTACATTTTATTAACTCTGTATCCCAGCCGTGTCCCGATCCCTCATTCCCTCCCAGGCCCTCCCTCCCTCCCTCATCTCCACCGTGCCCCTTGCCAAGTCCACTGATAGGGGGGACCTCCTCCCCATTCATCTGATCCTGTTTTATCAGGTATCTTCAGGACTGGCTGCAAAGCTCTCCTCTGTGGCCTCACAGGACTGCTCCTCCCTTGGGGGGTGGGGAGGCCAAAGAGCCAGTCATTGAGTTCCTGTTAGAAATAGTCTTTTTGTTCCCCTCACTATGGGAAACCAATTGGTTACTGAGCTACCACAGGCTATATCTGAGCAGAGGTTCTAGGTTATATCCATACATGGTCCTTGGTTGCATGTCAGTCTCAGAAAAGACCCTGTGCCCAGATATATTTGGTCCTTGTAAAGCTCCTATCCTTTCCCCCATCAGACTAACTCCCCTTCTTTCTTATGATTCCCTGTACTCTGTCAAAGGTTTGGTCATGAGTCTTTGCTTTGAAAACACTGCTATTTAGAGTCTTTCAAATGCACTCAGTAGACTCCTGTCACACGTTCAATGCACATCCCATCTGTCTTTCTAAATGAGGATTGATCATCTTACCCCATGTCCGCTCTCTTGATTATCTTTTTTAAGTGTACAGATTTCATTATGTTTATCACATCTTATAGGTCTATATAAGTGAGTATATACCATGTTTGTCTTTTTCCTTCTGGGATATTTCACTCAGGATGATCTTTTCTAGATCCCACCATTTGCCTGCAAATTTCATGATTTCCTCCTTTTTGATTGCTGAGTAGTATTCCATTGTGTAAAAATACCACAATTTCTGTACCCATTCCTCCGTTGATGGACATCTGGGTTGTTTCCAGGTTCTGGCTATTACAAATAAAGCTGCTATAAACATGGTTGAGCAAATATCCCTTTTGTGTACTTGAGCAAACTTTGGGTATATACCTAGCAGTGGTATAGCTGGGTCTTGAGGAAGCACTATTCCTAATTGTCTTAGAAAGCACCAGATAGATTTCCAGAGTGGTTGTACCAGTTACTTTCCCACCAGCAGTGGAGGAGGGTTCCCCTTTCTCCACAACCTCTCCAGCATGTGTTGTCCCTTGAGTTTTTCATCTTGGCCATTCTGATGGGTGTAAGGTGATATCTCAGGGTCGTTTTGATTTGCATTTCCCTGATGGCTAATGAGGATGAGCATTTCTTTAAGTGTTTCTCTGCCATTCGATATTCCTCTGTCAAGAATTCTCTGTTTAGCTCTGTTCCCCATTTTTTAATTGGATTACTTGGTATGCTGCTTTTCAGCTTCTTTAGTTCTTTGTATATACTCGATATTAGTCCTCTGTCAGATAAAGGGTTAGTGAAGATTCTTTCCCAATCTGTAGGCAGTTGTTTTGTTTTGATGACGGTGTCCTTTGCTTTACAGAAGCTTTTCAGTTTCATGAGGTCCCATTTATTGATTGTTGCTCTTAGAACCTGTGCTGTTGGTGTTCTGTTCAGGAAGTTGTCTCCTGTGCCAATGAGTTCTAGGCTCTTCCCCACTTTTTCTTCTAACAGATTTAGAGTATCTGGTTTTATGTTGAGGTCTTTGATCCACTTGGACTTTAGTTTTGTGCACGGTGACAAATATGGATCTATTTTAATTTTTCTGCATGTAGACATCCAGTTGGTCCAGCACCATTTGTTGAAGATGCTGTCTTTTTTCCATTGAATGGATTTGGCTTCTTTGTCAAATATTGAGTATTCATAGGTGTGTGGGTTTATTTCTGGGTCTTCTATGCAGTTCGATTGATCCTCCTTTCTGTTTTTATGCCAATACCATGCAGTTTTTATTACTATTGCTCTGTAGTACAACTTGAGATCGGGGATGGAGATACCTCCAGATGATCTGTTGTTGTACAGGATTGTTTTGGAGATTCTGGGTTTTTTTTTTTCTCCATATGAAGCTGAGAATCTTTTTTTCAAGGTCTGTAAAGAATTGAGTTGGTATTTTGATGGGAATTGCATTGAATCTGTAGATTGCTTTTGGCAGAATGGCCATTTTCATAATGTTAATCCTACCAATCCATGAGCATGGGAGATCTTTCCATCTTCTGGGATCTTCTTCAATTTCTTTCTTCAGAGACTTGAAGTTTTTCTCAAACAGGTCTTTCACTTGCTTGGTTAGTGTCACCCCAAGGTACTTTATGTTATTAGTGGCTATTGTGAAGGGTGTTGTTTCCCTAATTTCTTTCTCGGCCCTTTTGTCTTTGGTATACAGGAGGGCTTCTGATTTTTTTGAGTTGATTTTGTATCCTGCCACTTTGCTGAAGGTGTTTATCAGCTGGAGGAGTTCTCTGGTTGAATTTTTGGGGTCGCTCATATATACTATCATATCATCTGCGAATAGTGACACTTTGACCTCTTCCTTTCCGATCTGTATCCCCTTGATCTCCTTTAGTTGTCTTATTGCTCTAGCTAGGACTTCAAGTACTATGTTGAAGAGGTAGGGAGAGAATGGGCAGCCTTGTCTTGTCCCTGATTTCAGTGGGATTGATTTAAGTTTCTCTCCATTGATTTTGATGTTGGCTATAGGCTTGCTGTATATTGCCTCTACTATGTTTAGATATGTGCCTTGTATTCCTGATCTCTCCAAGACTTTAAACATGAATGGGTGTTGGACTTTGTCAAATGCTTTTTCAGCATCTAAGGAGATGATCATGTGGTTTTTCTCCTTCAGTTTGTTTATGTGGTGGATTACATTGATGGATTTCCATATGTTGAACCACCCTTGCATGCCTGGGATGAAGCCTACTTGGTCATGGTGGATGATATCTTTGATGTGTTCTTGGATTCGGTTTGCAAGTATTTTATTGAGTATTTTTGCATCAATATTCATAAGAGAGATAGGTCTGAAGTTCTCTTTTTTTGTTGGGTCTTTGTGTGGTTTAGGTATCAGGGTGACTGTTGCTTCATAGAATGAGTTTGGTAATGTACCTTCTGTTTCTATTTTGTGGAATAGTTTGAGGAGAATTAGCAGCCTTATTCATAATAGTCAGAATCTGGAAACAACCTAGATGTCCCGCAAATTAAGAATAAATACAGAAATTGTGGTACATATACACAATTTGAACTCATCTGCATAATAGAGTTCTTAAAAAATAAAATATTTCTTTCTTGATTTTTTACAACTTGTTCTTACATTTAACTTCAGAGTAAATCTTTTCTGTAGTTTAAATTATGTCTACAAAATTTCAGATTGTTTTCTTGAAAGATTTTATTTACTTATTTTCATTCTGTAAGTTACATTCTGAAAATTTATTTAGGTGGTGTTTTCTCTCCATGCTGTTAGTATTGAATGCTGTGTTTGCTTGGAGACTAAAAGAATACAATAAAATGGACTCCCACAAGACAGCTTTCTTTTCAAGAGATGCTAATGTAGAGGTAATAATTATCTTCTTTTCAAATATTTTAAATGGATAATTAAGTAGCTTATAAATGCTCAGAGGTTTTGAGAATCTAAAGTATTATGAAGAAAATTGAAATGTCATTATAAGTTTCAAAATCCATTTGTCATCAGCATAACAATATTCCCTATAGATACTAAGACTCTTAATTAACTTTCTTATATTGCTTGTAGAGTTAATGATGAAAATGGTCAATTACTGTACTTTCCTCAAAAGATCCCCAAGGTCTTATATGGGGTCTGAGCAAAAACGTTCATTCATTATTAAAGAACATGATAATTTCTTGTTTTAAGGAAACAAAGTCTTGTTTATTGAAGATGGAATGAGGTAGTAATTACAATTCTTGAGTTACAACAAAACGAGAACACAGTATTGTTTGGGAATATATTAATCATTCCATTTGCAGGAAAAACAGAGCAATGTATTTAAAGTGTTACACTGTGTATTTTGATTAAAGAGGGGAAATATGACTATTTTTAAAATGAGCTGGATTTTAATCTGAACAAGTTCTCCATTAAAACTGATGAGGCAAATTGGAAGATATGGGTTAGGAAAATACTCATTTAGGAGACATTTTTTTTATATTGCTTTTTAGGTCAAAAATGAAGTTCTATGTCAAAAATAAAGTTCTACAATGTATCTGTAAACAAAACCTCTGCGAAACTCAAAAAGAGTAAGTATTTTCGGTATTTGTCAAGTTGTATACAAAGAGGCTCTATAAAAAACAGTTCTGTCTTGAATATGGATTATACCAACTAAATTTAGCATTAGAGACATTCTGATAACATCCATGTAATTCATTGCTAAGCTTTCCATGTATATGTCTCAAAGTGGGTTATTCTTGTTCACTATAGAAGCTTTTCACAAACTTTACTGGTGTGCATTGCTTTACATTTCAGAATTAGAAAGTAAAATAGTTAAAATCAGAGGTAGTACTGAATGTAAATTATTTATTACAACAACAAAGCTACTCAAGTTGAACAAGATAATAATTAAGAAGAAATGTTTTAAATTTAATATAAAATGTTTATTTGCTGATTAAAATAAGTTTAAATAAAAAACTCATGAGGTATTTTTCCTGATGGACTAGTTCTATTTGATAGTGCCAAAGAACTTCAAAATAACAAATACTTCTAAAACTAATCATTTTAAATTATTTCAAATTTCATTTTCATTAGTTTAGCCCCTTAAAATATACAGTATCTCTGGATGTGGTGGTGCCTGCCTTGAGCCTTAAAATCCAGCACTCAGGAGGCAGATCACCCTGGACTATGTCAGGTATGTCTAAATCGCTCCTGAACTAAATCATATCTAAGAGCACATCCATGTGGGCTTTAAAAATCCTGAATTACACTGATCTCAACTCCACTGAGAAGTATCCCAAGATACTAAATATTTCTCTCACTTTCTGTTTCTTAGATACTTCTACAATTATTTAACTTTTATAATACTTAATGTGATACTTGTTCTGTTTCTACTGAATAAAACAATATTAATCTTGCTTTTATTTGGTTACAATTAAAGATACTATGTCTTAAAAAAAAAAAAAAAGACCACTATGGGACATACAGTGAGTTCCTTCCTGGCCAGCCTGGAATAAATAGTGAAATTCTGTCTCAAACTTTCCTGTCAAGTCTCAGGGAGTGATGCAGAAGAGAAGGTAGAAAGAGTGTAAGATCCGGAGGAGACTGATGTTTCCAAGAAAACAGTGTCTTCAAGATACAGCAAGACTAATGCACACACTCGAAGACACTGTGGAAGCAAGCAAAACACGTGTGTGGGTCAGGAGAAGTGGAGACAGCTCCAAGAGAGGAAGTGGACATGAGGTCCCATTCCTAACCAAGAAACTACTGGCAGTTGATAGCCCCTGGCAAAGGGAAAACCAGTTTTCTACAGTGGAGTCAGTCCTACTGGATATATCAACCACAGCAGGGCAGGCCTTATGCCCAGGAGCAGTTAGCCAACACAAAACAAACTTCAGCCTTTCCCGAGGGCTTGCTCTTCCATTTTGTTTTGTTTCCGTATTTTTTATCTGTTGTTTTTGTTTGTTTGCTTTGTTTTGTTTTACTGTTTTTTTTTGTCTGTTGGTTTTTTGTTTTGTTTTTGTGGAGGGCTTTTTTTTAAAAGAGAGAGAACGAGAAAGAGAGAGAAAAAAAGACATAGAACATGAACATAAAGTTGGGTGGGTAGGGAAGTAGAGAGGATCTGGACGAGTTGATGGAGGGGAAAACCTGATCAAAATATATTTATACTAATATTCAGAAAATGCTTGCTTTGTAGAAACAAAGAAAGTTATCTTGATAAAATGTGTATCACTCAAATGAGCCTAAAATAATTTTTGGTATTTGGTAGGATTGGGAGTTCTATTTTCAAAATGTGGAATAAAATGAGAAATGTGCAAAGATTTATCACTGAAAATAACACAGTTTTTTTCAATTGTAAAAACATCTGAAAATAATTGGAAATAAAGTGTCTATGAAATGGATTAGATAAGTGCTGTTATGCTCATAGTTCTGACCAATGACCAAATGTCAAAACTTAGAAGGAAACAAAAGTTTCTCCATTTTCATTGCATTGTAGGATTCTCTATACCACCTCCAAATCTCTACAAAGGAGAACTTAACAATTACTATTTTCCGTCAGGCTACAAAGATCTAAAAGACATGTAGACATGAGAAATCATTCATTGGTGACAACTCTCATTCTTTTGGGATTGACAGAAGATCCAATGTGGCAAATTGTAATCTTCCTTTTCCTGTTCATAACATATGTGCTGAGCATCACTGGAAATCTTACCATTGTCCTTCTCACTCTGTTGGATTCCCACCTCAAAACACCCATGTATTTCTTCCTTCAAAAGTTTTCCATTTTAGAAATCTCGCTGACATCTACCTGCATCCCTAGGTTTTTGGTCAGTATAGTGACCATGGATAAAACTATTTCTGTGGAGGCTTGCTTCACCCAATTATTTGCTGCCCTTATATTTGGGATAGCACAGTTTTTCTTGCTGGCTGTCATGTCCTATGACCGCTATGTGGCCATTTGTAAACCTCTTCACTATACAACCATCATGAACACCAAAGTCTGTATATGGCTGTTTGGCACCTGCTGTTTAATTGCTGTATTGGCAATCTGTCCTGGAGTTATTGTAAGTCTGAGTTTGGAATTCTGTGATACTGTGATTGAACACTTTATTTGTGACTACTCTCCCATCTTGAAGCTTTCCTGCAATGATACAAGACCCATCCAACTAGTCAATTTCATTTTTGCCATCATTATTCTCCTGCTTACTTTGGCACTAGTAATGTTCTCTTATGGGAAAATCATCAGTACAATTCTAAGGTTCCCTTCTGCTCAGCAGAAAAAGAAGGCTTTCTCTACCTGTTCCTCCCATATGATTGTCGTCTCCATCTCTTATGGCAGCTGCATTTTTATGTACATCAAACCTTCTGCCGAGGAGAGGATATCTTTAAACAAGGGGATTGCCATACTTACTCTTGTACTTGCCCCTGTACTAAACCCTTTTATATATACCCTAAGAAATAAGCAAGTCAAAGATGCCCTGAAGGACAGCATTAAAAAATGTAGTGCAGCTACTTCAAAATAGTAAGTTTGGCTTGACCGAAGCATGCTAGTAAGATTATTAAATATTATAAGCCATATCAGCTACTGTTTTAACATATCTATATTTTGTTTCTGCACTGTGATGGTTACTAAAGATGTCCATACTTAACTCTAAGTCTTCATGAAGATTTTTATATTGTAGTGATGATATCTGTGTTCATGTTTTCTCCTATGTATTGTTGGAATCACTTTATTCTTTTAATTTAATGCTATGAGCTGTTTCATTACCAAATATCCCACTATGAATTCCTTATGGAAACATCATATATCTATGATTTTTTAGCAAGTACGTGGTTAAAGAAAATATTATATGTGAACTGTTTTAACAAAAACTTATGACAGTCTATAGATCTCTAGAAACACACTGCTGTATTTTATTAAAATATATTGAATTTCTGGAAACAAATTCTTCCATCTTCGCTTCCCTTTTTCTTTCATATTTTTATCACTTTTTAAAATATTGACTGTTAGTTTCTGTATATGTCTTTCTTTTATTTTTACATTTATCCACATTTTTAAATTTTATTTTTCTCTCAAGAAAAATACTTAAAAGTCCATATATATAAATCAGAATTTTATGTATATTCAGCATTAATACATATTCTTGTGAAATACTTTACATTACCCATTTTGAAGACTTTTTATTTTTCTGAAATCCAAAAACTAATAAGATACAAAAGCATCAACATGCCCCATGTGCAATATCTGTTCTATCCCATGGATATGTCTGAGCTCTGTGCCATACTCCAGTCCATCATCACCACTATTCATAACAGACACTCTTATACATTACTTTTTAGATTAACTGTTGCAGACACTTATTAAAAACTGATGTATATATTTAACATCCCAGAATGTACATGGAAAGAAAATTGGACATTTTTCTTAAGAAAAGAACATATATTCTCTAAACTTGAATGCTATATGTTTATATTAGTCCTTTAATGCTTTTTTAGTCCAGTTTGGTACGCTTTTCACTACTAATAATAATTCACTTTTGATTATCTTTATTTTATTTTTACCCAGCTATAGCCCCTCCTTCATTCCCTCCCAATTTCACCTTCCCTCCCTTACTCTTCCAATGGCCTTCTAAAGTCCATTGGTAGGGGGCAGTACTCCTACCCTTCCATCTGATCCTAGCCTATCAGGTCTCATTAGGATTGGCAGCATTGTCTTCCTCTGTGGACTGGTAATGCTTCTCCCACCCTTAAGGAGAGGTAATCAAAGAAGAAGCCACTTAGTTCTTGTCAGAGACAAGAACTATTCCTATTCCTATTACTAGGAAACCAACTTGGAGACTGAGCTGCCATGGGCTACATCTGTGAAGGGGTTCTAGGTTATCTTCATACGTGGTCCTTGGTTGGAGTATCAGTTTCAGAAAAGACCCCTGGGCCCAGATTTCTTGGTTCTGTTGCTCTACTTGTAGAGTGCCTGTCCCTTCCAGGTCTTTCTGTCTCCCCTTTCTTTCATAAGATTCCCTGCACTCTGCCCAAAGTTTGGCTATGAGTCTTAGCTTCCGCTTTGATACCTTGTTGGGTAGAGTCTTTCAGAGGCCCTCTGTCATAGGTTCCTGTACTGTTCCCTGTTTTCTCCCTCTTCCTATGTCCATACCATTTGCCTTTCTGAGTGAGGATTGATCATCTTACTAAGGATCCTTCTTCTTGATTATCTTTAGGTGTACAGATTTCAATATGTTTATTGCCTGGAAATTTCATGATTTCCCTGTTCTTTATTGCTGAGTAGTATTCCATTGAGTAAATGTACCACAATTTCTATATCCATTCCTCAGGTGAGGGACATCTGGGTTTTTTCAAGATTCTGGCTATTATAAATAAAGCAGCTACAAATATGGTTGAACAAATGTTTTTGCTGAATACTTGAGAATATTTTGGATATATGACTAGGAGAGGTACAGCTGGATCTTGAGTAAGCACTATTCCTAATTGTCTGAGAAAACACCAGATTGATTTCCAAAGTGGTTGTACAAGTTTACATTCCCACCAGCAATGGAGAAGGGCTCCCCTTTCTCCACATCATCTCCACCATGTATTGTCATTTCTGTTTTTTATCTTACCCATTCTGATGTGTGTAAGCAGAAATCTCATGGTCATTTTGATTTGCATTTTCCTGATGAATCAATTTCATATGGAAAAACAAAAAATCCAGAATTGCTAAAAAAATTCTGTACAACAGCAGATTATCTGGAGGTATCTCCATTTCTGATCTCAAGCTGTACTACAGAACAATAGTAATAAAAACTGCATGGTACTGTCATAGAGACAGAATGGTAGATCAATAAGATTGAATAGAAGACCCTGAAATAAACCCACACACCTACGGATACTTGATTTTTGACAAAGAAGCCAAAACCATACTTGGAAAAAAGACAACATATTACACAAACGGTGCTGGTCCACCTGGATGTCTACATGCAGAAAAATGCAAATAGATCCACACTTATCACCCTGCACAAAACTAAAGACCAAGTGGATCAAAGACCTCAACATAAAACCAGACACACTAAACCTGTTAGAAGAAAACTTGGGGAAGAGCCTGGAACTCATTGGCACAGGAGACAACTTCCTGAACAGAACACCAACAGCACAGGCTCTAAGAGCAACAATCAATAAATGGGACTTCATGAAACTGAAAATCTTCTGTAAAGAAAAGACACTGCATCAGAAAAAAAACGACAGTCTACAGACTGGGAAAGGATCTTTACCAATCCTATGTCTTACAGAGGGCTAATATCCAGTATATATAAAGATCTCAAGAAGTTAAAAAGCAACAGATCAAGTAATCCAATGAAAAATGGGGTATAGAACTAAACAGAGAATTCTCAATAGAGGAATATAGAATGGCAGAGAAACACTTAAAAATGCTCACTTTTGCTATTTTATTTTTTAATTCTTTATTAATTACACTTTATTTACTTTGTATGCCCCCTGTGGTTCCCTCCCTCCTTCCATCCCAATACCTCCCTTCCTCCACCCTCTGCATGCATGCCCCTCCCCAAGTCCACTGATAGGGGAGGTCTTCTTTTCCTTCCTTCTGACCCTAGTCAATTAGGTCTCATCAGGAGTGGCTGCATTGTCTTCTTCTGTGGCCTAGTAAGGCTGCTTCACCCTCAGGGGGAGGTAATTAAAGAGCAGGACAATCAGTTCATGTCAGTGACAGTCTCTGTTCCTATTAAAATGGAACCCACTTGGATATTGAACTGCCATGGACTACATCTGTGCAGGGGTCTTAGGTTATCTCCGTGCATGGCCCTTTGTTGGAGTATTAGTCTCAGGAAAGACCCCTGTGCTCAGAATTTTTTTGGTTCTGTTTCTCTCCTTGTGGAGTTCCTGTCCTCTGCAGATCTTACTGTTTCCCATTTCTTTCATAAATAAAAGATCTTCAGGAGGCATTTCCATCTCTGATCTCAAGCTGTACTATAGAGCAACAATACTAAAAACTGCAAGGTACTGGCATAGAAACAGAATGGTGGATCAATGGAATCAAATAGAAGATCCTGACATAAATCCACACATTTATGGACACCTGATTTTTGACAAAGGTGCCAAAACCATTCAATGGAAAAAAGACAGCCTCTTCAAATTGTGCTGGTCTAACTGGATGTCTACATGTAGAAAAAATGAAAATAGATCCATACTTATCACCCTGCACAAAACTAAAGTTCAAGTAGATCAAAGGCCTCAATATAAAACCAGACACACTAAATCGCTTAGAAGAAAAAGTGGGGAAGAGCCTTGAACTCATGGCACAGGAGACAACTTCCTGAACAGAACACCAAGAGCACAGACTCTAAGAGCAACAATCAATAAATGGGACCTCATGAAATTGAAAAGCTTCTGTAAAGAAAAGGACACTGTTGTCAGAACAAGACGACTTCCTACAGATTGGGAAAGGATCTTTACCAACCCTATGTCTGACAGAGGGATAATATGCAGTATATAAAGAACTGAAGAAGTTAAACAGCAACAGATCAAGTAATCCAATTAAAAATGGAGTACAGCGCTAAACAGAGAATTCTCAATAGAGAAATATTGAATGGCAAAGAAACACTTAAAGAAATGCTCAACATCCTTAGTAGTAGGGAAATGCAAATCAAAACAACCCTAAGATTTCACCTTACACCCATCAGAATGGGTAAGATCAAAAACTCAAGTCACTTTTGATTTTTAAAGATAGAAAAAATAATCTGAAATATATGCTGTTTTGGGAAGCCCACCAGAGATGACCACTAAAGCAGAGTTTGTAGCCAATTGAGAAAACTTTATTCCAATAGTAGGACTACATTAAGGTATTTGGGTCCTAAGTGTAGCACCAATTTTCCAGAGCTTGCATTTTGAAAACAAAAACCACATCTTGGCATCTCCCTAATGTAGTCATATAGTTATTGTGTAATTCAAATGCTGATTTCTAGACCCCCAATATCTGGTTGTATTCCTTGTTCTAAGAATCTCCTGTTAATGTTGACTAAGCCCTGTCTCTCCCCACCCCCATTATCCCCTGATATGCCAATAAAGCTGCTTAAAGTCAATTGTTTAGCAAGGAAAAGAATAGGGCTTGACTTTCTGCCATCAGTGGGGAAAGGAGTTGGAGGAGGAAGTAAAAGATTCAGTCATGGGCAGAGATCCAGGAGATCAGAAAAGAGGAGCTAAAGCAGGGAAGACAAAAACTGCAAATATTGGGATGCACACTGGTAGGAAGCCAGAATAGCTTAGAGGGTTAAGAATAGAACAATAACTGCTCAGTTATGCTGTGGAGTTTATTAAAAATAATATAAAAGAGTCTCAATTATTGTGGTAATAACTGGGTTAAGAAAGAAAGGGAGAAACAAACACAATTTTATAAAAACAACCCTGACATTCTAAGAAGCTGGATCAGGTGCCAGTAGCAAGCAATTTGACAGAAGCTGATTGGCTCTTCTACACAAGAAGCTAAGACGAGCAGTTTGCTAGAGGCATGTGGTGTTGCACAAGCAAATAGTTCAACAGAAACCAAGAAAAATTAGTTGGTGTGTCTTTACTTCAAGATAGAATAGCATTGGGTAATTTTTCACAGGATTCTTCATCAAGGAGATCAAATTCTAGTTAAACCTGAGATGGGCAGAGCAGGAATACAAGATGAAGGAACCTCTGAACTGCCCTGCCCTGTCACAATGCTCTGTGCTCTTCAACTTAAATGCCCTAATAAAGTAGTATCCTTACAGACAAGTCTGTTTATCCTGGAGTCTATTTGAAATTTGTGTTTTCAAAGCGTGAGGCACAGTTCTTGGACAGCTTTTTACTAGCAGGGAGAATCTAAGTGTATATGCATGCCTTATAATCTAAGAATTTTATTTACATAGTATATGTTGCAGGTGGAAATAGTTTACAAGGATATTAATCATTTACTGAAACTGTTTTAATAATGATTGCTTGCTTGGTGGGTTGGTTTCTAACTCGGATTTTTTAAGCCCACCGACAATTTTATTAAAACTTAAAAGTTTTTACCTCCAGGGCAGAGAAACTGTAATTTTTGGTATATACCAGAGGGAAATGATGGAGGGGAAAAAAACCAAAACTCAAACAAACAAAATCATGGCATTTGAGTTACCAGTCGGGAGATGTGACACATAATAGAAAATAACACATAGTTGGAGAGAAAGTGTTACAGAAAAATCAAGGTCAAAGTATCAGAAGTATCAGAAAAAAACATCCTTAGGTTATGGCTGGTATCAGAAAGAGATACACAAAAAGAAAAAAAAAAGAATGAGAGAGAGAAGTACACACAAAGAGATAGAGAGAAGCTTACAGATTTTTTGAGTTAGTTCTCAGAAAGGTTGGCTGACCCTTCCAAAGCTGATGTCCTCTCTGCTTCTAGGGACTGGGCTAGATGTTGAAATTCTGCAAATGAAATTAATAATTAATAATAATAATAATAATAATAATAATACACAGAAAAATAATAATACAGTCTTTCATTAAAGAAATAATTATTCCTCTTATCTCTAGCATAACTTCCTAAAAGTGGTCCTTCCTTCCTAAGATGTAGTCCATTGCTAGGTGACTTGGCCAGCTAGAATATTAAGCCTCTTCCATGCCCAGAAATTCTGTTCTTTTGACCAGGAATTTTCTCTTAATGGACCTTTATTGCTACTCTCACATCCCCCTATATCAAAAGGTAACCATAAAATTATTTAGGAACTGAGTCAGGCATCAGAATCCCCAGACACTGCTGGCATCTTTAGTTCTGTTAAGGACAAGGCTGCCAAGGGGCCCAAGTATATTTATGGCTTTAATCATAAAAGAGACTTTTTACATTTCTTTTGGATCTTTACTCCAAGTATAGTGAGTCAATGTTTAGCTCCTGTTCTTGGCACCAGAACCACCTCATTCCAAACAGGTAACACTAACTGCCATTATGGAATTGGGGCAATGACAAATCTAGCTTCTTTGAATTCAACTGGCATTTCTGAAGTGACAGTAAAGGGTATTTCCCTAGTAGACCCATCTAAAAGACAACCAAAAACTGCTTCAGTGGTTTTATTCATATTACTTTAAAACATAGAGAGAAAAGGAAAGTCTTTGACTAGTGGCCAAAAAGATATGTAAAGGATAAATAAAGACAAGTGTTATTAGCATTGTAAATTCAAAGCAGTGAACCAAAAAACAACCAAACAACAACAAAAAAAAAAACACAGGATATTTTTTTAATGTTCAAATCAACATCCTCTAAAATTTTTTTTTAAAAAATCATCATCATCATCATCATCATCATCATTATTATTATTATTATTATTATTATTATTATTTACTGACTTTGTGTCATGGAGGACCCTCCCACATCTCCTCCCTCCCTCTCCCCCACCCTCCTATGTACATCCCCTAGCCCACTGATAGGGGAGATTCTTCTCTCCTACTATCTGACTGAGCCTATTAGGTCTCATCAGGACTATCTGAATCCTCTTTCTCTGTGGCCTAGTTCGACCACCTCACCAGAGAGAGGTGATCAAAGAGCTGACCACTAAGTCCATGTCAGAGACTGGCCCTTATCCCCTTACTAGGGAACCCACATGGAGACTAAGTTTATAGGATACATCTGAGTAGGAGGCCTAGGTCCTCTCCATGCATGGTTCTTACTTGATTCATCAGTCTCTGCAGGACTCCCTGGGTCCAGACTTTTTGGCTCTGTTGATCTCCTTGTGGAATGCCTGTCCTTCCATGTCTTTCTATCTCCTCATTCTTCCATAAGATTCCTTGCACTATGCCCAAAGTTGAGCTGAGTCTCAGCATCTGCTTCATACCCTGCTGGGTAGAGTCTTTCAGAGGCCCTCTGTTGAAGGCTCCTGTCCTGTTCTCTGTCTTCTCCCACTTCTGATGTCTATCCTGTTTGCCCTTCTGAATGAGGTTTCAGCCTCTTCTCTAGCGTCCTCCTTGTTGCTTAGCTTCTTTTAGACTATAGATTTTAGTATGTTTATCCTATGTTATATAGAAACAGCCTGGTGGATCAATAGAATTGAATAGAAGATCCAGAAATAAACCCACATACCTACAGATACTTGAGTTTTGATAAAGAAGCCAAGACATACAATGGAAAAAAGATAGCATTTCAACAAATGGTGCCAGTGTAACTTTATATGTCTGCATGTAGAGAGATCATCCTGAATGAGGTATCCCAGGAGCAGAAAGACACACTTGGTATATTCTCACTTATAAGTGGATATTAGACATATAATATAAGATAATCATACTAAAATCTGTACACTTAAGGAAGCTAATCAAGAAGGAGGACCCTGGGTAAGATGCTCAATCTTCATTCAGAAAGGCAAACTAGATGGACATCGGAAGAGGGAGAAAACAGGGAACAGCACAGGAGCTTTCCACAGAGGGCCTCTGAAAGACTCTACCCAGCAGGGTATCAAAACATATGCTGATACTCATAGCTAAAATTTGGACAGAGTGCAGGGAAACTTATGAAAGAAGGGGAAGACAGAAAGACCTGGAAAGGACAGGAGCTCCACCAGGAGAGCAACAGAATTAAAAATCTGGGCAAAGGGGTCTTTTGTGAGACTAATACTCCAAAGAAAGACCATGCATGGAGATAACCTAGAACCTCTACTCAGATGTAGCCCATGGCAGCTCAGTGTCCAAGAGAGTTCCCCAGTAATAGAAACAGGAACTGTCTCTAACATGAACTCATGGTCTGGCTCTTTGATCACCTCCACCTGAGGGGGGAGCAACCTTACCAGTTCCCAGAGGAAGACAATGCAGCCAGTCCTGATGAGACCTGATAGACTAAGGTCAGATGGAAGGGGAGGAAGACCTCCGCTATCAGTGGAGTTGGGGAGGAGCATGGGTGGAGAAGAGGGAGGAAGGGTAAGATTGGGAGGGAATGAGGGAGGCAGCTACAGCTGGGATACAAATTAAATAACCTGTAATTAATATAAAAAATAAAAATTATAAAAATAAGAAAAGAAAAATGCAAACAGATCCATATTTGTCACCTCACACTAGAGTAAAGTTCAAGTGGATCAAAGACCTAATCATAAAACCAGATATACTAAACTTGTTAGAATAAAAAGTGGGGAAGAACTTTGTCTGATTGGCACAGAAGACAGTCTCCTGAACAGAACACCAACAGCACAGGATCTGAGACCAATAATCAATAAACAGGACCTCATGAAAATGAAAAGCTTCTGCAAATTAAGAGACACTGTCATCAGAAAAAAAAATGACAGCCTACAGACTGGAAAAAAAAATCTTCACCAACCCTATATCTGACAAAGGGCTAATATCCAAAACATATAAAGAACTCAAGAAACTAAACACCAACAAACCTAGTAATCCAGTTTAAAAAATGGGATACAGAGCTAAACAGAGAATTTTCAATAGAATCTCTTGATAGCCTCTTTTTAGAAAGTTTCATGCTGTGTAATCCAGGCTGGCCTTAAATTTCTTAATTAACCTAAAGCAGTTCTCAAACCTGCAAGTATCCTCTTGCCTCTTCTTCCTTCATGCACAACTGAATCCATTGTTTGCAGGATCTGAACTGATCTACAGTGCCACAAATATGCTAATACCAAAATTGGATGAGTTCACAATGAACCATAGATCAGTTTCTTTGATGAGGAAAATGCAAAAATCCTTAACAAAATTCTGGAAAATTGTATTCAATAAAATGTTTAAAAGATTAAATGCATTTTGTAATGGTTTCATTCTACAGAAGGAACAAAGGGTTTTACATACACAAAATATGACATGAATTAAATCAAGGATAAAAATCACATGGTTGTCTCAGTAGATAAACCCCTTTGACAAATACATCTTTTTTGTTGTTGTTGTTGTTATTTTTTTTAATTTTTTATTAATTACACTTTATTCATTTTGTATCCCCCCATATGCCCCTCCCTCCTCCCCTCCCGATCCCACCCTCCCTCCCCTTTCTGCATGCATGCCACTCCCCAAGTCCACTGATAGGGGAGGTTCTCCTCTTCTTTCTGATCTTAGTCTATCAGTTCTCATCAAAAGTGGCTGCATTGTCCTCTACTGATGCTCCCCCCTCAGGGGGAAGTGATCAATGAGCAGGCCAATCAGATTATGTCAGAGGCAGTCCGTCTTCCCAAGGACTATTCGTGGAGATGACCTGGAACCCCTGCACAGGTGTAGCCCTTGGCAGTTCAGTGACAAATACATCTTTTATGATTAAAAATTCTGAAAAAAATTCTAATAGAAAGCTATAAAATATATATGACAGACCCACGGTAAAACTTTATACTAAATAATGCTGAAAATGTTCCTCTGATATCAGGAACAAAATGTTTTTCTATATCATTCTCATTCATGTTCAGCATTATAAATGAATTCTTACAGCACTAAGTCAAGAGAAACTGAATGGGTACAAATAGAAAAACCATCAAAATTACCCTAGCTGTACATGATTGTATTCTATAATTAGAAAAATCTAATTATTCCATCACAATATTTTTAGATGTTGACAAATTGAGTAAAATAGCAAAGATATCAATCTAGAAATATGCAACTTTTCAGACAGAACAATATGATCAATAGAAAAGAAATTATGTAAACAATTGCATTTTAATAGTCTTTTTTAACAAAATTCCTACAAAAGTACTAAGAAGGTGAGACATATATAATAAAATAAACACTGGGGGAAAATAACATAAGAAACTAAAACATTCAAAAGAATTCTTTTTTCATTAACCTGAATAAGTTATGTTGTAATAATGGCCATATTATCTGAAGTAATCAACAGATTCAGTACAATCACAGTTAAAAAACCCACGGAATTCTTTGTAAGAGCAGAAAAACAATAGCAAAATTCATAAAAAATCACCGGATTAAGTATACACAAATGGTAGATAAAATAAACACTGGAGAAAATCAATGTAAGATACTAAAACATGAGAAAGAAACTAAATGGGTACAAATAGAAAAAGCTCCCTAACAAGTGATGGTGGTGTATCAAACTGTAAAAGATAAACCCCCTATAAAAATTAGCTAGAGATATATTCAAGACCTTATTTTAATGCCTTTTCTTCTTCATAAATCAGTTTCTTATCATCTTTTCAAATTTTAATTATTTGACAGTTTAACATAATTATATAATGTACTTTGGCCATTTTATTTTCATTATCTTCTCTTATCCTCCCAGTTCCTCTGGTGAAACCCCTTCAGTTTCTCAACAAGTACTTTATGATCTCATTTCTTTTGTATATGAATTTGACCCACCTAATATAACTGAAGATGCAAGAATGGGAATGAGTGGTGAGTCATTTACAGAGAATGAGCAACATACCAGTGGCTGTGACATGGCAGAAATTATCTTATTTTTCTCTACGACCATTAACTCTTCTCATGGGAGAGAAGAGAGGCCTTTCCCACCCATGCTGGAAAGTTGCTGGACTCAGTTAGGTGCAAATACAAGTGTTCTGAACTCAACAGTGCAACAACACTGTCGTATAGAAAAGATAAGGGTTCATGGCATACATTCTCTTCCTGTGGCTCTTACATTCTTTAACCACCCATCAGGATGGCTAAGATAGAAAAGCTCAAGAGACAGCACATGCTGGCAGGGTTGTGGAGAAAGGGGAGCACTCCCCCATTGCTGGTGGGAGTGCAAACTTGTAAAATCGCTTTGGAAATCAATCTGGCAGTTTCTCAGAAAATTGGGAATAGTTCTACCTCAGAACCCAACTATACTACTCCTTGGCATATACCCCAGAATTTCTCCACTATACCACAAGAACACTTGCTCAACTATCTTCATAGCAGCTTTATTCATGATAGTCAGAAACTGTAAGCAACCTGGTTGTCCCTCAAAGGAAGACAGGTAATGAAAATGTGTTACACTTACACAATGCACTACTACCCAGCTATTAAAAACAAGGACATCTTGAAATTTGCAGGAAAATGGATGAAGCTAGAAAAACAAAAAGTGTCCTAAGTGATGTCATCCAAGCATGAAAAGATATGCACTGTATATACTGACTTATAAGTGGATATTAGCCATTAAGTACAGGATAACCAGGCTACCATCCATAGACAAAAAAAAAAAAAAAAAAAAAAAGGGTAATTTACAAGATTAGCCCAAGAGAGGATGCTTGAATTTAGTTCAGAAAAAGAAATAAAATAGGCACTGGAGGTTGATAGAGTGAAGTAACTGGGTAGGAGATGAGATGTGAAAGGCAGGGTTGGGGATTAGTAGTAGGGTAAGTGGGGGAGAAAGGACAGGTGAGAGGGTGAAAATCAGAGACAGGGGTTATCTTTGGAATTTGCCAGTGACCTGGTAGAGGGGAGGCCCCAAGAAGTCTATGGGGTCACCCTAGCTGAGACTCTTAGCTATGGTGATATGGAGCCTGAAGTGGCCTCTCCTGTAACCAGGCAGGACTTCCAGTAGAGGGGTAAGTTCACCTAGCCACCCTGAAACCTTCTACACAAAGTTTGTCCTACCTACAATATGTGCACAGATAAAGACAGAGCAAAGATCGAGAAAATGGCCAACCAAAGATTGGCCCTACTTGAGACCCACCAATGGGAGAAAAACAATCTCTGACTTTATTAATATTATTCTGCTATGCTTGTAGACAGGAGCCTAGCATAAGTCCTCTGAGAGGCTTCACCCAGCAACTGATGGAAACAGATGCAGACACCCACAGCCAAGCATTAGACAGAGCTCTGAAGGTGCTGTGGAAGAGTTGGTGGACGAATGAGGCAGCCAGAGGAGTCAAGGCCTCCACAAGAAGACCCACAGAGTCAACTCACCTGGGCGAATGGGGGCTCACAGAAACTGAACCACCAAAGAGCAGGCATGGACTGGTCCTAGGGTCCCTGCACACATGTAGCAGATGCGCAGCTTGGTCCTTCATGTGGATCTGCTAACTACTGGAGCAGGGCCTCTGTGACTCTGATGCCTTTCTTTGTATCCATTCTCCCATATAGGGCTACCTTGTCTGGTCTCAGTGGGAGAGGATACGCCTAGTTCTGCACTAACATGAATTAATATGTCAGGGTGGGTTGGTACCCCTGGGGGAGGAGAAGAAAGAATGTGGGGGAGGATTCTGGGGGGACATAGAAGAGAGGAAGGGGGCTGAAATCAACACGAAAAAATGAATGAATAAATAAATTTTTAAAAATGAATTATCTGGAAGGCAGAATCATATCCATAACATGGCCCAGTAGTAGCTTATCCCTCAAGAGCTAGGACCCCACTAGCCATGGGCTTTTCAGCAGGTTCACAATAGGCATGAACATCCTTTGAAGCAGCCTTAGCTTAAATCAGAAAGTGATTAGTTAGCTCCATAAGAGGCATGCCACCATTCCACCAGAAAGGAAACAACTTGCCAGATAGTTTAGTTATTTGGCCTGAAGGGTCCACAGCTGGGTAGAACAATTGAGGCCTTCTCTCCCTCAACAACCTGACAGCAGTTTCCTCCAACATGAAATCTAACCATCTGGGCTCAGGCTTCTACCTCATTCCATCTTTATCACTGTATGCATTACAGCAAAGCATGAGATATCTTTAACAGTAAAGCCTCATTATTTATCTCTGCTGTGAAACCAATTGAAGTGGAAATAGCCTGTTTTGTTTTGGGGGCCACAGGAGGCTTTCTCACCAACTTCTAGAGAGGTATCATACTATTGGCACTAATATTTTCCTTTAGTAACACATGAGTCTGGGTTCAGTATTGTTTATGCTGAAAATATACCCTAGATCAAATTCATTAACAAAAGTTATACGTAGTATTAAATTAGCTTATACAGTAGTTGGCTGCCATGTAGCTTTTTCAAATGTCCTTAGATCTGATCAACATCTGCTACTGTTTTCTCTCCTCTGAACTCTTGCCTCGCACTCTCTTGTAAGTGCCAGCAGCAATTGCATGCTGGATTGGTAAAGCAAACAGGTGAATTTCCTGGGGGCAGCCCACTGATTTTTGCCTGGCTGACACATGGGTGTATTCCGGGTTTAGGCAAAGCCCCAAGGATTTTGCCTCAAGACTTCTTCATGTTGCTATACTGCTTTTCTCTGCTTGTCTCATGTATCTGGCCTGGCAGAGACCCCCACTGCTTATTGCTTTCCTGGTTGGGCAGATTCCCTGCAGATTATTTGAAGATGTACCTTCACAACATAGTGCTGTTTAAATGAATTGATAATTTCATAATCCCTGGTGATGATTTTTTAAAATTTCTGCCTTGAATCAAGTAACTTAAAAACCCTCCTGCAGTATAGCAAAATCTTCTAGGAGCTCTACAGACCTCCATATGTCAAGTACTTGATTTACACCAGGAGGGTAAATAAAATTGAAACAAATTAATAGTCAAAGAAATACATTCTTTCTAGGGTTGGTCCAAGGATAAGGCCCAGGTATATACTATGATAGGAGAGACCATATGAATATAGAAACAAAGAGTAAATGTTTAACTATACAAGACAAGACAGACACTTGTTTCTTAGAAATATCTCTACATAAAAAAAACTTGCTTTAAACACATAATGTACATTTAAAATAAGAAAAATATAAAATTCTGTTTTGAATCATAATGACCATATAGATAAAACCACTACTTTAAACTTATAATAAAGTATCTAGTTAGATATTAAGATCAATAGTCGTATGATAAATAACTTTTTATGTGATGATTGAATCTATTTTTGAATGAAGTAACTTTTTCATACATAGAGAACCTTTGTACTAGATCATATAAAAATCCAAGAGAAGACACTGAACATTTCTTTAAGTGTTTCTCTGCCATTCTATATTCCTCTGTTGGGAATCCTCTGTTTAGCTCTGTACCCCATGTTTTAAATTGGATTACTTGGTTTGTTGATGTTTAACTTCTTCAGTTTTTTAAATTATATTCTGGATATTAGCCCTCTGTCAGATGTAGGGTTGATGATCTTTTCCCTGTCTGTAGGCTGTGGTTTTGCTTTGATGACAGTGTCCTTTGCTTCACAAAAGCTCTGATGGCAGAGAAACACTTAAAAGAGATGCCCAATGTCCTTAGTCATCCAGAAAATGCAATTCAAAACAACCTACCTCAGACCCGTCAGAATGACTAAGATCAAAAACTCAAGTGACAACACATGATGAAGAGGATGTGAAGAAAGAGGAACCCTCTTCCATTGCTGGTGGGAATATAAACTTGTACAATCACTTTGGAAATCAGTCTGGCACTTTCTCAGAAAATTAGGAATAGTGCTACCTCAAGATCAAGCTATACCACTCCTGGACATATGGCCAAAAATGTCCCATCATTTGATAACAACATTTGCTCAACATTTGTTTATAACAGCATTGTTCATAATAGCCAGAATCTGGAAACAACCTAGATATCCCTCAACTGAGAAATAGATAAAGAAATTGTGGTACATTTACAAAATGGAACACTACTCAGCAATTAAAAACAAGGAAATCATGAAATTTGTAGGCAAATGGATCAAATGGATGGAATTAGAAGAGATCATCCTGAGTGAGGTAACCCAGAAGCAGAAAGACGCATAGGGCATATACTCAGTAATAAGTGGATGGATATTAGCTGTACAATATAGGACAAACATACTAAAATCTATAGTCCTAAAAAAGCTAAGCAACAAGGAAGACCCAAGGGAAGATGCTCAATCCTCATTCAAAAGGCAAACAGGATAGGCATCAGAAGACAAGGAACAGGACAGGAGCCTTCCACAGGGGACCTCTGAAAAACTCTACCTAGCTGGGTATGGAAGCAGAAATTGAGACTCATAACCAAACTTAGAGCAGAGTGCAGAAAACCTTATGGAAAATGTAGACAGAAAGAACTTGAGGAGACAGGAACTCCACAAGGAGACCAACAGAGCCAAAAACCTGAGCCCAGGGGGGCCTGCAGAGACAGATATTCCAACCAAGGACCATGCATGGGGAGGCCCTAGACCCTTGCTCAGAAGAAGCCCCAGAGGCTGTTCAAGTGGGTTAGGTTCCCTAGTAAGAGGGGAGGGGCTGTCTCTGACATGAACTCAGTGTCAGGCTCTTTGATCACCTCCCCTAGGGCTGGAAGGGGAGGATGGTGCAGCCTTACAAGGCCACAGTGAAAGATGATGCAGCCAACCCTGATGAGATCTGATAGGCTAGGGTTAGATAGAAGGGAAGGAGGTCCTCCCCTAGGAGGGGACTATAAAAAGGATATACAGGGAGAAGAGAGAGGGTGGGTGGGACTAGAAGGAGAGGAGGGAGGGGGCCACAGTGAATAAATTGTAATAAATAAAATTAATTTATAATTTTTAATTAAATTTTTATTTTTTACATTAATTACATTTTATTCGCTATGCATCCCAGTTGTAGCCCCCTCCCTTATTCCCTTCCAAACCCACCTTCCCTCCCTCAACTCCTCCCATACCCCTCTCCAAGTCTACCTATAGGGGAGATCAACCCCCCTTCCCTCTGATCCTAGCTTATCAGGTCTCATCAGGACTGTCTGCAATGTCCTCCTTTGTGGCCTGGCAAGGCTTCTTCTCCTTGGGGGGGGGGGGTCAAAGAGCCAGCCATTGAGTTCATGTCAGAGACAGCCCCTGTTCTTCATACTAGGGAACCCACTTGGATACTGAGCTGCCATGGGCTACATCTGATCAGGGGTTCTAGGTTATAGCCATGAATTTAAAAACTTAAAAATTAAAAAAAAAACCCAGGACAGAATTAAAGAGTTGTTGAGGCCACCCGCTGCATCCAAAAATGTCTGCCTGTTTATATGTCTAATTATCTGTACATATTGTCTATATACATGTATATGTATGTATTTATTTCTGTATGTTTACATATATGTGGATTAATGGTGTCTTTGGGAGCTTTCTTGTTTTGTCTGTTGATTGTATGTGTCCATATGTTTGTGAGGTTCGTAAAGATCTGCTTGATTTGTTTGCCAAATATGTGTACATTTTGCATGTTTCTAAGTTCAGTAAGTGATAAGCAGTCCAGAGTGTCTTATCGGCCTTCTCAATTAGGACTCTAGCTTCCAGGAAGCCACTGTTCACTGCTGAGCCATTATAGTTAAAAGAGACTAAGGTTTTGTTTTGTTTTTATAACCCCTTGTATTTACAGCAAGAAACTGTCAGGCTGAGTTAAAAAGAGACACCATGCATAAGTTATTGGAGCTCCACAAGGAGACCAACAAAACCAAAAAATCTGGGCCCGAGGTCTTTTCTGAGACTGATACTCCAATCAAGGACCATGCATTGATATAACCTAGAACCCCTGCACAGATGTAGCCCATGGCAGCTCAGTGTCCAAGTGGGATTCCTTCATAAGGGGAACAGGAACTGTCTCTGACACAAATTCAGTGGCTGGTTCTTTGATCATTTCCCCCTGAGGAGAGAGCAGCCTTACCAGGCCACAGAGGAATACAATACAGTCCTGATGAGACCTGATAGCCTAGGGTCAGAGGGAAGGGGAGAAAGTCCTTTCCTATCAGTGGACTGGGGAAGAGGCATGGGACTAGAAAAGGGAGGAAGAATGGGATTAGGAGGGGGAAGGAAGGGGACCACAGCTGGGATACAATATGAATTAATTGTAATTAATAAAAAATAAATTACATTTTAAAAGACCTTCTGCTGTTAAATAGTAAAAGTTTTTCACCAGAGAGTTGTTTTTGTGGCCAAGAAATCAGAAGGTTTATATAGCTCAATTGATAACATTTCAGACTCTGAATCTAAAAGTTCAGGGTTCAATTTCCTTCTACTTCTCTTTTCCTTTAAAGGCTCTTGCGACCAGAGTGCTGACACACACCTTGGTTCACCCTGTGTGCTGGAGCTGGTCTCTCGCACTTGAAACTTTCCACACAGAGTGTTCTCCAACCTTCATATCATACCTTTCCTTCTACCCTCCATATCCTGCTCGTTCCCCTCCCCTGGGTCTTTCCTAATTCTCTAAATCGGATAGACATCAACTTTAACTTAAACAGGCAAATCCAATATTCTGAAGGTAGAATCCATATATGAGACAGAAAGAAGTAGTATTTGACTTTTGAGTCTGCATTAGCTCATTTAGGTAACGTCTTCATTTAACTCTACCACATACTACTCACACAAACACACATGCACACACACACAGCCATGAACATGCACATACTCACACTACACAAACACAAACACACGCACACACACACACACACACTGTTTTCTAACAAAAGAGGGAATTGATCTGGATTGGAGGGGAAGTAGAGGGAAATGGGAGGAGTTGGGAGTAACCATAATTAGAATATATTGGAAGAAAAAGAACCCTTGCTGCGGCCAGGAGACATTCATTTCTTGTTGTCATCTAACTGTGTTAGGCTTTTAGTCAGGTTGTTCGTTGCCTTAATGTTTAATTTTTGGTCTTTGTAAATTTTAAAAAACATTTCATGATCAGATGTATGACTGATAAATATTTCCCTCTTCTAAAATTCCCCTTTATTAAGTTCCATTAGATTAAATCTGTCAACTTTTTGCCTCATTTCCTAAGGAACATAATTAAAAAGTCCTTACCTACGCCAGTATTTTGTAAAGTTTTCCTACTGCTTCTGCTGTTTCACATGTTCAATGTGATGATTTTGTCCTTCTTTTCTTTTTTCTCACTTGGTCTATCATAAAATTATTATATCAATGTAAAATAAAGTCCTATGTCTGAAAATAATGAATGCTGGTAAGGATGCAAGGTGAAAATGTAAATTAGCAAGTCACTATAGGAATAAGGATAGAGGCATCACAAAACAACTACAGACATAATGATTACCAGATAAACCACTCCGAAGTATACACCCACAGGTGTCAGACGTTATATAAGATATGAGAAAGCAGCCATGTTTATTGCAGCATTTTTCACAATATCTATGTCATGGAGTCAGTCTAAGTGACTCTCAACAGGAGATGTATTGAGAAACTGTGGTAGATAAACATAAGTAATTTTCAGCTCACCAAAAGAAAACATTATGCTAATTTCAGGAAAACGGATAGAAGTGGAATTCAGCATATAAAACAATAAGTCAGATTCCAAAGAAGAGTTCACATGATTTTTGTCACATATGAAGAAGAAAAAGATTAAATGAGAGCAAAGAGGAGTCACACAATTATTCCGGAAAATATGTATAACTATGTACTTTGAAAACATGCATGTGTGTGTCTCCATGTGCAGTTGTGTACATAAGTGTAGTGCCTGGAGGCCAGAAGAAAGTGTCGGACCTGATGCTCTATAGTTAACAGTGGTGTGAGCCTTGCAAAGTGGGTGCTGGGAACACAGATCCTCTGCAAGGGAAGCACCTAGTTGGACCTGGTCTTAACTATTCTTAACTACTGAGCCAATCCTTAAACCCCTATACAGGCATTTTGAATAGACACATATAATGAGAAAAGACCTATTCTGTTGTTGAGGATATAAGAAACAGAAGCCAGAATATATTGCTCTTGGGAATTGCTTGGATCTCACAGAGAAATTTAGTTTAGATTAGCTTATGGTATTGGTCTTATTCAGAAATTCCAACTTGAGGACTTCACTATAGACTGCTGCTAAACGGTTTGGGATTTTAAAATGTATTTTGAGTATTCTATATGAATACATTATGTATAAAATGTATTGTGAGCATATTCACTATCCAGATCCTTCTGAATATCCCTCTAACAAAGTATTTCCCACACTAATGTTTTCTTTTTTTTTTCATTGCTGTAATCACGTGAGTGCTGCTCATATGAGCATAGACTTAAGTTTTTAAAGTATACTTATAAAATAAATGTGCACAATTTTAAAGATTAGTGTACAGTTCTAATTGTTGAAACTGAAAAAAAATCTACTAATTGATCTCTAAGAGAGGAATGGAACATTTCTTACAAGGACTGACTATGTACTATAACCAAGTTTGAAATCACTATGCAATTATTCGGTGGTGTGCTTGACAGAATATATGGTTAAACGAATACCCAGATGAAACAGGGTACTTGTAGAGAACATATTTAGAGTAGAATTAATTGTTCTACAACAAGTTATCTTTTCCATCTTAAATTATCAATGTTTAAAAATTATTTTTATTATTTATTTTTAAAATTCTTTATTAATTACACTTTATTCACTTTGTATCCCCCCTGTGGTTCTCTTCCTCCTCCCATCCCAGTCCCTCCCTTCCTCCACCCTCTGCATGCATGTCCTTCCCCATGTCCACTGATAGGGGAGGTCTTCTTTTCCTTCCTTTTGATCCTAGTCAATTAGGTTTCATCAGGAGTGGTTGTATTGTCTTCTTCTGTGGCCTGGTAATGCTGCTTCCCCCTCAAGGGGAGGTAATAAAAGAGCAGCCCATTCAGTTCATGTCAGAGACAGTCCCTGTTCCTATTACAATGGAACCCACTTGGATATTGAACTGCCATGGGCTACATCTGTGCAGGGGTCTTAGGTTATCTCCATGCATAGTCCTTGGTTGGAGTATCAGTCTCAGGAACGACCCCTGTGCTCAGATTTTTTGGTTCTGTTGCTCTCCTTGTGGAGTTCCTGTCCTCTCCAGATATTACTGTTTCCCACTTCTTTCATAAGATTCCCTGAACTCTGCCCAAAGGTTGCCCATAAGTCTCAGCATCTGCTTTGATAGACTGCAGGGCAGAGCCTTTCAGAGGTCCTCTGTGTCAGGCTCCTGACTTGTTCCCTCTTTTCCCCTTCTTCTGATGTCCATCCTCTTTGCCTTTCTGGATAAGAATTGAGCATTTTAGCAAGACATATTTTTTAAAGCTGAGATTCCATATAGTTACAGAATACTGTTTTATTTATGTCACATCTCCATCTTTTGAAATCATAATTTTACACTTCTTGGTTTAAAATCAGAGAAAAGACCTTAAGTGTGAGAACACATGCTGGAGAGGATATGGAGCAAGAAGAAACCTCCTCCATTGCTGGTGGAAATGTAAACTTGTACAACCACTTTGGAAATCAACCTGGCAATTTCTCAGAATATTAGGAATAGTGCTTCATCAAGATCCAGCTATAACACTCTTAGGCATATATCTGAAAGATGCTCAACCATACAATAAGGGCACATGCTTAACTATGTTCATAGCAGTTTTATTTATAATAGCCAGAATCTGGAAACAACCTAGATATCCCTCAACCGAGAAATAGATAAAGAAATTGTAGTACATTTACACAATGGAATACTACTCAGCAATTAAAAACAAGGAAATCATGAAAGTTGCAGGCAAATGGATTGAATTAGAAAATATCATCCTGATTGAGGTAACCCAGAAGCAGAAAGACACACATGATATATACTCACTTATAAGTGGATATTAGCTGTATAATATAGGATAAACATACTAAATTCTATAGTACTAAAGAAGCTAAACAGGGAAGATGCTTAATCCTCATTCAGAAGGGCAAACAGGATAGACATTAGAAGTGGGAGAAGACAGCAAACAGGACAGGAGCCTTCCACAGAGGGCCTCTGAAAGACTGCCCATCACAGTGTAGAAGAAGATACTCAGACTCATAGCCAAACTTTGGGCAGTGTTCAGGGAATCTTATGGAAGACGGGGGAGCTATAAAGACCTGGAGGGGACAGAAGCTTTACAAGGAGACCAACAGAGCCAAAAATCTGGGCTCAGGGGGTCTTGCAGAGACTGATGAATCAACCAAGGACCATGCATGAAGAGGACCTAGACCCCTGCTCAGATGTAGCCCAAGGGCAGCTCAGTATCTAATTGGGTTTCCTAGTAAGAGGAGGAAGGGCTGTCTTTGACTGGAATCAATGGCAGGCTTTTTTATCATATCCTCTGGGGAGGAGCAATCTTTCCAGTCCACAGAGGAAGATGATGTACCCAGTCCTGATGAGACCTGATAGGGTAGGAACTGGTAGTAGAGGACAAGGGCCTCCCCTATCAATGGACTACGGGAGAGTTGTAGGGGGAGAAGAGGAAGGGAGAGTGGTACTTAGAGGAGAAAGAGAGGGGGTTAACTTTGTATAAATAATAAACACATTATTACTTATTAATGTTTATTATTAATATATTTATACTTGTATTATCACTATTATTATTTAATATTTGTTATTTATTAATATGTAAATAATGACTATATGATAAATATAATATCTTAATATTGATATAATAAATAAGAGAAATTAATAAATAAGAAATAAAAATGAATAATAATGAAAACCTTCTGTAAAGCAAAGGACACTGTTGTCAGAACAAAACGACTGCCTACAGATTGGAAAAGGATCTTCACCAACCCTATATCTGACAGAGGACTAATATCCAATATATATATAAAGAACTCAGGAAGTTAAACAGCAAAAAATCAAGTAATCCAATTAAAAAATGGAGTACAGGGCTGAACAGAGAATTCTCAATAGAGGAATATCAAATGGCAGAAAAACACTTAAAGAAATGTTCAACATCCTTAGTCATAAGGGAAATGCAAATCAAAACGACCCTAAGATTTCACCTTACACCCATCAGAATGGCCAAGATCAAAAACTCAAGTGATAAGACATGCTGGAGAGGTTGTGGAGAAAGGGGAACCCTCCCCCACTGCTGGTGGGAATGTAAACTTGTACAACCACTCTGGAAAGCAATCTGGCGCTTTCTCAGACAACTAGGAATAGTGCTTCCTCAAGATCCAGCTATACCACTCCTAGGCATATATCCAAAAGAGGCTCAAGTACACAATAAGGACATTTGCTCAACCATGTTTGTAGCAGCCTTATTTGTAATAGCCAGAAGCTGGAAACAGCCCAGATGCCCCTCAGTGGAGGAATGGATACAGAAATTGTGGTACATCTACACAATGGAATATTACTCAGCAATAAAAAACAAGGAAATCATGAAATTTGCAGGTAAATAGTGGGATATGGAAAAGATCATCCTGAGAGAGCTATCCCAGAAGCAGAGAGACGCACACAGTATATATTCACTCATATAGATATATAATATAGGATAAACCTACTAAAATCTGTACACCCTAAAGAAACTAATCAAGAGGGAGGACTCTTGCTAAAGTGCTCAATCCCTATCCAGAAAGGCAAAGAGGATGGACATCAGAAGAAGGAGAAAAGAGGGAACAAGTCAGGAGCCTGACATAGAGGACCTCTGAAAGGCGCTGCCCTGCAGTCTATCAAAGCAGATGCTGAGACTTATGGGCAACCTTTGGGCAGAGTTCAGGGAATCTTATGAAAGAAGTGGGAAACAGTAATATCTGGAGAGGACAGGAACTCCACAAGGAGAGCAACAGAACCAAAAAATCTGAGCACAGGGGTCGTTCCTGAGACTGATACTCCAACCAAGGACTATGCATGGAGATAACCTAAGACCCCTGCACAGATGTAGCCCATGGCAGTTCAATATCCAAGTGGGTTCCATTGTAATAGGAACAGGGACTGTCTCTGACATGAACTGAATGGGCTGCTCTTTTATTACCTCCCCTTGAGGGGGAAGCAGCATTACCAGGCCACAGAAGAAGACAATGCAGCCACTCGTGATGAGACCTAATTGACTAGAGTCAGAAGGAAGGAAAAGAAGACCTCCCCTATCAGTGGACTTGGGGAGGGCCATGCATGCAGAGGGTGGAGGAAGGAAGGGATTGGAATGGGAGGAGGGGAGGAACCACAGGGGGCATACAAAGTGAATAAAGTGTAATTAATAAAGAATTAAAAATGTGCATACATGTTTATTTCTAAAGAAAGTACTTCTTTATCTAAATTTGGCAGTCTCCTAGGAAACAAATAATGGTCTTGGTTTGAAGTTATGCTGATAATTTGTTCTTAGATCCTTTCCTATAGGACACAGAGGCACAGATCCTCCATTACATCACAGACGGTAAATTCTCATATTGAGCTGCATGTCATATATAGCCAGGTTTACAACAGTTCGGACAAGTGAGCTGTATGCAGTAAGGGATAGAAGTGGTAATTTCATGCACCTTCCTTTAAAAATAAATTAATCAAAATGTTATCTCTAGGATGACAGAAAAGTCAGTCATGTATTTTATGTTAGAATGAAACGAGTAGAGATGGTACAACCATACTCTTTATTTACCGGGATAGATGCTGAAATATGAAAGTGCTCATTTACCAGGAATCTTCACATACAACTGAGGAAAACTTTTAAGCCAATAAAAGGCTAGTCTTTTAATTTTTAATATAAAGATAATTGTACACTATTACAGAGATGTGGTAATGATACAACAATAGAAAATATTTTAATTTTATGTGATATTCATAATATTCAGCAAAAATAAATGCAATTGCGTTTATTAGACTGACGACATCATCTCATAGTATAATTTATGTTTTTATCCCTTTCAATATATATTGTGAGAATGCGGATATTTATAATTGTTGAAGAGAGCTAATCAATGCTTTCAAATAAGGAGATTTAATAGTATTACATTATTAATTATATTATTATATTAGAGATAAATAAATATGAAGATGCTTAATATTTTTTCAAACCAAAGCTGGTTTGGCACATAAAATTTCTCTATCTAAGGCTGCTTCATCTACCTAGAGTGCTCTGTCTCAAGTGTTCAATTCTTTTAGAGGTCCAAATGCTCAGATATGCCCTTCTGTGAATTCCTAAGATAACAAAGAAAAGGACATCTATTCTCGGTTGTTCTTTCTTTTTCATGTTTATTTCATATTTGTGCTGTTTTTAATGAATAATTTAGGCTTCAGAGATTACAAATAATTATTTATTATCATTGATGCAAAACACATGATGTATGTAAAAAACATTTTCTACCTAAAATGTTTAAGTTATTTCATTATGATGATTTTAACAGCACCTAGTAGAAAACTTTTCCCTAGAGATGTCATGAATTATTCATAGTAGAAACGCTCTCCAATCTGACTTAAAATTAAATTTTGAGTAAAATCTTGCATAAAATCTTTTATGAAATAGAGTAATTTTAGAATGATGACTTCTAAAAATAACCTTTCTTAGTTTGTACCCTGCAGAAAATTTAAGTCAGAAAGTTTTTTAATGTTTGATCTTATTTCAAACATATTTCTCAGTAGACATAAGATTATTGGTATGTTTCAATATTCTAATGATACTGTGTATACTATCTAAAATGTGTGTTCATCTGATTCTTATCATGTGTTGTGCTTAAATCTTAGTATGGTTTTATGTGTTTTTTTCCTTTTGATCATGCTCTCTTGAAACATATTGACACCTTTGTTTGTCCACTGAGCATTGAGCAGATGTGCATTAGTGACATGGCCATGGTGTTTTTAAAGGGTATCCACACTGTACATTTGTGTTAGAAATTACCTACCACAATATTAAACTTATTTTCCATGACTTAGTTCACATGAGTTATAAAAGTAAATATTTTAGGCTTATTTGTCATTCATAACTATTTGTCATTCTCTTCATTGCATGATTTTCTTAACATGTGTGAAGATACATATATAAAAATATATGTTCTTATAATAATTTATATTTTTATAAATTATAAATATTTATCAGTATATCTTACACCAGTATATCCTCTTTTAAAACCATAGAAATATGAAAAAGTGTACATTGCTCTCCAAATAAAACTGTACTGAAAAAGAATTAACATCTGGAGTGTCCAAGAGATGCATGATTTGGAATCCACATAAGAAAAACAACTGATCTCACCTGTGTTTGTTACATGGAAATATCAAAAAAGAATGATATCATTAGCCATAAGCCAAAATCAAAAACAGTCGGTTAGTTTGAGATTTGTTGGTTTGAATGAAATAAGCTCAATATAACAACTCTAGTTACCAACACAGAGATGTGCTATTAAAGCCAGATATAATAGTTCATATGTCTTCTTAATTCTACTGAACAATTTAAAAGTTTAATTGGGAAAATTACATGCCTTCTTAATTTGCTTATAGTGTACAGAACATATTTTAGAAGCTTTAAGACTATTCTAATTATTTACATATGAATTTTATTTGTGATGCTTATAAGAACATAAACGTAATAAAAGGATATATCAGGGATTAATGTTGAATAAGATATTTTAGAAATATAAGGTATTTTCTCTTCATATATGTCATGAGACAAAAAACAGTAGTGGGCAATCATACTAAAGACAGGGTTTTTATGTGAGTTGATTTAACCAATAACTCAGTTTACAGCTTTTGTTCCACCATAGTAGAATACATTTTACAATATTAAGGTATTTAAAATTTTGAAGTTTTTTCTTTTTTTAGAGATCTTCTATATGTGAACCCTTAAATCATTAGTTTTAGGGTTACTAAGGATGCAAGAACCTCCTATAAATATTGTATCATTTTTATTTTATAAGAATTTATAAACATTTAATTTTAAAATTTTGAAATGAAATATAAAAAATTTGAAATTGTGAAATATGGGTACTTGACCAATCCACATAAAGTATCGGAAAGATGGCCTTGGAGGAACATACTGAGGAGCTATAGTTCAAGTGATGGGCAGGCCTCCTGTAAGTTTGTACAGGCAAAGAAACATGTTGGAAAGGCAAAGGACTTGCACAGGGAATAAACTCCAAGATGATATTTTAAAATAGTCTTACACTCTTTAAACTTCTCAAAATAGAATTTTCTAGGAAGAGAAAGGAACAACTTTTAAAATTAGCTTTCTGTTTTGTTGTTGTTTTTGCTTTATTTATTTATTTTTTTCTGTAGACTTGATAGAACAAGAAAAAAAAAAAAAGAAGAAAAACCAGTCAGCAGAGATTGTGTTCATTTTGCTGGGACTGACCGATGACCCTCAGCTAAAAATCCTGATTTTCCTGTTTCTGTTTTTTAATTATACCTTGAGCGTGATGGGGAACTTAGTGATCATCCTCCTCACCCTGCTGGATCCCCACCTCAAGACTCCAATGTATTTCTTCCTCCGGAATTTTTCCTTCTTGGAAATTGCATTCACCACAGTCTGCATTCCCAGGTTCTTGATGAGCATCCTCACAGGAGACAGAACAATCGCCTACAGTGCTTGTGCAGCTCAGTTATTCTTTTTCTTCTTAATAGGAGTCACTGAATTCTACCTCCTGGCTGCCATGTCCTATGATCGCTATGTAGCCATCTGCAGACCACTGCACTACCCCATCATCATGAACAGCAAAGTGTGCCACCTGCTGGTCCTCAGCTCCTGGGTGACTGGGTTCTTATCCATCTTCCCCCCTTTGATGTTGGGACTGAAGCTGGAATTCTGTGCTTCAAAAACTGTTGATCACTTCCTATGTGACATTTCTCCTGTCCTGCAGCTGTCTTGTACAGACACACGTTTCATAGAATGGATGGCTTTTGTCATAGCTGTAATGACACTTGTCATTACCTTGATCTTAGTGATCCTCTCCTAAACACTCATCATCAAAACCATCCTAAAGTTCCCTTCTGCTCAACAACGGGGAAAGGCCTTTTCCACCTCCTCCTCACACATGGTTGTGGTCTCCATTACTTATGGAAGCTGTATCTTTATGTACATGAAAACATCAGCCAAGGAAAGAGTGACTTTAACTAAAGGTGTGGCTGTGCTCAACACTTCTGTGGCCCCTTTGCTTAACCCTTTTATCTACACCCTAAGGAACCAGCAGGTGAAGGATGCTTTTGAGCAGGTGCTTCACAGACTGTGTTCTCAAAGCAGTGAATTAAGATTTAGGTATAAATAGCAAGCTGTTGGGACATGACTGAAAAAAAAGAAAATTATTGTCAAATATATCTACAATGGCCCATGATATTATTCTGCTTTACTTCTTAAATCATAGTAAGTATTCTAATTGCTCTATGTTCATTTTTCAGGATAGATATTCTGAAATACTAGTTTTCTTTAGTCCACAATGTACAATTCTATCTTCTTGGAAATGTCTTTTCTCATATGTAAAAGTTCATTTACTAAATGTATTGTACAAATAAATATTCTTAGGCATTCTGAGTTAATTCTATGTGTGTATTAATTGCAAAGCATTTTATTTGTAGCTTATTATTTTGCATTGCTAAAATGTAGACAAGCACAGAGCATGAAATTAATCTGTAATGTAATGGATGTTGTCATGGAAAATACCTGAGTTAATCTAAACATTAAATTAGTCTTGTAGAAGGAAACATCCACATGATGAACCTTGTGAGATAAATAAAGAAAATAAGATTGACAGGCATGGTGGTGAGAAGTGTGAAGCATGGAAATGAATAAGATGTTTCTCCTCTAGATTTATAATAACTAAGAATTAGTTGTCAGAATAATTAGGCCATTTTGTCAATAGCATCAATGCAAAAATAATACAGCTTGATTGTCAAAAAATTAAAGATCTTATATTCTAGAGCCAAATTTTAGTGATCATGGCCTAGAAACAGGTTTATCTTACATATAGTCCCATACTCCTATTCAAAACAGTCTTATAAAGTACTTTCTTTTAGTAACAGAACAAAGAAAATCATAAATCATGATATTTCTTAAATATGTTGGTGAAAGCATTAGGAAAGTGAGTTATAGAAAGGTGGGAAGTTTTTCCTACAGGCTTCAAATATTATCTAATAACTGTCTTAGCTTTTGGTTACAGAAGCTATTGATCTATTAAATTAATTGATTCAAAAGGTTTTTTTTTCTGTTGTTTTTGAATTTTTTCATTTAGTTTTCCAAGATGGTTTCTTTGTGTAGGCTTGGTTGTCCTGGATTCACTTTGTAGACCAGGTTGGCCTCAAACTCACAGAGATATGCCTTCCTCTGCCTCCCTAAGTGCTGGGATTATATGTGTGTGCCACTGTGCCCAGTTGAATTTTTAACTATTTTCATCCTTTTATTGAAATAAGGTATCTTTCTCACATAAAACATTCTGATTACAGTTTCCCTCTTTCTACTCCTCCCATTTTCTACACATCTTCCTTCCTATTCATGTCCACCCCCGTTCTGTCTCATTAGAAAGAAATAGGTTTCCAAAGGGTAATAACAAATATAATAAGATAATATAAAAACTAACACATAATAACAGGACAAAACAACAACAAAAACAATAAAAAAAAGTGTCCAAGAAAAAATTTGCAAGAAACAGAGATAGATGCAGAGACCTAGTCATTCAAACACTCAGGAATCCCATAAAAAACAAAAAAACAAAAACAAAACAAAAAAACCCCACTAAACTGGAAGCCATATGCATTTCAAAAGATTTCTTTTTTATCTAGTAGTCACAGGATTCTATTTCTGACAAGTAGGCAAGAAATTTCTCTTCATGGGGTTAAAATATCAGAGATAAGGTAGTTAGCATCTATATCTTCAGAATTTCAACCTTCCCCCATCACTGAATTTCATATCTGTCTATTATCCTTTAGGCACACAGCTTCTTTCCAGGAATTCTCATTGACAGTAAAAATAGTTTGACTCCAGGCTCTGATGTTAATTACACTTATTTCTTCATAGTTATGAATCTCAGAACTGAAAATAATTGTGAAAAGAGAAAACACATACTTTTATACCTCTGATTGAAGAAATTTTTATTTTTAAATTGAAATTTTCTAAATAATTCAGCTTCTGTTATTTTCACAAAATTACTGATATATCTGTCATATAAAACAGCATACAATTATTTTACTCTAAATACACTAGAAAAACATTCATACAAAAAAAACTACAAGAAACACAATAGTTTGAATATTTTCCTTAATCTTTTTCTTCTACCATTATAATTTTTAAAGTGCATACACAAAGTAATGGCTTTTATTATGTCATTCTTATACATATGTGTAATTATAGTTTTTCATAATTAATCTCCACACTGCTCACCCATGCTCTTCCAAGTCTCCCTCATCTTCACAAATAGTCAGCCCTTTGTCTTAGTTAGGGCTTCTATTTCTTGAATAAGAGCACCATGACCAAAATGCAGGGGGGGGGCAGGTATTTTACTTCTGTTTCCACAGCACTAATCATCAGTGAAGAAAGTCAGGACAGGAACTCAAACAGGACAGGATCCTGGAGGAAGGAGTTGGTAGAGAAGCCATGGAGAGATGCTCCTTTCTTGCTTGTTTCCAATTGCTTTCTCAGCCTCATTTTTGATAGAACCCAGGACCACCAACCCAGGGATGGCACCACCCAAAATGGGTTGGCCGCTCCCACATTGATCACTGAGGAAATGCCTTCCAGCTGGATCTCATGGAGGCATTTCCTCAACTAAGGCTCCTTCCTTTCTGATGACTTCATCTTAGTTACGTTTGGTTTGGGGAGGTAGAGAAGAGACACTTCATATCCAGAGTGATGAACTAATATGACATCCATGGAGAGTTTTCATGGTTTGAGAATCATCTACATTTGTGATAAGATTATTAGCACTCAGGCATTACTGAAAATCACTGCCGTTTCCCATTTATATCACTTGCACTCCCAGCAGGGGTGTTGACACACAAAACCGTTGTGCCTAGATCATGATACCCCAAAAGACCACCAGGAGTCGAGTCTGTTGCAAAACACAAGAGGGTTTATTCAGTACAAGCTCTTGCCCAAGTCGTAAGCTCCCTGTTGAAGCAGGAGAGAAATGTGGACCCGAGGTCTCAGGGAACAGGGTTTTTAAAGGGCAAAACCTCTAGTGGAGAGTTCCCAAGCCTTCGTGTCACATGATTGAGTAAGGGAGGTTGATTTTTTAAATGATTGATCTACTTTAGGTGTCAAGACCATGATGGTCCTGGCCCAGCCACCTGGAGTATATCTGATCATGAGCAACGCCTGGAATGTCCTGTTGTGTGCTGATTTGGCTATTGCTAGGGAGGGGGAGCAATTAACACATCTTGTGGTTTTTCTTAGAAGGAGGGCTACATGATATGGTCACAAGCTAGGGGCTGTTTGAGTGTGGAACTAGGGCCCACCTGGGCGGGTTGCCAGACAAGGGTATCTCTCAAGTGTAAGCCTGGTTACTGTCTGCAGCAGGGCGGGTCTGTCTCGTCTTGCCCACTCCTTTGTCTAAATATCAGGACATAGTTACACTCAAATCAAAGCAAAAGGAAACTCCAACAGTCCAGTGTCTGGGATCCAGTGAGGACCTTCTGGACTCCTCCAAAGACTGAGGCTACTTCTCATGTTCTTTCCTCTGTAGCACACTCAGCTTGTCTTCTAGGTTCAGCCTGGCTCCACTCCACTGCTGCTGCTGTGTGTGTCTCTGTGCTTGAACTCTGCCCAAATTTTGGCCATGGGATACTCAGTTAATAAATTGTAATAAATAAAGAAATAAATTTAAAAAGTCAAAGCCAGAGTGCAGGGAATCTTATGAAAGAAAGGGGAAGATAGAAAGATCTGGAAGGGATAGGGGCTCCTCAAGAAGAGCAACAGAACCAAAACATCTGGGCCCAGGGATCTTTTAGACTGATACTCCAACCAAAGACCATGCTTGGATATAACCTAGAATCCCCGCTCAGATGTAGTCCATGGCAGCTCAGTATCCAGGAGGGTTCCCTAGTAAGGGGGAACAGGGACTGTCTCTGACATGAACTCAATGGCTGGCTCTTTGATCACCTCTCTCTGATGGGGGAGCAGCCTTACCAGGCCACAGAGGAGGACAATGAAACCAGTCCTGAAGAGACCTGATAGGCTAGGGTCAGATGGAGTGGGGGGAGGACCTCCCCTATCAGTGGACTTGGAGAGAGGAATGGAATGAGATGAGGGAGGGTGGGTGGAATTGGGAGGAAAGGAGGGGGAGGGCCACAGCTGGGATATAATGTGAATAAACTGTAATTAATATTAATTTTTTTTAAATATTTAAAAAGCCTATTTAAAAAGTCAAAGCCTATTTGATGTTTTATATGGTTTTGAAAAATTTACTTCTATGATTTTACTTAAAATATTTTCTGTGGTCTTGACATGAATTCTTTCAACATTTTCTTTGCCTATATTTGTACATTTTTATTTTAATTTTTTCCAAATAGCCTACATGCTCCATTCCATGATTTCTTTTGTTTTTCTTTAATTGATTGACCAAACTTCTTTACTTCAGTTTTATTTGTGTGTTGACAAATAATTTTAATATGCAGACTAGAAAGAAACACTACATAGACTATAGATATCATTTACTTTTTATATTAAATTTTTATTTTTATAATCAGTTACAGTTTATTTACTTTGTGTCCAGCTTTAGCCCCCTCCCTCATTCCCTCCCAATCCCACTCTCCCTCCCTCATCTCCTCCCTGCCCCTCTTTAAATCCACTGATAGGGGAGGTCCTCCTCCCCTTCCATCTGACCCTAGCTTATCAGGTCTCTTCAGGACAGGGACTGTCTCTGACATGAACTCAATGGCTGGCTCTTTGATCACCTCCCCCTCCTCTGTGACCTCAATGTCCTCCTCTGTGGCCTACCAAGGCTGCTCCTCCTTTGGGGCAGGGGGCGTCAAAGAGCCAACCATTGAGTTCCTGTCAGAAACTGTCCCTGTTCCTCTTACTAGGGTACCCACTTGGATTCTGAGCTGCCGTGGTTGTTTTAAGTCCTAATTTTCTCTCTTCCATCTCACTCATACAGTTAGAGAGTGTTTCTTCTGAACTTCTTACTAGACTGATTGAAATATTCAAGTTCTAGTTCAGTTTTGCTTTTATTCAGTAGCTTTTTTGTTTGTTGAATTCTAGTATCATTTTAATTATCTTTTTTATTTCATATGTTGTGCTCTTTTAGTCTTCATTCCAGTGCTTATTTATGTTTGCTTTGTGTTCTTGAATATATTTATAATTGCTTCAAAATTATCATTTTGAATGCTATTTATTCTAGCCTTTTTTGTGGACCATTACTGTGAGATTAACACATTTTAGAGAAGGAGTGTTGTATATTTTTTTAATTGTTTGTGTTTTACAACAGGGTGTGAGTTTCAGAAGCTAGGTTCTTGGTTGTGTCTTTTGGCATAGGTTCCATATTTTTGAATGGGTGTTTGCATCTATTTGTTGTAACTTTAGCTTGACAGGTTGGAATAAACTGGAAGGTACTTCAAGCTGTACTCAGAGGCCACTGAATACCTCCTGGGTACTGGGGCACACAGCTCCAACCTCTGGCCTTCTGACACCTTGGAGCCATGGAAACAGTCTTCAACAACACTCCAAAGCTTAACCTGTCACCTGAAATCAATGAAAAGACAAGGCTGCCCACTGTCTCCATATCTCTTCACTACAGTACTTGACGTCCTAGCCAGAGAAATAAGAGAACTAAAGGAGATCAAGGGATACACATTGAAAAAAAAAGAAGTCAAAGTATCACTATTTGCAGATGATATGATATTTTACATGAGTGACCCTAAAAAATTATACCAGGGAACTCCTACAGCTGATAATCACCTCCAGCAAGTGACTAGATAAAAAAGAACTAAAAAAAATCTGAAGCCCTCTTGTATACAAAAGACAAAAGTGCTGAGAAAGAAATTAGGGAAACAACACCCATCAAAATAGCCACAAAAAAAGCATAAAGTGTCTTGTTGTAACTCTAACCAAGCAAGTAAAAGACTTGTATAAAAAATTTCAAGTCTCTGAAGAAATAAATTAAAGTACATAACAGAAAATGGAGATCTCTCATGCTCATGGATCAGTATTTTACATAGTAAAAATGACCATGATACCAAAAGCAATCCACAGACTCAGTGCAGTTCCCATCAAAATACCGACACAATTCTTTACAGACTTGGAAAGAAAAATTCTCAACTTCATATGAAAAAACAAACAAAAACCACCAGAAAATCTAACACAATCCTGTGCAATAAAAGATCTTCTGGAGGTATCTCCATACCTGATATCAAGCTGTACTATAGAGCAACAATAAAAAATTGCATGGTATTGGCAAAAAAAAAAAAAAAAACAGACTGGTGGATCAATGGAATAAAATCAAAGACCCAGAAATAAACTCACACACCAATGGACACCTGATTTTTGACATAGATGCCAAAAGCACTCAACAGAAAAAAAAAAGACAGCATCTTCAACAAATAGTGCTGGTCTAACTACAGAAAATGTCTACATGTAGAAAAATGTAAATGTAAATGGACCCATATCTATCACCCTGCACAAAAGGAAAGTCCAAGTCGATCAATAACTCAACCTAAAACCAGACACACTAAATCTGTTGGAAGAAAAAATGAGGAAGAGCCTTGACCTCATTGGCACAGGAGACAACTTCCTGAACAGAACACCAACAGCACAGGCTCTAAGATCAACAATCAATAAATGAGACCTCATGACACTGAAAAACTTTTGTCAAGCAAAGGACACTGTCGTCAGAACATCTATAGTAGGGTGTGTGCTTTTCCTCCTGAACCCGGTATCCCAGAATAATGACTCATACGCCTCAAAAAATGACAGCCTACAGATTGGGAAAGGATCTTCACCAACCCTATATCTGATAGAAGGCTAATATCCAGAATATATAAAGAACTATAGAACTATAACACCAACAAACCAAACAATCCAATTGAAAATTGGGGTACACAGCTAAACAGAGAATTCTTATCAGAGCAATATTAAATGGCAGAGAAACACTTAAAGAAATGCTCAACATCTTTAGTCATCAGGGAAACGCAAATCAAAATGCCTCTGAGATTTCATCTTATACACCCATCAGAACGGCTAAGATCAAAAACTCAAGTGATAATACATGCTGGAGAAGATGTGTGGAAAGAGGAACCCACTTCCATTGCTGGTGGTAATGAAAACTTGTACAACTACTTTGGAAACCAATCTAGTGTTTTCTGGTAAATTGGGAACAGTGCGACCTCAAGATACAGCTATACCACTCCTGAGCATATATCTGAAAGATGCTCAACCATACAACAAGTATATTGGCACAACTATGTTCATAAGAGCTTTATTCATAATAGCCAAAAACTGGAAACAACCTAGATGTTCCTCAACTGAGGAATGGATACAGAAATTGTGGTTAATTTATACATTGGGATACTACTCAGCAACTAAAAACAAGGAAACCATGCAGTTTGCAGGCAAGTGTCTGGAACTATGATCATCCTGAGTGATGATGACCTATATCTAGAAAGACATACATGATATGTGCTTACTTGTAAGTGGATAATAACCATATAGTGCAGGATAACCATACTCCAATCCACAGACCCAAATAAGTCAAGTAAGAAGGAAGTCCTAAGGAAGGATACTTGAATCCCACTCAAAAGTGGAAATAAATGTTGAAAGTGAATGAAGAGAGGGAACTGGGTAGGAGAGGGTATGGGAACAAGGTGGGGATCAGATGTGGGTAGAGAAGCAGGGGTGGGTGGTGAGGGGGCAGAGAGAGAAGGAAAACCTAAGAAGGAGAACATCTCTGAGACAAGCTAGAAACCTGTAGCATTGTAGGCTCCTGGGAAGATATGTGGATGACTCCACCTGAGACTTTTAGCTGCAGAGGGACATAGAGAGTGAATGGGCCACTTCCTAGCCAGACAGGACTTCCAGAGGAAGAAGGGTGACACCAAACCACTCTCAAAACATTTGACCCAAAATCTACCTTGCCTACAGGATGTCAAGAATAAAGAAGGAGCAGAGAAAGAGGGATTGGCCAACCAATGACTGGCCCCACCTGAGACATAACCCATAGGAGAGAGCCAACCCCTGACACAATTAATGATACCCTGTTATGCTTGCAGATAGGAGTATAGCCTGACTGTCCTCTGAGAGGCTCCATTCAGCAGCAGAAGGAAACAGATGCTGAGGCCTACAGCCAAACATTAGAAGAAGCTCTAGGAGTCCTGTGGAAGTGATGGAGGAAAATAGAGGGACACAGAAGGTACAAGGGACCCCTCAAGAAGATCAACAGTGTCAACTAACCTAGCCCCATAAGGGCTCACAGAGACCGAAGCCCCAACCAAAGAGCAGGCATGGACTGGACCTAGACCTCCTACACATATGTAACTAATTGGCAGCTTGGTCCTCATGTGGGTCCCCTAGCAGCAAGGGGAGCATGGGTCGTATCTGACATTGACCCAGTTGCCTGCTTTTGGATGACTTTCCCTAGCTGGGCTGCCTTACCTGGCCTCAATAGAAGAGGGCGCATTAAGTCCTGATGTAGCTTGATGGGCCCAGGGTGGGTTTGTAAGGGGGGATTCTGAGGAGAAGAGGAGGGGAAGGGGAACATAGAGGGAGGGTGAGACTGGAAGGAGAGGAGGGTGGGAGCTGTGATTGGGATATAGAATGAATAAATTTATTTTAAAAAAAACACAGGAGCTGCATGCAAACTTGGATATGAGTGGTTGAATATTGCAGGAAGCTTAAATATACTTCTCAGTCTTAGGTTGCTCTGCCAGCAGCTCTATTTAATACATTTACCCATATTTTTCTTTTCATTCTTCCTCTGTCTGATGAAGAACTTCCTTGATCTGGGGCGAGAAGGAATTATAACATATATAACATAATAACATAGCTGAGTTTCAAATCAGGATGGTTAAACATGCCCTGGCTTTGACTCCAATGTCCATGTAAACTCTATTACTGAAAGCAGTTGCAAAATTGATTTCCCTAAGACAGTTTAAAAGCTCAAAATAAGAAAGACACACGTCATATATATTCACTCATAAGTGGATCTTGGCACATAATTTAAGATAAACATACTAAACTCTATACTCCTAAAGAAGCTAAACAATAAAGAAGACCCTAGGGAAGATGCTCAATCCTCATTGAGAAGGACAAGCGTGATAGACATTGGAAACAGGAGAAAACAGGGAACAGGATAGGAGCCTACCACAGAGGGCCTCCAAAAGGCTCTACTGATAGAGATATAGAAGCAGACGCTGAGACTCACAGCCAAACTTTGGGCAGAGTGAAGATAATCTTATGAAAGAAAGAGGAGATAGAAAGACCTGGAAGGGATGAAAGCTCTAAAATGAGATCAACAGAGCCATAAAAACTGAGCCCTGGAGGCCCTGAAGAGAATGACACCCCAACCAAGGACAATGCATGGAGAGAATCTAAAACTCCTGCTCAGATGTAGCCCACAGACTCAGTCTCCAAGGGGGGACCCTAATAAGGAGAGCAGGGACTTTCTCTGGCATGAACTCAGTGGCAGGCTCTCTGATCACCTCCCCCTGGTGGTTGCCAGTCCACAGAGGAAGACAATTCACCAGTCCTGAAGAGACCTGATAGGCTAGGGTCAAATAGAAGGGAGGAAGATCTCCCCTATCAGTGGGCTAAGGGAGGGGCATAGGGGGAGAAAAGGGAGGCAAGGTGGGATTAGGAGAAGACAAGGGAGGGAGCCACAGCTGGGATACAAATTGAATAAATTGTAATAAATGATAATAATAAAATAGGAAAAAAGAAAAATGATGTAAACTAAGTACTTGTTTATGAAAAATAAACCAATTTATTTTTTTTCAAAAATAATTTTTCATACATTTTCATTCCTCTCCACCAACTCCTCTTGGATCCTCCCCACCTGCTTTTCCCACCTCAATCCCTGCCAATAGCAAGTGGTCAGTCCTGAAACCATACGTACAAGTACCATTCTATATCCCTACAGGCACCGAAAAGTCAATTAAAGCAATTTTGTTTTAGAGATATATCTGTGACTGGCCATCCTACTGTCTCACTCTGTCAGGATTTTAGAGAACAGCCTCTTCTGGCCTTTTAAGCTCCTTTTATGGGGAGAGACAAAATACTAATAGTTGTAATTGTGTTTACAGGGTGAGAGAAATGGCTATTAATGATTGTTAGAAAAATACAATGCAAGAAAATAAGGATACACATAGTGTAAATGAAGTCAAATACAAAAGAAGCACATTGAATTAGATAACCAGAAAAAAATGGAAAATCTTCCAGTATAGAGATTAGATCTGGTAGATCATAGACCTGATGTTGTGGAAATAGCTACATTTGACAATGTAACTACTGATCAATACAATCCCTCCCAAAATACAAATAACATTCTCCATAGAATTAGGGGGAAAAAAATCCAAATTAAAACATGAAAGAGCCAAAAATATGATAGAGCAAGGACTCTGGGGTTCCAACCCTCATCAATTGTTCTATAAAATTCTATTTATATATGAGTGCAATTGCATTTAGGATTACACTAAACATAATACATGCATCCAGTATTCTAGTAACGGATATTTACATGGTATCTTGTCTTTTGTTGGAAGAAGACGATTTTTGTGTGCACTTATGGTTTTCTACATTAGGATATAATCACGCAAAACATTCTACCAACAAGAATTCCAAGGTAGGACTATACACATTGTAAGTACTGATGGACTTTGACTCATACAAAATATCTCTTTCTGTATCTCTTCTGGAATATTCTGGTTAAAAATACTGTTCTTCAAATCTGGGTTGATTTTTAAAAGGAATGATTCTCCAGCTATGGATAATCTGCAGTGCCCTGCTGTAACTGAAACTGAGAGGTTTTCTTGACGTAAAAGTCACCAACACTTCTACTTTTCCACAGAAAGTTCAGATTTTTAAAAGAAACGGAACAGACACGAAAGGTTCGTGGAATGTATGAGATGCAAGCTGAAGGAAGACTCTTGGGAAAACACAGGGCAGAATGTGACTGGAGGATTATGGGGGAATTAAATGAAAATGGGAAAGGGACTAATGAGAATCAAGAATAATGACATGTATGTGTGAAACTTCCATGATGAAGCCATTATTTGTGTAATAACATACAAAAATTTGAAAGTTACAGTGTAATGTACAGAAATATCTCTTACTGTTAAAAAAGACAACAGCAATTTATGAACAAAAAAAAATAATACAATATACCCAAAATTTCTTTTGGAAAATTTAAAATATGGAATATACTAAATTTTTTCTGTCTTCTGTCCTATCAAAACTACCTAATTTTAATATATATATAATGTATATATGTACTATATATATGAGATATATAAAATTGTATATATAATTTATATACATATAATATACATATATACGATTATATGTGTGGGTTTTTTAGTAAAGATATAGACAAAGTGTCGCATAGTCAATATTGTAGAGAATCGTATTGACTAATCTAAAATGTACTGTAAAGAAAATAGGGGTCAAGTGGGATATATGACGGCCGTTCTATGAGTCTTTATAGTACGACATGCCGTTGTATATGCAGTTATATCTCATGGATCTGTGTTAGTGTACATTTCATTTTTTAATTAAAACGTTCTCTTTTATAAGTTTTATTTTGTATATGAAAACACCAGTAACTGGTTTTATTATGGGATTTTCATGCTTACTTTGCATTTTTATCTTCCTTCTTACTTCTTTCCCAACCAACCTCAACTTTTTTTTCCCTTTTTTAGCCTCTTTCTTTTTTTGTCTTATATACTCTACTTTTATCTTTTGTGTCTTTAAAACTTCTTGTTTAGCCTCTCGTAGTAAACTTCCTAGTTCCTTGGCCTAGATTCACATTCACAGCCACATATGAAGACCTACCGATATATTGGGCGCATATATAAAAATTAAAATAGCACATACCTGAGAGCATTCAGTTTTTGCTTTTTCCCCAAGCCTGAGATACTTTATTCAATATAATAATTTGCAAATCAATTTATTTTTTAAAAAATTCACTATTTAATTTTTATTTATGGTTAAATTAAATTCCATTACATGACTGTATGATACATTCATCTGTTGATGGACAACTAAGCTGGTTTTATTTCCTTGGTGTTGTGAGTTGAGCAAAAATAACACGAATGTTCAAGTACTTCTTTGTAGGATTTAGAGTACCGGGGGCATTGTCCAGGAATTGTATGGTCTGGGTCATGTGCTGGTTTAATTTTAGTGTTTTGAGATATATTCATATTGATTTCGATAATGGATGCAACATGCTGCACTCTCACCAGAAGCAAATCAAGTTTGCTGACCTGAAAAGATGGTAAAATGCTTTCATTAACTGTTCATATTCTCTGTGCCCTTAAGATACACAGATGATTCCCCTTTCTCCACAACCTCTCCAGCATGTGTTATCACTTGAGTTTTCAATCTTAGCCATTCTGATGGGTGTAAGGTGAAATCTTAGGGTTGTTTTGATTTGCACTTCCCTGATGGCTAATGATGTTGAGCATTTCTTTAAGTGTTTCTCTGCCATTCGATGTTCCTCTATTGAGAATTCTCTGTTTAGCTCTGTTCCCCATTTTTTAATTGGATTACTTGATTTGTTGCTTTTTAACTTCTTTAGTTCTTTATATATACTGGGCATTAGTCCTCTGTCATATATAGGGTTGGGGAAGATCCTTTCCCAATCTGTAGGCTGTCGTTTTGTTCTGACAACAGTGTCCTTTTCAGTTTCATGAGGTCCCATTTATTGATTGTTGCTCTTAGAGTCTGTGCTGTTGGTGTTCTGTTCAGGAAGTTGTCTCCTGTGCCAATGAGTTCAAGACTCTTCCCCACTTTTTCCTTCTAAGCGGTTTAGAAGCCTCCTCCACTGCTGGTGGGAATGTAAACTTGTACAACCACTCTGGAAAGCAATCTGGCGCTTTCTCAGACAACAAGGAATAGCGCTTCCTCAAGATGCAGCTATACCACTCCTAGGCATATACCCCAAAGAGTCTCAAGTACACAATAAGGACATTTGCTCAACCATGTTTGTAGCAGCTTTATTTGTAATAGCCAAAAGCTGGAAACAGTATAGATGTCCCTCAGTGGAGGAATGGATGCAGAAATTGTGGTATATCTACACAACGGAGTATTATTCAGCAGTAAAAAACAAGGAAATCATGAAATTTGCAGGTAAATAGTGGGATCTGGAAAAGATCATCCTGAGTGAGCTATCCCAGAAGCAGAAAGATGCACACAGTATATACTCATTCATATAAATATAAAATATAGGATAAACCTGCTAAAATCTGTACACCTAAAGAAACTAATCAACAGGGAGGACTTTTGTTAAAATGCTCAATTCCTATCCAGAAATGCAAAGAGGATGGACATCAAAAGAAAGAGAAAAGAGGGAACAAGTCAGGAGCCTGACACAGAGGACCTCTGAAAGACTCTGCTCTGCAGACTATCAATGCAGATGGGGAGACTCATGGGCAACCTTTGGGCAGAGTTCATGGAATCTTATGAAAGAAGTAAGAAACAGTAAGATCTGGAGAGGACAGGAACTCCACAAGGAGAGCAACAGAACCAAAAAAATCTGAGCACAGGGGTCGTTCCTGAGACTGATACTCCAACCAAGGACTATGCATGGAGAAAACCTAAGACCCCTGCACAGATGTAGCCCACAGCAGTTCAATATCCAAGTGGGTTCCATTGTAATAGGAACAGGGACCATCTCTGACATGAACTGATTGGCCTGCTCTTTAATTACCTCCCCCCTGAGGGGGAAGCAGCATTACCAGGCCACAGAAGAAGACAATGTAGCCACTCCTGATGAGACCTAATTGACTAGGATCAGAAGGAAGGAAAAGAAGACCTCCCCTATCAATGGACTTGGGGAGGGCCATGCATGCAGAGGGTGGAGGAAGGGAGGGATTGGGACAGGAGGAGGGAGGGAACCACAGGGGGGATAGAAAGTGAATAAAGTGTAATTAATAAAGAATTAAAAAAAGATGTACAGATGAATAAAATAGATAGGCTACTCTCAGCAAAGCATTTTTGCAGAATACTTCACGCAGATTTAACCAATCCCAAAACAATTGAGAATAAATTATCTCCCAAGTGTAGAGTCCATTTGTTTATTAGGAAAATTAAGTTTGGCTGAAGGGAACACATCAGCTCATCAGTTCTCAGTGTGTTCATCTTCCTATATTGCTGTGGTTTACAAACCGGCATCTCATGACCACGTTACATCTCCTGAATTAACTTCTGCCTGCTTCCTTTCTCCAAGCCAGTCTCGGGGATTTATAGTGAGAACAGAAGGTAAAATGTCTTAGCCTTATTTAACATTAATTCTATACCTTTTGCAGAGAACTTTACAACGTTTTATCGCCCACTATTTCCTAGAGATTAAAGAATTATTGTGATTTAAGACAGAAGATTTTACGGTCATTTCCTAGCCATATTTATGCTCATATGGAGGGATTATAGAATTATAGAGAGAGGCAGTCAGATCTCCATGAGTTCAAAGCCAGTCTGGTCTACATAGTGAGTTACAGGCCATCCAGAGCTACATAGTGAGACCCTCCCAACATATATATGTATATATATAGAGAAAGCAGTTTATTTTACTTCTAAGTGAGACTACTCAACTCTTTCTGCATGATATATATAATATATAAATGCAAGGTTAACTAAATGCTAAAAATATGATATCTAAAGAATATCATATATTTCATATTTTTGAAAAAATTGATTTAATTTTTATTAATTACATTTGATTCACTTTGTATCCCAGCTGTAGCCCCGTCCTTCATTCCCTCCCAATCCCACCTTCCCTCCCTCTTCTCCTCCCATGTCCCTCCCCAAGTCCACTGATTGGGGAGGTCCTCCTCCCCTTCCCTCTGACCCTAACCTATCAGGTCTCCTCAGGAATGGCTGCAATGTCCTCCTCTGTGGCCTGGTAAGGATGCTTCCCTCTCAGGGAGAGGTCAGTGAGCCAGCCACTGAGCTCATGTCAGATACAGCCTCTGTTCCCCTTACTAGAGAACCCACTTGGAGACTGAGCTGTCATGAACTACATCTGTGCAGGGGTTCTAGGTTATCTCCATGCATTGGTTGGAGTATCAATCTCAGAAAAGACCCCTTTGCCCAGGTTCTTTGCTTCTGTTGCTCTCCTTGTAGAACCCCTGTCTCCTCCATGTCTATCTTCCCCTTCTTTCATAAGATTCCCTCAACTCTGCCCAAAGTTTAGCTATGAGTCTCAGCATCTGCTTTGATACCATGTTGGGTTGAAAAATTTAAGATTACATTTATAATAGGTATTACACATTTTTAATGTGTAGTTATAAAGTATAAGAAAAGAATGCTCTGTGTTTTAAATAATGTCTGTTATTTAAAACTTTATCAGGTTAAAAGAATTGGAGAGCTCAAATTATTATTTTAACATTTATTCTTAGTCATTGCACATTTAATATAGTTCAACAATTTCTCAAATGATAATAACAAGTTGGCCTTTGACCTACATGTTGGATGATAAATTTATGACAAATATATGTATGTTGTAAAGAATGACAATACTGATTTCAGAAATGTTACACTGAAGAGGAGAAATGCCCATTATCATTTTTAATAATTACCTCTTGCCAAGAAGTCCAGTTCCTGTTATAGAAAAGTAGCAGCACCACATAGTATTTGAGAACTTCTACCACAGACAATATGTTGTTTTCTAGTTATTAGTATTAAACAGGAGAGATAGAGTCTTATTATAAGATAGCTTATATCTTATAATTTCAATAAAGTAAATCTAACATTTTTATTTTTTCTGAATAGTCCTCAAGGAGGGAAGCAATGCCATATTTTTGCAAACAAGAAAACAGTTCCTTATGAGTTTTCTTTTGTTCTCAAAAAAGTAAGGGTAAAAACATAAGGTAAATATTAAAAAATTAATTTTAACTAAACTATCACATGAAATCATATGAATGCATCATTTATTAAATATTATTATGTTTCTATCTTCCAACTCTATTTTAGTTGCACTTATAACCAGCATTATAATAGCCCAGCATCTCTCTGGTGGTTGCAAGCACAGATATTTGTGGTTACATATAAAAAAGGATTTTGTAAGAATGAAAATTTTTACAATACTGTGCAAAGGAAATTTGTTCATTGAATTCTATCAGCAAATTCTGTAAGCTTCAAATGGCATCAGAATTGCCTTCAGATATTAGATATTTAAGCTCTACAAGCATACAGTTTCAGAAATCGGAATATAATATATGTGCTTTCCAAGAATATATTTCATGACAGCATTCAAATTACAGATAAAGTAAATAATTACTATGGAGGCAGTCTAAATTTCAAAGTTGTCTTACAAGTATAGAAATTTTGACTGTGAGCAGAGGATTCGTATAAAAAACATTAATAAGGGAGTTTTAAACATAGATCTATAAGTATATTTTCCTTTTCAATATAGTATGTGCATATGGTCTCCAGTTTAATAATAATGAACAAATACTGATTTTGATCTGCATGCTTTGATGATAAATTTAAATATATGTATTTATAAAAAAGACAATACTGATTATCAAAATGTGAGATGAAAAATGTCAAATACAAATGTTGTAATTCTTACAGGGAAAGGAAGTCATTTCATCATTTTGTTGGAGATGGTAATATCAATATATAAAAATTTCAATTCCACCCCATTCAATGAATTCTTTGATATCTTTTGTATTAACATATTTTATTGAAAGAGAAATTCAGTATGAAAAACCATACTATAACTACAGAGTTTGTGCTTTTGGGAATAACAGACAACAGAGAGCTTCAGGTAGTAATTTTCATCTTTTTATTAATAACTTACATATTAAGCATCACTGGAAACCTAACCATCATCATCCTCACTTTGCTAGACTCTCACTTAAAGACTCCTATGTATTTTTTCCTCAGGAATTTCTCTTTCGTAGAAATCATGTTCACAAGTGTTTCTGTCCCCAGATATTTGGGGTCAATAATTACTCAAGTCAAGACCATTTCCTATAACAACTGTTTGGCTCAACTATTTTTCTTCATCTCCATGGGAGTGTCTGAGTTCTTTCTTCTAACTGCCATGTCCTATGACCGCTATGTCGCCATCTGCAAGCCGCTGCACTACACTGTCATCATGAGCCAGAAAGTTTGCACCCTTCTTGCCCTCACCTCATGGCTGGCAGGATTTCTGACAGTCTTCCCACCATTTATGCTGGTCTTAAAGTTAGATTTCTGTGCCTCTAATATCATCGATCACTTTTTCTGTGACTATTTTCCCCTCTTACAACTGTCTTGTTCAGATACTTGGCTCCTAGAGGTGATTGGTTTCTATGTTGCTCTGGTCACTCTATTGTTCACTTTGGCATTGGTGATTTTATCTTACATGTACATTATTAGGACTATTTTAAGAATTCCATCCACCAGCCTGATGAAGAAGGCTTTCTCTACCTGTTCCTCTCACATGCTTGTCATCTCCATAACTTATGGAAGCTGCATATTTATCTATGTGAGGCCTTCTGCAGAAGAAAGGACATCACTGACCAAAACAGTAGCTGTTCTCAGCACTTCCATTGCTCCTATGTTGAACCCTTTTATTTATACCTTGAGGAACCAGCAGGTAAAACAAGCCTTCAAAGTCTTGGTTCACAAAATAGTTTTTCACAAAAGCAAATGGAAAAGAAAATGTGTTAATGTAAAGAGATGCCATTGCAAACATTCAATAAAATTTAATTAAAAATTTCAATCCTTTATTATTCTCCATTGACCCCATAGAATCCTTCTCAATGCCATGTTCTCTCTCACTAACTCACTCTTGTACTTGCTTTCTGAAGCCCAGGCTAGCCTGAGTCATTATTTCTTGCACCTCGTTTTCCAAAGTAGCTAAGATCACAGACTTGACCACACTTTTCAGTGTGGCTGAAAATTCTGTGCCAAAGGGTTAGCTCTGAAAACATATATACAAATAACATCCCATGGATTGAACAAGTTATATTTTGGAACACATACCCATGCAAACACACACACACACACACACACACACACATGCATACACACACATGCACAAACTAACAATTACTGAAAAAGAGACTGAATTTTAATGAGAGTGGAAAGGGTATATCAAAGGTTTTGGAGGCGGAAAAGGAAAGAGAAATGTGATTATATTATAATCATAATTTAAAAAAATTTAAAGTATGAATAAAATTCTGAATAGAAAACTAATTATTGTAAAATATAAAGAACTTTGTTGGTTGTTCTTTTTAAATTTAATTTATTTCTATATTTATTTATTATAATTTATTCATTTTGTATCCCTGTTGCAGCCCCCTTCCTTGTCTCTTCCCAGCCCCACCCACCCTTCTTCTTCTCCCCCCTATGCCCTTTCTCTAGTCCCCTGATAGGGGAGGACCTCCTCCCCTTCTATCTGACCCTATCCTATCAGGTCTCATCAAGGCTGGCTGCATCATCTTCCTCTATGGCCTGGCAAGGCTGCACCCCCCAGGGGGAGGTGATCAAAGAGCCAGCCCCTGAATTCATGTCAGAGACAGCCCCTGTACCCCTTACTAGAAAACCCACTTGGAAACTGAGCAGCCTCTGGGCTTCTTTTCAACAGGGGGTCTAGGTCCTCTCCGTGATATATATATAATATCACATTTCTGGCACTAGTGTTTTCATATAGCTTCTGGGATCAAAAACCCAAGTGATAACACATGCTGTAGAGGATGATGAGAAAGGGGAACTCACCTCCATTTGCTGGTGGGAGGGCAAACTTGTACAACCAGTGTGGAAATCAATCTAGTGCTTTCTCAGAAAATAAAGAATAGTGCTTCTTCAAGATCCAGCTATACCACTCCTGTTATATATCTCCTGGTATATACCACTCCTGGGTATATATCTGAAAGATACTAAACCATACAACACGAACATTTGCCCAACTACATTCATAACAGCTTTATTCATAATGGTGAAAATCTGGAATCAACCTAGATGTCTCTCAACTGAAAAAATGGATACAGAAATTGTGGTACATTTACACAATGGTAATACTACTTAGCAATTAAAAACAAGGTAACCATGAAATTTGCAGGCAAATGGTGGGAACTAGAAAAGATCATCCTGAGTGAGATAATCCAGAAGCAAAAAGACACAGGATAGACATCGGAAGTAGGAGAAGGCAGGGAACAAGACAGGAGCCTTCCACAGACGACATCTGAAAGACTCAGACCACCAGGCATCGAAGGAGATACTGAGACTCATAGCCAAACTTTGGGCAGAGTGCTGGAATCCTTATGGAAGAAGAGGGAGATAGAAAGATCTGGAGGGTACAGGAGCTTCACAAGGAGAGCAACAGAGCCAAAAGCCATAGCCCAGAGATTTCTGCAGAGACTGATACTCCAACCAAGGACCATGCAAGCAAGCCAGCAAGCAAGAAAGGTGACTTGGAGTTGGTGGATCATTAGATAGGGAAGACTTGAGAAGAGTAGGGAAAATGAAAACCATGATTACACTATATTGTGTAAAAAATTTTAAAATTAAAAAAAGAAAAATAAAATAAACAAGCAAAAGAGTGTGAGAAATATTCTTCCCCCACTAGTACCAAATGGCCATGCAATACCAAATGGTCATCTCTGAAAACATATATACAAGTAACATTATACAGACTGGACAAATGATATTTATGTATTTAGGAATATATAAACGTATATTCTGATATACATATAAGAATATTACAACAACTAATAAAAAGGGGCCATAAATTTGCAAAAGAATAAGTAAGGGTATATGGCTGGGTTTGGAGAGAGGAAACAGAGGGGGCAAACCATGTAATCATATTATAATCTCAAAAACTGAAAAGAATGATTTTAAAATTAAATAAAAACTATACAAAATAAGCAATTAAAAACTCCTATTCATGTTCTTCAATGTCTTTGACAGAATTTGCTAAATTCTTGTACAATATTATTGGACCTTAAAAAACAACACAACATTGGCCTAACAGTACATTGATGGCCTCCTCAAAGAAGTTTGTCCTAATGTGTTGACACACAAGTTATAACATTAATTCATTGTCATTGAAAAAATGAGTGAACAGAGAAAAGAAGCATAAAGTATAAGGAGCATTAATGTAATCAAAAATTCTTAAAGGTAGGCAAATTTTAAACTATTTGAAAAATCAGCATGATTTCCCTTTTTTTATTTATTACAATTTATTCACTTTGTATCCCAGCTGTAGGTCCCTCTCTCATGCCCTCCAAATCCTGCCCTCCTTCCCTCTTCTCCTCTCATGCCCCTTCCCCAGTCCACTGATAGGGGAGGTTCCTCTCCCCTTCTATCTGACCTTAGCCTATTAGGTCTCATCAGGACTGATTTTCTTTTTTATGAGTGTCCTTACTCTGTTTCACTGGCCACTGTTCCCCAAGCTTCTTTTTGCAGTTCTGATACTAATGCATTATGTTTGATATTCCCTTGTGTTTTGTCTACATTCCTGTGCTGGCAATTTTGATTCACTGAATTGATCCCTTGAGCCAATTACAGAGCAAATAGATAAAACTTTAAGTACTCCATGCAATATAAAATATATTAACAACCATGATTATTTTAAAATAACTTCTAAAACTGTTTCTATTTCTACCTTCACTCTTTCTTGTTTCTTGGCACTCAAAGGAATAAACCAATTTTGGATAAAATGAGAAAACATAGATGAAAATATTTACAGTGAATCCCAAACTGGTACCTAGGGAAAGGAATTTTTAAAGAAATAGCAGTGGATGTTGCAGCCATCCGTCTCAGAGTTCTGAGACGCTGTGTGGAAATCACAGGTAATATGCTGTCAAGACTGAGAATTTGTTCATTTTAATTTAAATGGAGTATACATAAGGGAGTCTACAGTTTATTGGTATGTAACTTAAATATATCTCCATGAAGTATTATTTATTACTTTTCTAACATTTCTGTGAAATTTATCCTTTCAAGTCACTGTTTGCATCTCTATTAGCATTATTCATAATGGATCAGAGTTTATATTTTATTTTCAAAAACACTTATAGATGTGTTAGTATTTATGAAATTACTAAATGTGACTTGATAGTCTTTCTTTCCTTTAGTTATCATATATATATATATATATATATATATATATATATATATATATATATACAACTATTAATGCTGAAAATTGAGCCTGTCCATTATTATTGAAATGAATTTATGCACTCTATTGGTATTTTCCTGGAAAGAATCACATAAATAGCTGTGAAAACAATAAAAAGATAATTTAGTAAAAATAAGTCTAGTTAATCAGTAAGTTCTGATTAACTTAGAATTAACTCTAAATAAAGTATTCTCAAAAGAATACTTGTGGCATGATCCAGACCCTGTAGTGTGAGTATATTCATATAAGAATATTTTTATTGTTTATTTATTTAGGTATTTAAATCTTTTCTTAATAATATTTTTTATCATATTCTTCCCCTCTCCCTGCTCATCCCAAGTCCTCTCTATCTCCCTACTTATTCAACTTCATGTATTTAAAGTATGTTTTTTTCCAATTTGAAATTTGAAGCTGAGCTAGATATTATTCACACCTTGAATTAAATAATTATTCTTTCCTAGCCTCCATTCACCAAAATTTGAACTACTTAAAATTTAAATTTTTAAAGAATGAAGACAATGTGATCAATAAAATATGTTTGAAGATGTGTTCTCTGTAATTTTTCTAATAATTTCTATCTAATGAGCTTGACTGAAGAAAAAAACGGATACATGTAGAAAAATTTGAGAAAAAAATATAGTCTTTCAAAGTCAATGTATCATGGAGGAAAATAATCATGCAGGGCATCATGCAATATTACTAATAATATTCAAACACCCTTACGTAAAGTAAAATCAACTAGTCAAATTCCCCAATGTGTCTCTCAAAAGGGTATCTATCCTTTAACCCTTAAGTCTAATAAAGCCTTCAATATAGTTTACCCCATGAGTATTATATAAATTTCCCATACTTTATTTAGTTTATTGCAAGAGTCATTGTTGTTATTTATTTTATTGTAGATACTAGGAAGGGCATGATTTGAGACTATTTTTGAGACATAATGAAAACTGGAAGATTAATTCAGTAATCATACTGAAGAAATATATCACTGTTAATTTTTATTTTGAATTGTTTAAGTAATTCATCTCAGACTCTTTAGAAGGCAAGTATGAAGTAAATTGATGAAATGGGTGGAAGGAAAGGAAATGGTAACAGTCTAACTTCTAGGCTGGAGAGATGGCTCTGTGGGTAAGAGCACTGGGTGTTCTTCCAGAAGTTCAATTCCCAGCAGCCTCATGGTGGCTCACAACCTTCTATAACGAGATCTGGTGCCCTCTCTGGCATGCAGGCGCACATGCAGACAGAGTACTCATATAAAAAATTATAAATAAATAAATCTTTAAATAAATAAACTAACTCATTTAATATTCTGAGATAAAGAATAAAGAGATGAGTTAAATACGTGGACATGGTTTTTATTCTCAAATGAAATACATTCTTGAAATTAATAGTCTATAAATCCATGACTTTTATACATTTGTATCAAACCCATTTAGTTGATTAATATAATCCATTGAGCTTTTATGTTTTTTTACTTAAAATATATTAAAACAATCTTAGACTTAAAACAAACCACATTGTCTTTTCCTTAAGCTTGTTCTTTTTTAATCTTTGAAGACTGTACAGAAATGTTAATGGAGGGGAGGAATGTTCCCATTTCTCAATACCTGCTAAGACATTTCTTTACAACTCTTCCTGTACTTCTACCCAGCTCTGATCCATAGGAAAAAGTGAGTAATTACATTGCTACATGTAAATGTTCAAATTAAAGTACATAGAAGAAAAGTAGACATAACTTTACCTGGAGCTGGAGAACTTAGAGAAAAGAGCAGGAACCACAAAGGTAAACATCAACAAGAGAATACAAGAGACGGAAGAGAGACTCTCGGTGCTGAAGATACACTTGCAGATACTGATACTTCCTCTCAGAGAAAAAGTAAAATCGGAAAAGTCCCAAACACAAAACATCCAAGAAATCAAGGACGCCATGAAAAGGCAAAATCTAAGAATAATGGAAATTGATGAAAAAAGAAGAGTCCAGGCTTTAAAAGAGGGTAAAATGCAACATATTGATAGATTTTCATACCCAAAATAGAATGAATCTAATGTACATTTACATATTCTTAATTCTAAAAAGTACATTTATTCATCAACAATGATACATTTTGGAATTATGACATACAGTGGGAGAAAAACAAGTTTCTAAGTCTTTTCAAATGTCAGCATGTTACTCTTACAGTACTCTTACAGTTTTAGGAACAATAACTCAATCAATGAATGAGAAATTTCTGTATTATGATTATTTTAGAAATACTTCTAATACTCTTCACATTCTATTATTTAAAAATTTAAATTTATATTTAAAGAATAAAATACACTAAGTTTAGTAAGACTTACAAGAGGTAAAGCATATGTGAAAGTCATAGATTAAAAATCATTATTTAAAAGTCAGCTCTCCCAGTTCCATAACAAACCTCATAGACTCACGTGTGGACAGTGCCCAATTAAGGATTTATTTTGTATTGAAAATATGCTATGCCACAGAAGATCATTCAAAGGACTTGCATGAAGTATACTATATATATATATAGTATATATATATACTATATATATATGAAGCCACTTGAGTGTCTATTTTTAAATATGATTCTTAATATTAGTATTTTGCTGTAAGAACTTCAGCTAGAGATTACAATTAAATCTTATCTATTTGATAATAAGGTATTTTTTGAGCTAGAGTCCTATTAAATAACATAATTTTGATCAAAACCAAACTCAGACTCGTTAAAAAGCAGTAAAGTAATTCAAATTATTATTACACAGTTCATTTAACTATGCCTGTCTGTATGTATATTGTAGATTCTCTTACATATATTTCATTTGAAAATTTTTCAAAATAGAGATTTTGGAACAAGTGCTTAAGCATATTACATAAAGTAAATAACAGAAAACTCACGTTATAACGCTAAGACAAAAACCTAAACAATACACATGCTTCACAGCACGGCATAAACAAGGGGATGATGCCAACAAATGATTAAATAAAAGACAATATTAACTTCGCAAATGCTTCTGTTAAGATGAAATTATGCTAAGCACAACACATATTAAAATAGTTTTGATAATGAAAATTTATCCTTTTGTAAATGTATCAACTAATGTAGGAGTCGATGTGAAATAACAGCAAATCTAAGTGAAATAGATTGACACAAGCAAATACGAGGTTTTAGGTGTATGAACAGCAGGTATTACTTCTAATGTCATAGAAATTAATAAAGAAATGAGAAAAATGTGATTTTGTTTTCATTACACTGAGCCACATGTAATCAAAATCATGAACATGTATACACAATTTTTAAAAGTTTAACATATTTTAACACATATAACTTAAAACCGTTCTTTTGACATTGACTTGTCTTCAGGAAGATGAGGAAATGGAACAAAGAAGGTTAACTGATTTTCTGGCCAGTAAGTGATCCAGATTCAATATGAGCCATCCTTAATAGTTCCTGGATTTACATCAGTTGCAGTATCATAGCAGTTTACGTGAAAAGTAAAAACCTCTTTCTGGTACTGTCAGTTGGATATATACCTTGGGCAGGGCCACTAGATGATACGCCAAGTCCTTTGTCCTTATTTGGGCAACCTCCATTCTATTCTCATACTAGTACTGAAACAACATCGCTACTAAAATGTCTTAGAGTACTTTTATCTCCACACCCCATCTGAATAGTTTTATAATTAACACGCTCACTAAGAAGAGAGCCTATTGCATTACAGTTTTGATAACAAACTGTTTTCAAACCGCCTTGAATGTGGAGTTGCTCTTTCTACAAAGAAAGGTAATTAAAGAATTAATAGTGAATGGCTTTAAATTTCTCTTAGAGGTGGAAACATCATACTACAAAAAATGACAGCTCCTGGTTTTGACTTTCAATAATTCTCAGTTCTACTTGATTCTTTTGGTCTTGCATTTAGATTTGGCAGAAGGTAAAAAAAAAAGTAACTGCATAATGAGAAACCATACAGAAACCACAGCATTTATTCTTCTGGGACTGTCAGATGACCCTCAGCTCCAGGTTGTGATCTTCATCTTTCTCTTCGTTACCTACCCTCTCAGCATCACAGGGAATCTGACTATCATCACTCTCACCTTGCTGGATTCTCACCTCCAGACTCCCATGTATTTCTTCCTCAGGAATTTCTCTGTTTTAGAAATATCCTTCACAACTGTCACTATACCCAAGTTCTTGGGCACCATAATCTCAGGAGATAAAACCATTTCCTTCAACAACTGTATAGCTCAGTTATTCTTTTTCATCCTTTTGGGAGTCACTGAGTTTTACCTTCTAGCTGCCATGTCCTATGATCGCTACATTGCCATCTGCAAGCCCCTGCATTACCTGACCATCATGAGTCAGAAGGTCTGCACAATGCTTGTCTTTGCCTCCTGGCTGGTTTCTTTCCTGATCATCTTCCCTGCACTCATGTTGCTCCTAAAGCTTGATTACTGTGGGTCCAACATCATTGACCACTATACCTGTGATTACTTTCCCCTGCTTCAACTTTCCTGTTCAGATACAAAGTTCCTGGAGAAAATGGGGTTTTTCTGTGCTGTCTTTACCCTAATGTTCACTTTAGTGTTAATATTTCTGTCCTACACATATATCGTCAGAACAATTGTGAAGATTCCTTCTGCTAATCAGAGGACAAAGGCCTTTTCCACGTGTTCTTCCCACATGATTGTCATCTCCATCTCTTATGGCAGCTGCATTTTTATGTACATTAAACCCTCAGCAGCAGATAGAGCATCATTGACCAAGGGAGTTGCTGTGTTAAATACCTCAGTAGCCCCCATGCTAAACCCCTTCATTTATAGTCTGAGGAACCAGCAGGTCAAGCAAGCCTTTATGGACATGGCAAGGAAGGTGGTATCTTTCACAAGTAAAAATGTGGCCTGTGAATGAGGGGCACACTGAAGACCAATTCAAATAATAAAATAGATTTCAATGGCCTACTTAAATGAATATATTCATTTGTTTTTTTTCCTAACAGTTTATTAAACTATACTTTTCACTCCTCCAATTAAAATTGCTTTCCTAATAATATCTAACACTATTTTTCTAATACAGGATTGTAGTAATTTTAAGCTTTATTAATTTATAGCTATCAATGCAGTACCAGTCATGTTCAGAAAAATATTGTCCAAGAAATAGGAAAGATATTTATAAACATATATATAGTATTTTCTACACTTTAAAAATGCCACTTTGTGATTGATTTAGCCGGCAACACGTGAGGAAGATGGACGCGTGTTGCCTAGCCCAGGTAACCAGCCACATGATAGAATGTAGATTAGAAGAAATGGGTTATTTTAAGTTATGTTTTAGTCAAAGAAAACTCTAACTGTAAAACCTAGATATTTAAAAAATATTTAATGAGTCTCATGAGTTGTTATTCAGAGAGCTTAAGTACAGGAGGAAAAAACCACCTACTACATATGGCATTCCATACATTAAGCACAGAATCAAAACTGACCTGAGAAAAGTCCTGGGTAGAGGCATAAACCCTCCCTGGAAACAAAACAGCTTCAAAGCTCTGTCTCTCTAAGAAAAGAAAAACTTCTGCTTTACACAAACATTAGCTGGGCTCTGCCAAGCACCGCACCGTTCCATGGGGTCAAAGCCCAAAGTAGAATTCAGCATGAGCCAACTGTGCTCCAGACTTTGCTGTATCTTGCCCAGAGCCTAGTGAAACGTAAGGCCAGCAGCCGGCACAGAGTAGCAACCAGAAGGGAGAGGTCAGGCCTCTGGTAACCACTGCCTCAGAATCATGCAAAACACAAGACTGGATGGGACCCTGGACCCCAAGTCGGAGGCTTGGCTTAATCTGGTGAACAACCGCCCAACCAGGTTTGCACTTGGCCCAGACAAACTGCAAACCGCAGAAAAGCAATCCAATCTTGGGTCAGAGTCAGGAAGGCTGAACCGACTCTCCCTGTGAGCAAAAGGATTGGGGCATGGTCAAGCACAGTACAGCACAAGAAACAAGACCCAAAGAAACACAGAAGGAATCCAAACTCAAACTTTTTTTTTTCATTTTTGGTACGGTTTATTGGAATTTAAATAGTAATATAGTATATACCATGCTTCTCGGTTGCCTGCTCCTTGTTCGCTTCTCCCTGGTGGGGCAACTTAGCCCACAGAGGAAGAGGATCCAGGTAGTCCTGATGGGATCTGATAGGCTAGAGTCAGATAGTAGGGAGGAGGACTTCCCCTATCAGTGGACTAGGGAAGAGGGGTAGGGAACAAAGAGGGAGGGAGGGTGTTACAACTTGGATACAAAGTAAATAAATTGGAAGAAGAGGAAAGAAAAAGATGGGAAGGGGAAGGAGGAGAAGAAATATCATCTTATGCTAGGTATGATAATCCTAAAACTTTAATCCTAACATTAAAGAAGAGGTGATAAGGAACTCCATCTGTGTCACCTTACCACAAGTTTGAAATTACTCTAGGTTATACTGGTAATTCTAGGCAAGTCTGAGCTACAGAATGAGACTACATCAGAGCAAAAAGGAGGTCTTTCACAATTATAAATGCAAATTTATTTTTGTATAAATTTTCTGGATAAGTTTTCTATTTGTAGGGAACAGCAGACACTCAATTTTAGTTTATTTCAAGGTTGGTGTGCAACAAACGTCTTTAAAGTCAGAGATTTTTACAATAACATTTTGTATGGACAATTAATTTAGAAGATTTGGATGATTTTGCAGTTCAAGTACTATATAAAAGCTTCCTTTTATAATCTCAACCTAAACAAAGTTTGTGCTAGGAAACTGAAAAGAATCTGTGCACATGGTTGTTGTCATTTTAATAGGCAATTATTAGAAAACTTTGGAGGATGTAACTGTGAAAGAAGGGAGCCTCACATATGGACAGCTGGTTTACAATTTAGAGGTAGCATGTACTTGGCACTTCCAAGATGAGTGACTGCTGAAATGCAGAGCTCTTGGCAGCTAAAGACTCATCAACATGAACAAGAGGACTGTGCTATTTCATTATTCATGTTTTTGAGGATGTATGAATTTGCTTTTGATTGCTGTGAGAAAACAATGACCAATTAGAAACAAGAAAATCATGAAATTTGCAGGCAAATGGATGGAAGTAGAAAAGATAATCCTGAGTGAGATAACACAAAAAAAGAAAGACACCATGGGAAGCCAATTGGTTACTGAGCTACCACAGGCTACATCTGAGCAGAGGTTCTAGGTTACATTCATACATGGTCCTTGGTTGCATGTCAGTCTCAGAAAAGACCCTGTGCCCAGATATCTTTGGTCCTTGTGGAGCTCCTATCCTTTCCTCATCAGACTAACTCCCCTTCTTTCTTATGATTCCCTGTACTCTGCCAAAGGTTTGGTCATGAGTCTTTGCTTTGAAAACACTGCTAGTTAGAGTCTTTCAAATGCGCTCAGTAGACTCCTGTCATATGTTCAATGCGCATCCCATCTGTCTTTTTAAACGAGGATTGATAATCTTACCCCATGTCTGCTCTCTTGAATATCTTTTTTAGGTGTATAGATTTCATTATGTTTATCATATCTTATAGGTCTATATAAGTGAGTATATACCGTGTTTGTCTTTCTCCTTCTGGGATATTTCACTCAGGATGATCTTTTCTAGATCCCACCATTTGCCTGAAAATTTCATGATTTCCTCCTTTTTGATTGCTGAGTAGTATTCCATTGTTGGTGAGGGGAACAAGGACTATTTCTAACAGGAACTCAATGACTGGCTCTTTGGCCTCCCCACCCCCCAAGGGAGGAGCAGTCCTGTTAGACCACAGAGGAGAGCTTTGCAGCCAGTCCTGAAGATAGCTGATAAAACAGGATCAGATGAATGGGGAGGAGGTCCCCCCTATCAGTGGACTTGGCAAGGGGCACGGTGGAGATGAGGGAGGGAGGGAGGGCCTGGGAGGGAATGAGGGATCGGGACACGGCTGGGATACAGAGTTAATAAAATGTAACTGATAAGAAAAAAATAAAATTCAAGAAAAAAAGAAAGAAAGACACGCATGATATACACTCACTTATAAGTGGATAATAGCCGTAAAATATAGGATAGCTTAAGATATTTTTAACAATAGAGTTTTATTGCTCAGTTATGATGGGAAGCTAAAAGCGAAGTGAAAAGCAGTAGCAAGAGCTTTTCTTTTCTTCTTTTTCTTTCCTTTTTTTTTCTTTTCTTTCCTTTTATTTTGTTTTAAGGATTACAGGAGGCTTTATATTCATGGCTCCTTCCTAGCCTCCTGACAGGAACTGTATCCAATTTAAACACATGAATCTAAACACTTGAAGTTAAGAACCATCTGTAAGAGAAAACATGTGATGTTTGACTTTCTAAGTTACCTTTTATAGTACAGTATCTTCCAAATGTGCCCATTTCATGCAAATTTATTTTTTGTGTGTTTCTGTATGCCTGAATACGATACCATTGTGAATATGTATCATATTTTCTTTCTCCACTCTCAGATGATAAACATCTAAAGTGATTCCATTTCCATCTTTTAAATAATTTGACAATTATTGGGGTGCCAGTATCTCTGTGGGAGTATACAAAGGAATTGCTTAGTCAGGTCATATATTTATATTATTAGCTTTCTAGGAAACCCACTCACATTTTTTCCAAAAGTTTTTATTTAATGTAATTTACATAAAGACTTCAGCTATTCCACACCCACATCCTTGACATCATTTTTTTTGTCATTTCTTTTCTTGATAATAGCTACTATGACTGAGGTAAGATAAAATATCAAGTTTACATTTCTTTGTTGGTCAAGGACATGGAACACTTTTTAATTGCCATTTTTATTTCTTCATTTCTTCTTTTGGAAACCCCCTTTCATTACCACGTTCCATTTTCTGATTGGTTTTTTTTTTCATATATTTTTAGGGTTTATTTTTTATATTTTCCAGGAATTCATAGTTGAAAAATACATCCTATTCTGTGGACTTTCTCTTTACTCAATCAGTAGCATCCTTTAGTTTTGGCTTTATACAGCCTTTTATTATCAGAAGGTCTAATATGTAAACTTTTGATCTTATTTTATAAGCAATTACAGTCCTTTTCAGAAAATCATTACCTATGCCAGGATCTTGTAATGTTTTTCTACATTTTCCTCTTGCTATTTCTGAGGTTAAGAGTTTATGTCATTTGCTCAGTATAGTAGTTTCATCCCTTTTTCTTACCTCCACTGTTCTATAAAGACATTGATACAACAGTGCACAATACAAGCCTGTATATAAAACACAGAAAAAAAAAACAGTAAATGCTGTTGAAGATGAAGTGAGAAGAAATGTTGATGTATTCTTGGCAGAGATGTAAATTAACCCATTCACTATAAAAATCAACACAGACTCTCTTCAGAATAACTATAAATAGATTTAGAAAGCAAAGAATGTTAAAAGCTGCAAGGGAAAAAGGCCAAGTCACATGAAAAGGCAAACCTATCAGAATTACACCTGACTTCTCACCAGAAACTCTAAAAGCCAGAAGGGCCTGGGCAGATCTTACAGACATTAAGAGATCACAGATTTCAGCTCCAACTATCATACTCAGCAAAACTTTTAACTAGCATAGAGGGAGAAAACAAAATATTCTGTGACAGAAACAAATTTAAATAGTACCTATCCACAAATCCAGTCCTACCAAAAATACTAGGAAAAAAAAAACAAAACAAATTATAGCCCAAGGAGGCTAATTACACCCAAAAAAACCCCAAATAAATAAATAGATAACTCTACATTAACAAAACCAAAAGGAAACACACACAGTTTACCTCCACCAACATCAAAACAACAGGAATTAATAACCACTGATTATTAATATCTCTCAACATCCATGGACTCAACTCCCAATAAAAAGACATAGACTAATAGAATGGATGTGAAAATAAGACCTATCGTTCTACCGCATACAACATACCTCAGCAATAAAGATAGACACCACCTCAGAGTAAAGGACTGGCAAAAGGTTTTCCAAGGAAACGAACCCAAGAAGCAAGGTGGAGTAGCCATTCTAATATCTAATAAAATAGACTTTCAAACATTAATCAAACAAGATGGAGATGAACACTTCATTTTCATCAAAAGAAAAATGACATTTCAACTCTGAACATCTATGCCCCAAATGCAAGGGCACCCACATTCATAAAAGAAATATTACTAAAGCTTAAATCACACATTGAAACATCATTAATAGTGGGAGACTTCAATACCCCACTCTCTCAATGAACAGATCATCAAGACAGAAACTAAATGGAGAAATAATGAAACTAACAGACATCGTGAATCAAACTGACCTAAAGAGACTAACAGACTTCAGAACATTCTACCCCAACACGAAAGAATATATCTTCTTCACAGCACCTCATGGAACCTACTTCGGAATTGACCACATACTTGGTCACGGAGCAAACTTCAACAGATTCAAGAAGATTGAAATAATCCCTTGTATCATATCAGACCACCATAGATTAAAGCTAGAACTCAACAACAGCAGAAATGCATGGAAACTGAACAACTCCCTTCTCAATAATCACTGGTATAGGAAAAAGTAACAAAATTAAAAACTTTCTAGAATTCAATGAAAACAAAGGCACAACATACTGAACTTATAGGACACAATGAAAGCAGTGCTAAGGGGAAAGTTCGTAGCACCAGGTTCCCTCATAAACAAACTGGAGAGGTTCTCACACTAGCAATTTAAAAACACACCTACAAGTTCTAGAACAAAAAGAAGCAAACACACCCAAGAGGAGTAGATAGCAGGAAATAATCAAACTCAGGGCTAAAATCCGTGACATAGAACAAAGAGAACAATGTGAAGAATCAATGTAATCAAGAGCTGGTTCTTTGAGAAAATCAACAAGATAGACAAACCCCTAACCAAACTAACTGAAAGGCAGAGACACCGTATACAAATAAATAAAATCAGAAATAAAAGCGGGTGGGGCATAATAACAAACCTTGAAGAAATCAAAAGAATCATTAGGTCTTATTTCAAATACTTGTATTTCACAAAATTGGAAAACCTAGAAGAAATGGATGATTTTCTAGATAGATTTCACTTATTAAAGCTAAATCAGGTTCAGGTAAACTTTTTAAACAGTCTTATACCGCTTAAAAAATTGATGAAGTCATAAAAAGTCTTTCAACCAAAAAGAAAAAAGAAAAAAAAGAAAAAGCCAAGGGCCAAATGGTTATAGCACAGAATTATACTACTCTTTCAAAGAAAAAATAATAATACCAATGCTCCTCAAATTACTCTACAAAATATAAACAAAAGTAACATTTTCAAAAATTATTCTATATAGCCACAATCACCCTCACACCTAAGCCACACAAAAAGACTCAACAGAGAATTTCCACTATGAATATTGACACAAAAATACTCTCAAACTGAATCCAAGAATACATCAAATACATTATCCAACATGACCAAGTAGGATTCATCCCATGGATACAGGAATGGTTCAATATATGAAAATCCATCAATGTAATCCACCATATAAACAGACAGAAAGAAAAATAACCACATAATCATCTCATTAGATGCAGAAAAAGCCTTCAAAAAATCCAACACCCCTTCTTGATAAAAGTCTTGGAGCAATAAGGGACACAAGGCCCATACCTTATAGAAAACAAAAGCAATATATAGCAAGCCAATAGCCAACAGCAAACTGAATAAAGAGAAATGTAAAGAAATTCCACTAAATTCAGGGACAAGACAAGGTTGTCCACTCTCACCATATCTCTTCAACACAGTATTTGAATTTCTAGCTAGAGCAATAAGACAACTAAAGGAGATCAAGGTGATACAAATCAAAAAGGAAGAGGTCAAAGTATCCCCATTCAAAGATGGTATGATAGTACATAAAGTGACCCCCAAAATTCTACCAGAGAACTCAAACAGCAGATAAACACCTTCAGGAAAGTGGCTGGATAAAAAATTAACTCATAAAATTCAGGAGCCCTCCTGTATGCAAATGACAAATAGGCTGAGAAATAAATTAGGAAAACAACACCCTTCATAATAGCCACAAATAATATAAAGGATCTTGGTGTAACTCTAATCAAGCAAGTGAAAGATCTATGTGACAAGAAATTCAAGCCTATGAAGAAAAATTTAAGAAGATATCAGAAGATGCAAAGATTTCTCGTGCTCATGGATTGGTAGGATTAACATAGGAAAAAATGGCCATCTTAACAAAAGCAATCTATAGATACAACACAATTCCCATTAAAATACCAACACAAATCTTACAGACCTGGAAAGAACAATTCTCAATGTCATTTGGAAAAACAAAAAACCCAGAGTAGCTAAAGGAATCCTGTAAAATGAACTCCATCCCTGACTTCAAGCTGTACTACAGAGCAATAACTGCACGGCACTTGCATAGAAACAGATTGATTGATCATTGGAATTAAGTCAAAGTCCCACAGATAAATATACACACCTAGAAACACCTGATTTTTGATAAAGAAGCCAAAACCACAAAATCAAACAAAAAAAAATCTTCAAAATACCATGTTGGTCAATTGGATGTCTACATGTAGAAAAATGCAAGTAGATCCAAATTTATCACCCTGCATAAAACTCAAGTCCAAGTAGATCAAAGACCTCAACATAAAGTCAGAAACACTAAGTCTATTAGAAGATAAAGTGGGAATCAGCCTGGAATTCATTGCAGAGGAAACAACTTTCTTAACAGAACAACAACAGCTCAGACTTAAGATCAACAATTAGCTTCCTTAGGTGTACAGATTTTAGCATGATTATCCTATATTATGTCTAATATCCACTTATAAGTGAGTATATACCATGTGTATCTTTCTGCTTCTGGGATACCTCACTCAAGATGATCTTTTCTAGATCCAGCCATTTGCCTGCAAATGTCATGATTTCTTTGTTTTTAATTGTTGAGTAGTATTCCATTGTGTAAATGTACCACAATTTCTGTATCTATTCATCAACTGAAGGTCATCTGGGTTGTTTCCAGCGTCTCATTTAATATAACAAGTAAAGCTGCTAAGAACATAGTTGAGCAAATGTCCTTGTTATATACTTGAGCATGTTTTGGATATATGCCTAGGAGTGGTACAGCTGGGTCTTGAGGTAGCACTATTCCTATTTGTCTGAGAAAGCGTCAGATTGATTTCCAAAGTGGTTGTACATGTTTACATTCCCATCAGCAATGGAGTAGGGCTCCTCTTCTCTCCACATCCTCTCCAGCATGTGTTGCCACTTGAGTTTTTTATCTTAGACATTCTGATGAGTATAAGGTGAAATCTCAGGGTCGTTTTGGTTTGAATTTCCCTGATGTCTAAGAATGTTGAGCTTTTCTTTAAGTGCTTCTCTGCCATTCGATGTTCCTCTATTCCCTGGTAAGATGCTCAGTCTTCATTTATAGAGACAAATGAGAAGGACATCAGAAGAGGGAGAAAACACGGAACAGGACAGGAGCCTATCACAGAGAGCCTCCGAAAGACTTCACCCAGCAGGCTATCAAAACATATGCTGAGATACATAGCCAAACTTTGGGCAGAGTGCAGGGAATCTTATGAAAGAAGCAGGAGATAGAAATACCTGGAAGGAACAGGAACTCCACAAAAGGAGCAACAGAACCAAAAATTCTGGGCACAGGGGTATTTTCTGAGACAGATACTCCAAATAAGGACCATGCATGGAGATAACTTAGAACCCCTGCACAGAAGTACCCCAAGGCAGCTCAGTACCCAAGAAGGTTCCTCAATAATAGGACCAGGGACCATCTTTGACATGAACTCATGGGATGGCTCTTGGATCACCTCTACCTGAGGGGGGGCGGGGAACAGCCTTGACAGACCACAGAGGAAAAGAAGCCAGTCCTGATGAGACCTGATAGACTATGGGTCAGATGGGAGGGGAGAAAGACCTCCCCTATCATTGGACTGGGGGAGGAGCATAAGAGAAGAAGAGGGAGAGTGAGATTGTGAGGGGTTGGGGGAGGGGCTATAGCTGAGATACAAAGTGAATAAACTATAATTAATAAAATAAAGTTTAAAAAAGCACAAAAAGTATCAACAATTAAATGAAACTGAAAAGCTTCTGTAAGGGAAAGGGCACTGTCAACATAACAAAACAGCATCCTACAGACTAGGAAAAGATCTTCACCAACCCTACATCTGACAAAGACAGAATATCTAAAATATATAAAGAACTCAAGAAATTAAACACCAACAGAACAAATAATTCAATTTAAAAATGGAGCACAGATCTAAACACTTAAGGGAATGTTCAAAGACTCTGAGATTCTATCTTACATCTGTCAGAATGGCTAAGATAAAAAAAAAAACAAAAAACAAAAAAAAAGTGATAGCACATTCTGGTGAGGATGTGGAGCTAGGGGAACCCTCCTCCATTGCTGGTGGGAGTACAAACTTGTGCACTCAATTTGGAAATCAATCTGACTTTCTCAGAAAATTGGAAATAGCTCTACCTCAAGACCTAGCCATACTACTCCTGGGCATATACCCAAAAGATGTTTCACCATACAAGAATATTTGTTCAACTATGTTCATAGACACCTTATTCCTAGTATCCAGAAGCTGGAAACGACCTAGATGTCACTACCAAAAAATCGATAAAGCAACTGTGGCATGTATACACAATGGAATATTACTCAGTTATTAAAAACAAAGAAATCATGAAGTTTGCAGGCAAGTGGATGAAACTGAAAAAGATCAACCCAGACCCAGAAAGACACACATAGTATGTGCTCACTTATAAGCAGATACTAGTCATATAGTAGGATAACCATACTACATTACAATTTATAGATCCAAATAAGCTAAGTAAGAAGGAGAGCTCAAGAGAGGATCCCTTGAATTTCATTCAGAAGGGGAAATAAAACAGGCAGTAGAAGTGGCTGAAGAGATAAAACAGGACAGGAGAGGGAGCAGGGAGGGAAACAAGGATGGAGAAACAAGAGTAGAGAGGTCAGATATGGGTGGGACTGGGGCAGGGGTATTTTTGCACCAAACTAGGGACCTACAACACAGTAGGCTCCAGGGAAGATATGAGGTTGGCTTTAGCTGAGACGCCTAGTAGCAGGGATCATGGAGACTGAAGAGGCCACCCTCTAATTAGACAGGACTCCTAGTAGAGGGAAGTGGAACACCAATCAACCCACACAAACTTCAACCCAAAATTTACCCTGCCCATAAGGTGTGCAGGAATAAAGATAGAGCATAGAAGGAGGGAAGGTCCAACCAATCCCTGGCCTAACCTTCTACCTACCCCATGGAAGGTAGCAATACTAGCAACAGCACTCTGTTAATGCTTGTAGACAGAAGCCTAAAATAGTCTTCTAAGAGGATCTACCAAAGAAAAGATCAAAACAGATGTTGAGACTCAGAGGCAAAGATTGGGCAGAGTGCTGAGAGCCATGTGAAAGAGTCGGGGGGAAATGTAAAATGTAGAAGGACCCAGAGGGGGAAGGAGATCCACAAGAAGACCAATAGAGTCAACTAACCTGGCCCAGGAGGGGCCTGCAGAGACTGAAGCACCAACCAAGAACCATGCATGGACTGGATCTAGGCCCCTACACATACCACCTTTGCTTCCTGTGGGTTCCCTAGCAAGAAAAACAGGTCCTGTTTCTGGCATGGACTCTGTTGATTATTTTGATCACTTTCCCCCTGGTGGGGCTGCCTTACCAGGCCACCATGGAAGAGGATGTGTTCAGTCCTGATGAGACTTGAAATGCTTGGGTAAGTCAGTGGGGAGTCCCCCCCCCTTTCCTGAAGGGTAATGGAGGGGGAAAGTGAAAGAGGGAGAGAGGATGGGACCAGGAGGAAAGGAGGATGGGGACTTATATTGGGATGTAAAGTGAACTAAGTAAATAAAGTTAAAAGTTAAAAAAAAGATAAATTGTTACAGCAGCACAGAATATGAGTCTATAACACACACACGAGTCTATAACACACACACACACACACACACGTACACACTACACAAATAAATCCAAGGAGGATTTAATAAAAGTGAGGATGCAGGGAGAAGGAATTCTGATATATTCTTGGCAGGGTTGCAAATTAATACATTCACTATAAAAATTCAGCATAGAATCTCTTCAAAATAACTATAAATTGAATTAGCATATTTTTATTTATTTACCAGATACATCACTCTGAGAATACACCCAAGGGAATCAGCAACTGTGGATTAGAGATGTGTGCTAAAGGCATCCTAAAGGGCTGAGAGCCCCCAGATCTCTCCTTGTCTACACACTGTTCAGTTGTGCCTTTATGTTAATTGCTACTTTCCATAAGAAGAAACTTCTTTAATGAGAGTTGAACAATTAACTGATCTATGTGTGTAGTAACAGTGATCAGGGGTCATTTTGTTTCTATGTTCAGCTAGCAGGATAATTGTAGTAGATAATTCCCTAGGGCCCATGACCTATCTTGTCTCAAGTTGGCCTCGGGAACTCCACAAGGAGAGCAACAGAACCAAGAAATCTAGCCCCAAGGGTCTTTTCTGAGACTGAGACTCCAACCAAGGACATGGATGCAGATAACCTAGAACCCCTGCACAGGTGTAATCCATGGCAGCTCAGTGCCCAAGTGGGTGTCCTAGTAAGGGGAACAGTGACTGTCTCTGACATGAACTCATTGGCTGGTTCTTTGATCACCTCCTCCTGAGGGGTGAGCAGCCTTCCCAGGCCACAGAGAAAGAGAATGCAGCCAGTCCTAATGAGACCTGATAAGCTAGGGTCAGATAGAAGGGAAGGAGGTTCTCCCATATCAGTGGACTTGGGAAGGGCATGGAAAGAGAAGAGGGAGGGAGTGTAGGATTGGGAGGTGATGAGGGACGAGGCTACAGCTGGGATACAAAATGAATAAATTGTAATAAATTAAAAAATAAATAAATTATACATCTATATTATTTATATAGAATGCTAGGTGTTGGTGCCATCTCATAGGGTGTGCCTTAATTTTTAAAAAGGGTTTTTCTACTCCTGTAATATTTATACAACTACTGAGTGTGTTGCAGGGTGGTTGCTGTTGTATCACAGAATTTTGGATCTGGGAGATATGGATGGTTACTTTTCTCCTCCAGTAGTGTTTATAATACTTTCTAGTGCTATGAACTTTAGACAGTAGTGACAAGGTTTCTAGCTGAACACTAGCTCAATTTCTCCACATTTGATGAAGTAGATGGTGTCTTCAGCAATAGGACCTTAATGTTCAATAGTGGAGGGTAACCAATAGCCTTGGAACTATCCTTAAGTACTTGAATTCTATGGAATATGGAATCCCTTTGGCCAATGACTCAACAAGATGTAAACCATTCCTAGTACCAGGCGTCTTACTTGGCGGAAAAAGATATCTAGATGGGCATTTTCTTCCCCTCTATGTAACAATTCCATTAAAACTTCTGCATAAAAGAAGTTTTACATATGGTTTTTCAAAAATATCAGAAATGCAATACCAGTGCTACATTATGAGTTAAGGGAGAAAATAAAAATAATTGGCAACTTGTTTTTTTTGTTCATATTTTCTAGTTTTTGCTTTTACTTGTACGTTAAGCATTGATTATTTCCTTTAAGAACTATACAGAACTCTGAAATGTATAAAAAAAGTTATGTTGACTACTTTCTAAAAATAACACAACTAACAGAAATAAAAAGCCATTATCTAAAATTTTAAAGGCCTTTAGTGTTAGTTATCCTTTTCTGATATGTGTGAATATTTATTGTAGCACTATTGAAGTCATGGAGTGAGTTTAAAGTGACTGTCAGTAATTTAAAAAAATTGAAAAATGTAATGTATATACATATATATATATATAGTGCAGTATCTTCATTAAAAAGAGCAAAATCAGATCATTTCCATAAAAATGGATATACTGGATTTGAGTATGCAAAATACATTGAACAAGAATCTAAAGGCAAAAATGGGCTTTCTCTTATATGAAAAAGAAATAAAGAAGTGATGTAAAAGCAGAGAAGATGGATATGACATAATTCTAAAGGTATCTAAAGCTATAAATGACTGAATATTTAAAGAAATCCCACTCAGGTGTGAAAAATGAAAGAAACAAGAGCACTTTTACAATAGTGTGTGGAATTGATTGACTCCAGAGAGAGAAATTTTTTAGCTTTGTTTAAATTACCATTTACTTTTGATTCAGCAATTCTTTTATGGAGAATGCATACCAGTGATGATAACATAATTTTAAACATTGAAAAGTTTATGGTTTTTGAAAAAACATTACAAAATATTCATACACAATTTTAGATGTTAGAAAGGTTCTAATTATTATAATTGGAAACTCTTGACTGACCCCTAATAGAATGATAAAATATGTTAGAGTTAGCCTTACAGAGAACTATGAAGCAGTAGTCATGTTTGAAATTCTTCCATGTGTTGACATGGCCTTGTGATTGACAGTAAATATGTTTAAGCATACAATCTAAGATGAATAAGGATACTTGTAGAATAACTCATTTATCTTAGAGTTAATTGGTATACTACAGGTTTTTGTATAAATTTTTATTTTTTTTAATTTTTTATTTTTATTAATCACAGTTTATTCACTTTGTATCTCTCCTGTAGCTCCCTCCCTCCTCCCTTCCCAACCTCACCCTCTCTCCCCTTTCTCCAATGGCTACCCCTCCTTCAGTCCACTGATAGGGGAGGTCCTCCTCCCTTCCTTCTGATCCTAGTCTATCAGATCTCATCAAGAGTGGCTGCATTGTCTTCCTCTGTGGCTTGGTAAGGCTGCTCCCCCCTCAGGGGGAGGTGATCAAAGAACAAGCCAATCAGTTCATGTCAGAGACAGTCCCTGTTCCCATTACTATGGAACCCATATTTACACAATGGAATACTACTCAGCAATTAAAACAAGGGAATCATGAAATTTGCAGGTAAATGGTGGGAACTAAAAAAGATCATCCTGAGTGAGGTATCCCAGAAGCAGAAAGACACACAGGGTATACATTCACTCACAAGTGGCTATTAGATATATAATATAGGTAAACATACTAAAATCTGTACACCTACAAAAACTAATCAAGAAGGAGGACTGGCTCTGGGTAAGATGCTCAATCCTCATTCAGAAAGGCAAAGAAGATGGTCATCAGAAGAGGGAGAAAACAGGGAACAGGACAGGAACCTACCACAGAGGGCCTCTGAAAGACTCCACCCAACAGGGTATCAAAGCAGATGCTGAGACCTATAGTGCATGTTTATTTTAAAACCAGCACCTCTGCATCCCACAGTTTGTCACTCCCTTAGGAAATGTTGCTGTACATCTAGTCACCCTGAGAATTGTTCGTTCTTATTAAATGCTTTCCTATAGGAAAGAAGACCTGAAGTCTTTATTATTTCAAATGGTGAGTTTCTACATGACAGTGCATGTAACATTTAACAAGGTTTTAAATACTTTAAACAAGTAAACTGTAGTTCTGTAGGAATGTTAATTTCATGAACCTTTCTACCATTCATTAAATTAGTCAAAAACAGTATCTCTAAAACAACATGTAAACAAACAAATCTGTCATATATTTTAGGATAGAATGAGAAAGAAGGAATCGTCCACCCACACTGTTTGTTCATCAGGATAATAACTGACATATGAAAGCATAAATTTGGAAGAATTTACATGTCCAACTGAAGAAAGTTGTTAAACTAAAAAGGGGTGAGTATTTTAATATCTTCTAATGTTTACTTATAAAGAGATAATTGTAAATTATTACAAAAATATTTTAATATTAGGTAAGTTTAATTTTATGACATATTCATACGGTTCAACAAAAGAAATGCAATTGTATTTTTTGGCCTGTGAGTCATATAATCTATAACATGATTTGTGTAGTTTTTCCTTAAGATGTATGATTTGTATAATTTTTAAAGCAGAATAAATAATAATTTCATATGATGAAAATTTATTGTAAGTACAATATAATTGAACATTTTTTCAGTGCTTACCAATGGTATTATTTTATAAGTGATGATTTTCAGATATGTTGTTTTATAGCATCTGCATATCCTAAAGAACCTTGATGACCATGGTACTGTTTCTTACAATGGTGTATGGATCTGTGAGAGATGAATAAATATGAGAATAGTGAGCATTCTGTGAAGCGAAGATTGTGTGATATGTAAGGTTTTCTTTGTCTTGGGCTGCTTGATCTGCCTAGAATACCCTATCTCACATCTTCATTCCTTTATGGACCATTTAAATATCCAAATACTCATATGTCTCCTTCTGTATATCTATAAATAACAAAGAACATTGATTTTCAATTATTCTTTGTTTTTTGTGTTTACTTCTGCATTTTTACTGTTTTTAAATAATAATTTGTACCTCAAAATTTGGGAATAATTCTATTAGCATTCACAGTGCAGAACATACGATCTTATATATTTTCTACTTAAATAGTTTAAATTAGTATGTTATGGTTATTTAAAACTCAAGTTTTTTCTAGAGATGTCATTAATTATTTAATAAATATTCTATAAGTAGGCATTTGATTAGAATTTGAATAAAATCTTTCAGGAAAACTTTTATAAAATGGATTAATCTTAAAATCTTGACTTCTGAAAACAGCTTCAGTTACTGACTGCAAGCCAAAATATTTTATATTTGATATTGCTCTTACTCTGTCCTAAAATACTTACATTTCTGTTTCTCCAGTAGCTTACCGAGCATTCCATATCACTAAACCCTGCACTGTATCAATACCACAGAAATGAGAAAAAGGTGATATGCTGCCCTCTGAAACAGCCTTGCCAAACTGCTCATAATGAAAAACAGCCATACCTGGAATGTGGAACCAGATAAAATGTAGAAGCTTGAAATGAAATGCAAATGAATTCAGCATCCTTTGTTAAGCTGAAATACCTGAATATCAGGGTATGCATAAAACAAAATCAATCAGGTATGCTAATCTTTGATTGCCTGAATAAAATGATTCCAATGAACTAATTCTAATTACTGACATGAGCTAGCTTTGTTTCTGTTGATGTGTATATTCATTGTCAGATGCAGACTGTTGTTCATGTGTCACTCAATTTTTGTTACAATCCCTAACATTAATCAGAAAATTGCTATTTAACTCTTCACATTGTACAGGACATGTGCATTTTCTAAGCTTTCAGTGAATTTTCATTATTCAAAATAAATATTACAATTATTTTAAATTTTCCTGTGTTTCATTGATTATAAAATGAATAGAATATATGAAATTTTAATGCTGAATCAAAGCAGTATCTAAATATAAAGTATCTGATTACCAAATCATTTGAAAGTGAAAAATGAGCCTTAGAATTTTACTTGAAACATTGGCTTTATATTTATAGGTTAAACATTAGTTATTACTTTTTACACACAAATATTTTCCTCTATTCAAAACTGTTATGAGGCAGAACATAGAAATGGGAAATCCTACCAGCAAGACAGTTTATAAAAGCAGGTTCAGCTGATGACTCAGTTTGAAATTTGTGTGATGTTCTTGTTTCCCACTTACTTTCTAGAAACTGAACTCTGATTATCCCCATATCGACGCTGCTTAAATATCATACTGTAATTGCATGTGTTTTCTTCTTTAGAGGTTTCTGTCTTAGAAATACCCTATATGTATATACCTAAATTAGGAATTACTATGGCTGCTGGGAACACTATTATTTGCTATCACCATTGTATCACTGAAGTGGCAACTTATTCAAAAGATATAATAGAGTAATTTTCAAATACCACAGACAAATAATTTATTTAAATAAATTACTGGAAAGAAAAGGGACAGAAACTCCACAAGAAGAGCAACAGAACCAAAAAAAAAAAAAAATCTGGGCACGAGGGTCTTTTCTGAGACTGATACTCCAACCAAGGACCATTCATGGAGATAACCTAGAACCCCTGCACAGATGTAGCCAATGGCAGCTCAGTGTCCAAGTGGGTTCCCTAATAAGGGAAAGAGGGACTATCTCTAACATGAACTCAGTGGCTGGCTCTTTGATCACCTCCCCCTGAAGGGGAAGCAGCCTTACCAGGCCACAGAAGACAATTCAGTCCTAATGAGTCCTGATAAACTAGGGCCAGATGTAAAGGGAGGAGGACCTCCCCTATCAGTGGACTTGGGGAGGAGCATGGGAGAAGATGAGGGAGGGAGGGCAGGATCAGGAGGGAAGGAAGGAGGGAACTACAGCTGGGATACAAAATGAATAAACTGTAATTAATAAAATATAAATAAATTTTAAAAAATATATAGGCACAGAATAGCAGGATGAAATTAAGGGACTGTTTCACATAACTGACATGATGCCTGTAAATGGGCCAAAAGGACTCACTCAATTTTGAGTTAAGTAAAATCTGAGTCTTATAAACATATTTTTTTCTGGACAGTGTTATGTCATAATGACATAAGTCATAGTCATTTGAGAAGAGGGAACTTCAGTCTAGAAAATGTCCCCACAAGACTGTCCTTGGACAAGCCAAGTCATGTTCTTGACTGGTGGGTTCTTTAAATTTATTTATTATTTATTACAATTTATTCACTAGGTAGACTAGCTGTAGCCCCCTCCCTCATCTCCTCCCAGTTCCAACCTCCCTCTCTTTTCTCCCCCCTATGCCCCTCCCCTAATCCACAGATATGCCCTCCCCTTCCTAATCTATCAGGTGTCAACAGGACTAGCTGCACAGTCTTCCTCTGTGGCCTGGCAAGGTTGCCAACCACTGAGTTCATGTCAGACACAGCTCCTGTCCTCCTTACAAGAGAACCCACTTGGAGACTGAGCTGCCATGGCCTACACCTGCTCAGCAGGTCTAGGTCCACTCCGTGCATGGTCCTTTGTTGGAGTACCATTCTCTGAAAAGACTCCTGGGTCCAGATTGTTTGGCTCTGTTGGTCTCCTTGTAGGGCTTCTGGCACCTCCACATCTTTCTGTCTCCCCCTTCTTCCATAAGATTCCATGAAGTCTGCCCAAAGTTTTGCTCTGAGTCTCAGCATCTGCTGTGATACCCTGTTGGATAGAGTCTTTCAGAGGCCCTCGGTGGTAGGTTCCTGTCTTGTTCCCTGTCTTTCAGGCCTCTGGTGTTTATCCTGTTTGCCCTTCTGAGTGAGAATTAAACATCTTCCCTAGGGTCCTCCTTGTTGTTTAGCTTCTTTAGGACTATAAATCTGAGTATGTTTATCCTATATTTTATGGCTAATATTAACTTATAAGTGAGTACATACCGTGTGTGTGTCTTTCTGCTTCTGGGTTACCTCAGTCAGGATGATCTTTTCTAGTTACATCCATTTACAACAAATTTCATGATTGTGTAATGCCATTGTGTAAATGTACCACAATTTTTGTATCCATTCCTCAGTTGAAGAACATATAGGTTGTTTCCAGATTCTGGCTATTATGAATAAAGCTGCTAAGAACATGATTGAGCAAATGTCCTTGTTGTATACTTGAGCATATTTCAGATATATGCCTAGGAGTGGTATAGCTGAATCTTTTTTTTTCATTAATTTCTGTTTATTCACTTTGTATTCCAGCTGTAGCCCCCTCCCTCATCCCCTCCCAATCCCACTCTCCCTCCCTAATCACCTCCCATGCCCTGCCCCCAGTCCGCTGGTAGGGGAGGTCCTCCTCCCCTTCCCTCTGACCCTAGCCTATCAGATCTCATCAGGACTGGCTGTATAGGAGCCACAAAGTTAAGCATAGCTGAACAACAGTATAGCTGAATCTTGAGGTAGCATTATTCCTAATTGTCTGAGAAGCGCCAGATTGATTTCCAAAGTGGTTGTACAAGTGTACATTCCCCCCAGCAATGGAGGAGGATTTCCCTTTCTCCACATCCTCTCCAGCATGTGTTGTCACTTGAGTTTTTGATCTTAGCCATTCTGATGGCTGTGAGGTGAAATCTCAGGGTCGTTTTGATTTGCATTTCCCTGATGACTAAGCATAATGATAATTTCGTTAGTGTTTCTCTGCACTGGTGCCCTGAATGGCTCAGCAGCTCACAGGCCTGTCTTACTGTGCTCCAGGCACTCAGATTTGTCTGGGCTATGGCATCTTGTTTCCAGAAATTGTTTGCCTGGACTCCTCTGGGAGACCCACCGAACAGGGGCTTGAATGATGTTGCTCACAGTGTGGGTGTGGGTGAGAGGGATCTGATGTCTGACTATTAGAGCAGGGTCTGGGGCTCTGCACGCTCTCACTTGCAGGTGTATGCAGAAAGTGCAGGGGTTCCAGGGTTCTCTGCTCTCAGATTTGGCCTTGCAGGGTAGCTGGTGGGGTCTGCTGTTTGGCTGCTAGAGCCAAGAGACCCCTTACCTGGGTTAAACACTGACAGCTGCCACTGCAGCAAGTGAAAATGCAGAGGGCCCACAGTTCGCCACTCCCAGACCCCGGAGTCATCCACTGGGGGCCTGGATTCAATCTGTCCCAGCTCAGGGCTTGTCTGCTCTAGCTCTGGAAGCCTCAAAATAGATGCTCTGGCTTCAGCTTCTGGTCTCTTCATCAGTTTTGGATCCTCTACCCCTCAGGTAAGGTGTGCACTGTTCGCTGCCATCTTGGAGCCGCCTTCTTGACTGATAGATGATGTAGAAGGGTGGTCCTGCAATCAGTCTGAGAAAGCCATAAGAACACGCTGGTTAGTTAGTTAGTTAGTTAGTTAGTTAGTTAGTTAGTTAGTTAGTTAGTTAGTTAGTTAGTTAGTTA